>NC_060125.1:633991620-634303620 GCF_021461395.2 Schistocerca americana
GGATCAGTTCACTAACTTATCTGCAAAGGTAGATGATGATCTGAATGACACAAGACCTGTAGCCTTCACTGACACAGAAGAGTATGAACAAATTAAGAAATTCAAACAAAATCAGAATCAAATTAATACGCAACACAAAAGAGAAAAATCGGGAAGTACAAAATCAGTTGACACAAGTAATACAAAAATTACGTATTTCAGAGGACACTCGCGCTCCAACACGGGAAGAGGGACTTAGAAATACGGAAAAGCCACAAAATAAGAACACAGGGCATTTCGGAAATTATGAAAGATATTGGCAAGGTGCACCGAATTTTGAGATGGAACCGCCGACACGACGTAACAGTGACCGATATGCGACTCGCCACACGATGATTTTGACTATAAGCTGTTCATTACTACACGTAAATTCAAAACATTTAACAATTCTGGCAATGACATTCATCCACAAGCGTGGCTTCATCAATTCTCTCATTGTTTTCCTCCCAACTGGTCATTAGAGCACAGATTAGAATTTATGTGTGGCTATTTAGAGAATGAACCAGCTGTAAGAATGCGATCGGTCATTCACAATTGTCACAGTGAAGGCGAATTTTATCATGCCTTCCTCTCAGCATATTGGTCTCAAGCTACACAAGACCGAGTAAAACACAGCATCATAATGATGAAACATTTCGAACAATCTGAATTTTCCAGTCTTGTGAAATATTTTGAAGACATGTTGCACAAGAATCAGTACCTGTCAAACCCATACAGCCCCTCAGAACTCATCCGCATTTGCTTAATCAAATTGCCTGAACATTTACGACATATTATTTTGGCAGTACGTTGCAAAGACGATATTGAAGCATTTCAGGGACTCTTACAAGAATTAGAAATTGACACTGACAATTGCGGAACGCGAAAACAGGAACTCAACAATTACAGGTCACATCCGTCGCAATTCTGCGATGAAAGAAATAATAACTGGACACGACAAGGCTATTCTCACAACACAAATCGTGGCCAAAACAGACACCACCCGTATGACAACCTTTGGCAGAGTAGTAATAATTACAGGGAAAGATCACTTCTCCATGGTAGTGACTATCACAGAGACAATCAGAGAAACAGACAACATGGGAACCAAAATAATTATTATCAAGGGAGACAGAATAGACGCAATTCAAACAGGGCAGGGCCCTCTCGACAAGGTGAATTTGTAGAAGTTAGGTCTCCTGATCCTAATAACGACGCGCGCCAACAAAGAGACAGACAATGACTCGCACCGCAGGCAGCCACGTGCGCCGGCTGGCTCAGAGAAAAATAACATAGATGCTAAGCTTGAGAAAAATTTGAATATTCTTTACCGATGTACCATATACCACATGATAATTGTGTTGAAGTTGAAATTCTGCGTACTAGGAAGAGTAAAGAATTGCACCACATTTCACATGTGAAACCGATTATTGAGAGATAATCTGTTTTTTTAACTTAGTCTTTGCTATAAAATTTTTCACTTTACTTTACTAGTATGCTTTGTCAGACTTAGAATCTGGTAACATGCAACAATGTTTGAAGTTAAATATCCAGTCAAGAACCAAGAGAACTTATTTAAACAGAAATTACGAATGCATTGTTATAGTGAACAGAGGACACGGTGTTATTGTGTGTGTACATTCTTGCTTGTTAATTGTATGATTATGTAACGACTACCAGGCTTACATACTTAGAACATATACTGCTAATGAGATTTTAATGCAACATTTTGGTTCACTTGAAAATACATTTTGAATTTAAAGTACTTTCTGATGACAGTGGTTAGTTTATTTGACAGCTACACGATTATATCACGACACAACTAATGAGTGACAATTTACAATGTTGCTTTTGCGGTGTTTCTGTTTTATATCTGCACAGTTTTTCTGAATTCTTCTGGAGAGTAAAACATGTTTTAGTAGTAACTTTTGTGGTATAGCTACAATGAGACAGCCTTTTCCGTACCACAACAATACGTTACAGCCCAGTACTTTCTTCATCACAGCAGTAAGCGTGATAACTAAGATATCTATACGCAAAGCATTTCACTTTTGTTTATGATGAGGTAAGTACATTGACTTCAGCAGAACTTTGCTTGCAGTGGACGATAACTACGACACTTCCACAGAATTATCTTACAGTAAGAAGCACATTTAGCGCTACAGGACACGCATTTGAGTGGTTAATTTTGTACTTAAAACATTTATTTTTAAAGATTTTTGAATCACAAAGATGCAAAGAAAGTTTTTGGTGATACATTTCATTCGATTGCTGTAATCTGTAACACCTGAGGGTATAATTGCATTAATCCTCAGGGGGGTACACGCCTACTTTGTGTACCATGTGTCTGGCAAGCACAAGGAGCCCTAGCTAATATATTATTTGCTTATACAACTTTACACATCGGTACCATATTCCTCTAACGCAGAATTACACAGCTATCTGATTATTTAACAGAGAAACAAACATTATTTTTTACTGTGTCAGTGACAGATATTTACGCAATTACACAGTTGGATAACTTCACACTTATGAAATTGTATTTCGTCTGTACTTTGTGAACTGTTCATATTTTTTTGGAAGCATTGTGATACTATGAGAGCTTTGAATGATATATTTGGTATGGGATCATGATTTTTAAAGTATGTTTGAGGTAGACGACACTATTGAAATGAGCAGAGAGTTTTTTTAGGTTTCGAAATTATTGGAGGAAGCTACAACGATTTTGAGATTTGACTGAGTTGTTATGATGTTATTATTACGACGACGATGTGTATTATGCTGTTGAGGTATGTTTACGATCATTAAGATGATGCTACCATATATGAGGAATGTGATTACGTGTTTATATGTATATGAATAATGAATAGAAGTTAGGGACTCTGGTTTGTGAAAAAGGATGTTGGAAACCAAGAATTGTACTTTAAGAGTTATGAAATGTGTGTAAATGCGTGAATGTATCACAACGCCGGCGAAATTTTTTGGACACTGTTATATTTACAGGATTTTGTTTCTACACATTTGTAACGCAAATTCTCGACCTGTGTAATTTTCATATGAGACTGTCACTGTAGCGGAAACTGCTGTCGTAAATATTTCGGTAAGTAAGGTAAGTGACCTTGACGTAATGAGTTTTGGGCGACCAGCTGAGAGATAGTCATCTGACAAAAGAAAGTCATTAGGTGGAGAAAAAAATAGGCCATTATTCGCTTTTGACATTTCCTTGTCGAAAGCATAGCAAATACGACACACTCAAACTTGAAAACATATGATTACACTGTGGAGCTCTTAATTTATGATATTTACTAAAATGCCTACTGAAATGATGAGAAACATTTTCATCTATTGTCTTTCTAGTTGAGAGATATTTTTGCCTTGTGAGACGCCATTTGCCTAGTGAATGACGTTTCATATGTTGCTTCATATATACATTTGCCTATTTTGTTTAATATCTAGTTTCTAGCTGCAATGCAGCATTGGTTACAATAAAATTTAACAGATGTACTAATATAGATATTTTATGCCTACAGAACCAGTAAATAATAACTTTATGATCTACTTCAAAAAGAACGAGGGAGCACAAAAAGACATTTACCCACACAGGAATTGCATACATAATTTTTGTCGATGACTGGTAACTTTTTAGTAGTGTAAGTTACAGTGATGCATCACTCTAGTGTTAAGATGTGACATAGGTATTAGACATGGCCATCTTTACTGTAATATTATTTCTGCTTGAACTTTGTCATGTTCAGATATAAGTTATTGCATTTGCTGCTGCTGTTTGCCAGGCATAGTTCTACTGAATTTTACATTGTATTAAGCTAGTTTTACTACTGATTTATTTTTCTTGTTGCTGCTCATTGCCTCATATTACTTGTATTTGCTTTGCTCATTTCTATAATACTGCTTGCTTTGCCAATTTGCATTTTTTGTCATTGCTGTTTGTGTTAATTGTTTTGTACTGCTGCATTGCCTTGTCCCTTAGCATATATATCTGAGCTCAGTAGATTTAAGTTAGCTTAAGATGGGGTAGGCTATATAAGAGAACGAGTTGTCATGAATTGGAAGAAATGCATTGAGAAGCTATAAGAAAATGGTTTGGCCAAAAAAAAAGTATTTTGAAAGAGGATATGAACAAAAACGTAGGGTTTAGGGACAACAGGTTTAGGTAGGATTTTCTTGGAAATAAATGATGAGGTAAGATAATGGAAAATAAATAATGAGGTAAGAAATATGTGAACATATAAACACAGTAAGCATGCTTGGACAGGATTTTTTTTTTTTTTGGTGGAAACAAATGTTGAAATAAGACAAAAGATTTATGGAATGAAGTTTCAGGTTGGACTGCAGTACCAAATGTCACACTGAAAACAAACCCTGTCCTGTCCTTTTGTATCATTCTGCTATGTGTTTGTGTACTCTTGTGTATTTGGGTTTTTCCTGTCTTTATGTGTTTAGCTGATGAGAGTTATGTCGTAGAATTTTTCTAATACTATGTTATTTACTTTGTAAAGACGTTTAGACATTATTTATCTGTTCTGTTTTGTTGCTCATGTGTGAAGTTGATGTTTCAAAAGTTATTCTGATCTTTTATGTATGTACTTATGTCATAATTCCTGTAACACTGATATATATGTTATTTCGATTCTTTTGTAGAGCCCGTATTACTACAAATGTTATATATATTGTTACGTTCTTTAATGATGTATTTTGTACCTTTGTTAATGTATTCTTATGTTATAAAATTGTAATTGACACCAGTTCATCGAATTAAGTAACTTGTAAGTTACATTTCACTGCACACATTTCTGTTGGTCATAGTATATGGACAATATGTGAGAAGTAGGGACTGTTAGTGTTTGGACGTGTATTAATAATTCAGCAAGGGACTGGTTAACAGCATTGCTGGTTCTAAGGACAATTCCGAAAACTTTGTGAGTGCACAAGTGGTGGTTTATGGACTTGCGATATTATCTGCAAGACACTTCAATGGTGATTGTGCACCTGCACAGTCGCAACAGATGGCTGCTGGCCATCTCTACAAGGACTGAAATGGGTCAGCACCTCTGGTGGCCCGCCAATACCATACTCTCTACCAGGACTACCAGTGGGTCTGCTCTGTGATGATCTACCCACCAATATTCTTCAAAACTTCGACTGACTCTGTGGTGGGTTTGCTCTGTTGTGGCCTATTACCTGTCTGCATGTCAAGAGTCAGCACTGTCTTTCCGTTGGAAGGACAACACTACTTCTTCAAGACTGCATGGAAATCCACTACTTCCGTGTGCATTCTCTTTTGCTGCTCAGCCTTTGAGAAAAAAAAAACACTGCAATTTTACTGTGATGAACGATCAGGACTGTCTTTATGGACTGTGAGAAAATTTTAGCTTTTGACCAATATTCTATCGATAAATGTGTTCATTTGATTTCTTTGTTATTGTGATTGTGAAAAAATTTTAACAAATATGTATTGGCCAGTGCCCAAAACAACTGATAACTTTTTTTGTGGGGAGCATGGGGGCTATGTAAGTAGGCTGTTTAGGTTTTTATATTGGTAACGGCACTGCTACGTAGTGCTCTGTATGAAAATCACTGGCTGTGCTGCGTGCAGTCTGTGGCTGGTTTGCATTGTTGTTGGCTATTGTAGTGTTGGGCAGTTGGCTGTTAACAGCGCGTAGCATTGCGCAGTTGGAGGTGAGCCGCCAGCAGTGGTGGATGTGGGGAGAGAGATGGCAGAATTTTGAGAGCGGACGATCTGGACGTGTCTCGTTAAGAAAGAGTAAATTTGTAAGACTGGATGTCATGAACTGATATATATAATATGACTTTTGAACAATATTAAGCTGGCAGTAGTGGCGCTCGCTGTATTGCAGTAGTTGGAGCAACGGAGATTTTTGTGAGGTAAGTGATTTGTGAATCGTATTGGTTAATGTTAGTCAGGGCCATTGTTTTGTACGGATTGTTGAAAGTCAGATTGCGTTGCGCTAAAAATATTGTGTGTCAATTTAAGCACAGTCATGTATAATTGTTCAAAGGGTACGTTTCACGTTAACCGATTCAATAAGTTCGGGTCTATTTGTTGCCAGGAGGTCTAAGACGTTACCCTGACGAGTTGGTTCTCTAACTATCTGTTCAAGGTAATTTTCGGGCAAGACATCCAGAACAATGACACACGATTCCCTGTCACTGGCACCAGTTCTGAGGGCATAACACTGTAACACCCCAACCGTCACTTATCTGGTTTTGGCGTGTGTTCGTCCCAGCTAATTCACTAACAGATCAACAGAGAGTGCAAAACTGACACAATATCGGATAACGCAAAGAAAGTAATAAGGCCTTGTGACTCTTGATTGAACTGCAGTGGGAGTGTTGACACTAATTGATTCAGAATTGATCCCTTTTAATTAAAAAGGGGCGCACATTGATGTTATATTCAGCTATTGAGCACCAGATGCAAATGTTGAACATTAAATTAATTAAGAAACTGACTTGGGATTTCAGCTACAGTCGATTACCACAAATTTATTATAACTCACGACCTCCAATCATCACATTACATGACTCTCCTAACAGGCAGTGGGAATAAGTTGCGTTTACGTGGAGTAAAGCGCGATAAATCAAAATTAATTCCTATCGACTGACCCAGGCATAATGCGTAGTGCAAGAAGATTTCCCCAATACACGAGCCATGAAACCCTTGTGGAAATTTTGCCTACGTGATCCAACAAATTAATCAGTGGCCTAATTCAAGCCGGAGCGGGTGCAATATCACTGAATTCAGCGTGGCGGGGTGTCGTCATTGTGAGGACGTTGGCCGACCTCATGGTGCTGCAAGGCTGCGCTCGTCTATTCACTCCTAGCTATCTTGCTCAGTACATAGCTGAACCAAAACTTTCTATTTCCAAGCTCAATCGTTCCATTTTCCAAGTCCTAAACTGCAGAGATGCTCACTCTCTCTCAGGCAAGCTCAGCAAGAACACCACATCCGCACTCTAGGCAAGCTGGGAACGGAAAAACCTCTATGGAGACTTTTGCCAATCTGCTCGTCGCCTCGGTTTCCCCTCCAGCGAAATCACTCACGCCAATTGGCGTGTTAATTATGCGTCTCTTCCCAGCGCCGACCAATGCCTGTGCCAAGTGAACAAATTCCCACAAAATTTTCCTTCCTCTCAACTTCTACTATTTAGCGCCTCCCATCAAGGTTAGTGTCTGCATAAAACACAAATTTTTCCGAAATTCTGACTCCCGGGAGAGTACTTCAAATTCCTCGGTCCTACGTTCCCATCAGAGGCTGGAGTATTTCATTCTGTCGCTCTTCACCTGATTTACTTCAGACTCTACTGACCGTGAATTCAGAATGAAGTTGCTATAGTCACGAACATGCATATTTCGGCCTCTGTTGACAGCTCCACCGTAGCTTTGTGCGGCTTTCTCGCATGTTTCACTGAAAACGGGACGACGGACATTTATCAACAGGCATACAGGTTCGCCATCTGTTTCCCTCTACACCAGCATGGGGTCAACCGCCCCCTCACTGTCACTCATCTTAAGCCAGGTGGAGGCCACATCCCGTTACCGCTTTCTCAGAGCTTGAGCCACCCTAACCTGCCTATTGTCGTTTCCCTTCACCACTCCCCAGCCACGTGTCACCACCCGGCCATGGTCAACTCTGAATACTTCCCTGGGATAAACTAGCCTCCAGTAAATCGACGCATTTCCACAAAGTTTTCATGTTGCGTGAATTACTTTAAAACCATCACCCAACATTAATTATTCCAATACGTCCATACTATACCCTCTACAAGATGCATTGTGCCTTGTCAGTCATTTCTGGTCAGCCCTACTCTTCGCTCAATGTGAGTTCGGTGATCTTTAATAACTTCAAGTAAGGGGCATAGTTCCTGCCATCTTACAAGACACCCAATCTATACGTGGCAAGTTGAAGTCATCCCTATTACAATGGCATCAGGAAAATTACTAATTTCATGCAGATTAATTCACATTCGGAATCCGTGATAACCTCGCTACATTTTATCGAATTTTTTACTGCAATACACACGCCGCCTCCATACTGTAAATATTCAAGTCTGAACTTATGATTTCGTTGACATTGATGTCTGACTTCAACCAGCTTTCTGTTCCCAATACTATGTGTGCATTATAATCTTCAATAAGTGATACTAGTTCTCGGACCTTTACTAAAACCATGTTAATATTTTATATTTCTGATTTGCGAGGACCTAGGTTCTCTGAGGTCAAAACTGGAAATCAAGTCCCATGCTTCTTGACGGAGTGTAGGGGAACGAGACTCACACCGCCGTACTAGGCAAGGTCATAATGGAGGTGGTTTGTCGATGCCTTTCTCCGACCGTAATAGGGATGAATGATGATGATGAAGACGACACAGCAACACCCCGCCGCGAATATAGCCCGGGACCCCATGCTTGGGAAGCGAGACCACGTTAATAATGTTTGCTTTGTTTAAAAAGCTTTAAGAGTTGTCACATAAAAAATTAGGAGACATTATTTTTTGGCATGCCTTCGTAGAAACTACTTACGCCGATCAGCCAGAAAATTATGAGCACCAACCTACTATGGTAATAAACGCGTCCCGTCGATAGCAGCGTAACCTGGCTAGGAATGACTGCTAGTCAGACACATGCACGCTGCAAGTAGAATCAGTGAGCGTGCTGTTCGTGTGTAGATTTGGGAAGGTGAGCGATGTGTCTGAGCTTGACTGAGGACAGATAGTTTGGGCCTGTAGGCTCTGCACGAGCATATCGGAAATTGCGCGATTTGTCGGGTATTCGAGGAGTGCTGTGGTGTCTCCAACACATGGTGAAACGAAGGTGAAATTACGTATAGACGTCGTGAGGTTGGACGACAGCCCCTTGTAACCTCCCCACAAAATTCCTTCACATTTAAGTGTAACCTCAAAACAGAAAAATTCCTAAACTTCTCAACAGTAAAAAATTATGACCATGTCGTTCACATTCAGTGTAATGTCCCATCAAAAAATAAATTCAGTAACCTGGTAATAATACAATGTAACTAACCTCTCAATTAAATTGTCGCTCACTTATAACTTTTCAATAATTGACTGTGAATTTAACCTGGCAAATTTTGGACGTCAGCAGTGCTGCGTCATGGCCCTGAAAGATCATTCTGAATAAAAAAAAAATTCTTACCTCAATGAAGTCGCCGGATAACGCATATATATCTGCTCCTATAATAATTTTTTCTGGCACAGCCGTGTGCAATGCTGGCCGATAGGTTTGTCATTTATGAAAGGAAACAACTGATTTTTCTTTTGCAATAATCGGGATGATCATGGATTGGAGAAATTAGTAAATTCTTTAAATTGAAATGAATGGTTGTTAAAAGTTATTTTTTATGAGAAAGATTATTATGAGGACATTTTTAAAACATTTACATGGGACTTGAGATAACAATACTGCATATTCGCGAGGCTGCTTTTTTTACCTTATACAATAATGCTCAGGCTCTGGCATCGCTGCACCACGACCGGCCCAGCCAACACGATACACCAGACCAGACCAGACTGCTCACTAGCAACTTACTGCTACAGCTACACAGTTCCTACTGCAGTCAACACTGCTCTCTGGTCTGAGATTCTCTTATACCTTGCATATCGCAGGCAGTGCGTGAGCAATACATCGAAATTACATCTGCTTGGACCTCTTACATAACCCTCCACTTGGGGGCAAAAATTTGGCAGCGATGGTGAGTCAATTGGACTTGCCATGAGCAACAAATTTTTCTAAAATCTATTTAGTTACTAAGTCTACGGTCACAGAGTATATACATTATTGATAAGTGCAGAACATATGAAGTAATGAAATAGAGTGCACACGCACTGAGTACAGAATATATCAAGAAATGACAAAAAGTATACGCAATGAGTCCAAAAGATATTAACAAATGACAAAGTGCACACGCACTCTATAAGTCTTTAGCATTTTTACATAACATATCATGAAGTGAAATAAAGTACACACGCACTGAATACAAAATATATTAACAAATGACATAAAGTGCACACGCACTGTATAAGTCTTTAGTATTTTTAGGAAAACTGATCTTATTAACAGATGAAATAAAGTGCACACGCACTGTAAAAATCATTAGCATTTTACATGAACTGGTTACCCTAAAAATGAGATAAAGTGCATATGCACTGTAAAAGTCTTTAGCATGTTTACAACATATCATATTAACAAATGAAATGAAGTGCACATGCACTGTAAAAGTCTTTAGCATATTTAGGACAACTCATCATATTAACAAAAGAAATAAAGTGCACACGCACTGTAAAAGTTTTTAGCATATTTAGGACAACTAATCTTATTAACAAATGAAATGAAGTGCACACGCACTGTATATGTCTTTATCATTTTACTAGAACTAGGAAAGGAATGGGAAGGATTGCATCATGGTTGTAGCACAGTAGGTTGCATATAGCTGCACTGAAAGTCCATATCTTTCTACAGAAGCACAACACCAAGTGAGACAATCTGAAGTTCTCTTCCCTGAAGTATTTATCAGTGTAGCCAAGACACTGAAATGTTGTATTAATATTCAATGTTATCATTTTGGTAATACATTAGGTACACCAAACAGTAGTACCATAATAACATCTCCATCGTTCAAGGTGGTGGACAGCTTGATATGTCAACACCACATTCTTGTAGAATCCATACTCTCACATCAACGTAGAACTAGTGCAAAAACCAAATATAGTGCTCAAGTGATCATGAGGATGGACAGGACAAACGGATATTGCAGTAATTTCTGGTAATTAGATCAGAAGGTGAAGGACATTAAGTCTTATGCTAGTCATCATTGAAAATTACACTAGTCTATCAACCGATTTGAGTAATTGTTGGCACTCATTGCCTAGTTACTAAACATTTCTGTACTATTTATGGAGTATTACAGAACATTATTCATAAGTCATCTGATTACAGTAGATATTGGCACTCATTGGCCAGTTACAAAGTATTCATATAGTTTTACAAAACATTATTCAGTATTATTCAGAAGTCATCATTCAAAATGAGAGTTAATTATTGGCATAGCATTTATAGATTATAACAAAAATATTATTTTACAAATTATTGACATAGCATTTATGCATTATTACAAAACATCATTCAGTATTACTCAGAACTCATCATTCAAGTGACATAGGACATATTTAAAATGTAACACACTGTAACTATTATTCAAGGTCTGTGGTCTAATAATACATAGATATAATGGATTCAAACATCTGAGAAATTTGCATTATATTTAGAACAAGAAATATATCTTAAACTGGTAGCATTATTTGGTTGTATACTGGTAATAGTTGGGACTGTTAATAATTTTTTTTTTTTTTTTGCTAGCAATGCATTGCGTTGGAATCGATATTTAATTGTTGGGGCATGAAAATATATGCTTTTGACTTATTGCTGGAAATAAGGATTAATAACATCATTCGTCATGAGTCAGCTGTAGCAAGATTATGAAACAAAGGCAGTATATGTGATCACATTCATAAATGATAGACACAACTGGGTAAAAAAATACAAGTACTAGAACAGGTTTAATAAGTAAGAGGTTTAGTAAGTATCATGAAAAGCTTCTGGAAAAAATACAAAGTGAATTATTGAGCTGAAAGAAGAAATGCATGTTATGCTGAAAAGTAGTGAACTTCGAATTAACAGGTAATGAAACGTGTACTTAATAGGTATGTACTCTAGCTGTCTTTCCCAAAACATTCAGTCATTATACTATGTGACGTAAGACATACTGTCAAAAGGAACTGCAACACATTCTTAAATAACTACACAGCATATCTTAACTAACAGAAAATATATAAACTTCGTCATCATCCTCATCTGCAAAGAAAAACTTCATTATTCATATTATCATAACTTCATCATTATCATCATCTGCAAAGAAAAACTTCATTATTCATATTACCATATTCTTCATATAACTATTCATCATCATTTATTATCATCTGCAAAAAATAGACACTTCATTATTCATATTCATATTACCATTTACTTCATACAACTATTCATAGTATAGAGTTTCTTACTTCTAGCATATTTTATCACTAAAATTAACATGTCTAGTTCTGTCTGACAGCTTGCTCAATCACCTCGTATTCTGAAAGAAAAATAATTAGTCAAGACTGCTATCATACGATGTGTATAGTATATTCTGGTTAATGCTTGTTAATTCTGATCCATTTACTCTTCATGACAAGGTATTGCATTTTATTTCCTTCATTCTGATGGTAAAATTCCATTTCATAGTAAACCACTGTGGTTGTTTAATTTATTTCTTTTACACATTATTGCTTTCTGAAAATGATGAAAAAGGATTAATATCTTGCATTTAAATCATATACCCGTTAAATGAAAACTTGTTCCTAGTGATATAACTAAGCATACAGCATAGCATGACAGAAAACGTATTATGTCAAAAACATAGACAGTTTTCAAGTGCAAAAAAAATTTACACACAGTATCATAATGTAGTAGCCAAAAGTGTAGAATAGTCAAGATATTGAGATATCATAAGGAAAAATGTTAAAGTCAACTGGTGTTTGTTATATCTTAAAGATTTCGTAGTGCATACAAACAAAACAGGAAAACAATCATACATACACGAAAAATGGAAAATGTGCACGGTCTGTTATATAACGACAAGAAAAGCGACCTGCTAACTTTACCTTGCCGGGCACTTGCCAGGAAAAAATATGATAATCATCAGTAAGTGTTCATATAAATATCTGCAAATGGCATTACAGTGCGACAAATCATAAAGTATGTTCATTCAATAAAGGGTTTAATATTGGAAATATGGTGATTGCCCTTGCTTTTTCTGGTTCTCAAAGTTTCGACGTGTACTACATTGGGGTGAGGAATGCTGCGAATTCTATATGGACCTGCGTATAGAAGCTCAAATTCACTGCATCTACTCTTTCCTCTGTTGGATAAATAATGCGTGCTTACTAATATCTTCTGTCCAATGTGAAAGTCACGGCGTGTACAAACCTGTTTTTGCTGTCTTCTCCGGCCCTCTGCGGGGCGTTTGATGCTGTTCAGTGCAATGTTAAGTATTTCATGGTGGCGTATTCGACGAGATGTAGGAAAGGATATTAATTCTTTAATTTTGTTAGGTGGTTCAACATTTTTCAGTATAACAGTCGGAGATAGCATAGTAGATTCATTTGGTATGGAGTTAATTACATCCTGGAATGAGAGTATGTGTGTATCCCAATCAATATGTCTTTTATGGCAGTATATTCTACATATTTTACCAATTTCTTTCATTAGTCGTTCACAAGGGTTCGTAGAAGCGTGATACTTGGATACATAGATCGGAGAAATGTTTCTTGTTCGTAACATACGTGTCCATATAGCAGATCGAAACTGTGGTCCATTGTCGGAAATTACTTTCAATACATGCACTACATGAAATAAAAAATGTTTTACAAATGCATTCGAAACAGATTTAGCAGTAACTTTGCGTAACGGAGTGAAGGTAACAAATTTTGAAGTGAGTTCAACAGCGACAAAGATGTAGCAAAAACCTCTATTAGTTCTGGGAATCGGACCAAAAATGTCTACAGCGGCCATGTGTCTCAATTTAAAGGGTACAATGGGATGTAACGGAGGAATATGTGAAGTCGTGTCTGCTTTATCTTTCTGGCAGATTTTACATGACGCTAAAACTCGTCGAATAGGTTTCTCCGTGTTCCCAAAATAACAGTTCTGTCCCAGTATAAGAAAACATTTTCTGGCTCCATAATGTGCGTAACTTAAATGAGTATATCAAAATAATTTGTTAACAAGCTCATCAGGAATACATAATAACCAATTGTTGCTGTCAGGGTGAGAGGGGCGAAACAGAATGTTATTGTGTACAGTGTAATGGTTTCTGATGGTAACATTATTCCTATCTTGCCAAAGGCGTTTAATTTCTTTCCATACGTTTTCTTTGCTCTGCTCCTGCGCTATGTCTCGTAATGATGCCGAAATAAAATTTTCGAATGCGACTTGCTGAATATACATGACGCTAGAATTTGCTTGGCAGAAGTTGGTTGCGATGTCTCGCTGATTGTTGCTGAGAGAACGGGACAGTCCGCCTGCTACAATATTTTGTGTACCGGGAATGCCGGCCGGAGTGGCCGAGCGGTTCTAGGCGCTTCAGTCTGGAACCGCGCAACCACTACGGTCGCAGGTTCGAATCCTGCCTCGGGCATGGATGTGTGTGGTGTCCTTAGGTTAGATAGGTTTAAGTAGTTCTAAGTTCTAGGGGACTGATGACCTCAGATGTTAAGTCCCATAGTGCTCAGAGCCATTTGAACCATTTGTACCGGAAATGTAAACAATTGCAAAATTAAATTCCTGTAAATAAAGTTTCCGTCTGCTTAATCTATCGTGTGTAAACTTAGCGGAAAGTAAAAACTGAGTAGGTCTATGATCTGTGTAAACGGTAGTATGTCTTCCGTAAAGAAAATGCCTAAATCTCGTAAACGCTCATACAACACATAATGTTTCAAGTTCTGTAACAGAACAATTGCGTTCAGCAGGTGACAGAATGCGACTTGCAAAGGCGATGTTTTTAATTACTGTAGTACCATCTTCTTCAATTTCCTGAAAAATGTGTACGCCTAAAGCTGTGTTAGAACTGTCGGTGGCAATGGAAAAATTTCTAGTAAGATCTGGGTGTGATAAAAGAGGTGCATTCAACAAAGCTTGTTTTAGATTGACAAATTCAGACTGTGCGTGGCTATCCCACGACCAAATAGCGTTTTTACCCTTCATTTGGTACAATATAGGGGTGTCTAAAGCAGAGTAATGAATAAATTCACGAAAGAAGTTAATTAAACACAAAAAGCTGCGTAGTTGTTTCTTCGTCGTAGGTACAGTAATGTCACGTAAAGCTTGAAGTTTTTCCGGGTCAGGCGCAATGCCTTCTGCTGAAATTACATGTCCAAGAAGTTTTATAGAAGATTTGCCAAAGTGCGATTTGCTAAGATTAACTGTGAGTCCTTGTGCACAAAAATCTTGCAACAGTTGTTCAAGAATCAGATTGTGTTCAGACCAGTTAGCTTATGCGATAACGATGTTGTCTACATACGTTGTGATTCTGTCTTTCATGCAAAAGTGTGTATCGGATGTCGTCAAAACTAATAACGTTTTCGTGAACAAGATTCTGTGTGTCAAAAGTATTGCTTGCGTTGCTGGAAGATGCAACCTGTACTGTATCTAGTCAAATTCTTTCTGACGTGCTGTTATTTGCGGGAGGATGCTGCGTCATTTCAACAATTTGTACTGTTCTGTTATTTCGTCCTGACGTATTACGTTCGGGATTATACCTACTGTCTGGTTCATTCATAATAATCTGTTGTTGTGGATGATTCTGCTGCTGGTGAGACCGACTGTTATTAAATGTACGATGAAAACTGTGCTTATTACTTTTACGTCTGTCATGATAATCATTGCTATACGGCGCGTTGCGATACGAGTTGAAAAGATGCGTCTTCTGTACGTACTGATTTCCTTGTTGCGGTGCGTTACTATTTGGTGGAGCCGACGCTATACGTGTAGGCGGCGAAACATTAAAGCTTGGTTGACCTTGCAGACTACATTGTTGGTTAGGTATGCTAACCGACTGGTTTTGTTACTGTTGTGGGGAAAAACCTCTATTGTTACCAAAATGAGTTTGTGATTGATGAAAAATTTTGCACATACTGACGATTAAAATTTTGCCTGTTATTAAAATTACGCTGGTAGTTCTTGTCGCTTCGGGAGTGTCTAAAGAAAACTGTCACTTTCGGTAAAACTTGTCATATCTGGTTTTCTTTACTCATTCTTAATCCTATATAGCTCGATAGTTGAAGAGTTGTTTTGATAGATATAAAGGAGAAGGCAGCAGTGCAGAAAACTAAAGATGAAATAGCACTACTACGGCTCGGCGCCCTGTGCACGCTACGGCACATATTCATCGAAGCGTAATGAATCCCCTGAGGTGAATTACGCGCTGCAAATAAATTTTAGTTTCTGCGTTACAATATATATATATATATATATATATATATATATATATATATATATACAATATATACAAAAGTAAATTGTTGTATCCAGCCCAATTCTAGTTTCTGCATTGCAGACAATGCCGGTGAAAATGCGAAGCCAAATTGTTGTATCCAATCCAAAGCATGAATCTGTTTTCTGTCATTCTTAAATACCTTAAATTTTATCACGGATAGAAAGTGCTTGTAATCAAAATTATCGTCTCTGAGTGTCTGAGTAGGTTCAGGATTGCATGAGACTCTATTTGTCTGTGTCTGTTCGGAATCTTCTAAGTCATGTACTCTCTCTAAATTACCTAAGTTTCACTGGCTGTGTGAGTGTGAGAAATGTTCAGAATTTGGCGTATGCTGTCACGTGTTAGAGACTGCAACATTTTTCGTCTCTGTCACTTTAAAACGTTCGTCAATTTGGCTGTTCTGTTTTTCAAATTTCTTATCGACTTTCGCATCCAGACTGTGTGAAAGTTCTGTTGACGTTAATATAAACTCGTCGGGTAACTGTGTTGCGTTTTCAGAACATTGTTTAGCGACTGCACTAATTTCATCTGTAAGTAATTTAGTTGTGGCTGCATGTGTATTACTTAATTCTTGTGCAACAGATCTAATTTCTTCACTACTGTTCCTAGCACAAGCCTTAATTTCCTCACGTAATTGTTCTTTAGTATCATGACGTTGCTCGGTAACGGCTGTAATCTGTTCACTAAGTTGTTTGTTCTGTTCGTTAAGGTTGTCGTGTTTTTCATTCAACTGTTTGGAATTGTTGTCTAGTTTTTCATTAAGTTGTTTGAAATGGTTGTCGAATTTTTCATTACGTTGTTTGTACGATTCATTAAGTTGTTTGTACGATTCATTAAGTTGTTTGAAATGGTTATCTAGTATTTCATTCCGCTGTTTGAAACTTTCATTAAGTTGTAGTAATAATGCCATAACTTGATCCCAGCCAACATTAGCGGCTCTATTTTCTGTGCTGTGTGATGGTGTATCTGCATGTGTCACGTTCTGTGTAACCATTTGGTCATTGTCTAACTCGCGAAAAGGTTTGCTAATTGGATGTGCACTGTTGATCACTACATTGGAATCAAATGAATTTGTCGTATTTTGACTACATTGTTCATTTTCGTTAGAATCATTTATCTGTTCACTGTGTAAATTTTGCAAATCAGGTGTGTTAAACTGGGCAGCGTTCATTGTAACGGAACGTGCCGTGTCATCAATTGTTACATTTACGCTGGACATAATTGAATTTGTTTGCTCATCATTAGGATCAATATCATTACTAGTGATCGGCACACCCTGATTACCTGTAATTAGGGGATTATCACAATTACAATGAGTGTCGCTAATATTATCGGTCAAATTATTCGAGTCAGCTTTTTCACTCATTGCACATCGCGATGTACTGTTAGCAGTTTTTCACGGCATTTTCACAACTCAAAGTTAAGCACAAAATCAAACAAAGACAAAGCAAAAATGGAACAAATACAATTACAACAAAGAGCAATAAATTGCCGATGATCTGTGCATGAAGGAGTGACAAATTAGTAGATGTGTTGTGCCAGATACAAACTACAGTTAATATTATGTAAATAAAAGCAGATATATAACTGACTACCTCTCAGCAATTCACAAAAATACGATTCTGGCAGGGTCGCCAAGTGTAACCTCCCCACAAAATTCCTTCACATGTAAGTGTAACCTCAAAACAGAAAAATTCTTAAACTTCTCAACAGTAAAAATTATAATTATGTCGTTCACATTCAGTGTAACGTCCCAACAAAAAATAAATTCCGTAACCTGGTAATAATACAATGTAACTAACCTCTCAATTAAATTGTCGCTCACTTATAACTTTTCAATAAGTAACTGTGAATTTAACCTGGTAAATTTTGGACGTCAGCAGTGCTGCGTCATGGCCCTGAAAGATCATTCTGAATAAAAAAAAATTCTTATCTCAATTAAGTCGCCGGATAACGCATATATATCTGCTCCTACAACAAATTTTTCTGGCACAGCCATGTGCAATGCTGGCCGATAGATTTGTCATTTATGAAAGGAAACAACTGATTTTTCTTTTGCAATAATCGGGATGATCATGGATTGGAGAAATTAGTAAATTCTTTAAATTGAAATGAATGGTTGTTAAAAGTTATTTTTTATGAGAAAGATTATTATGAGGACATTTTTAAAACATTTACATGGGACTTGAGATAACAATACTGCATATTCGCGAGGCTGCTTTTTTTACCTTATACAATAATGCTCAGGCTCCGGCATCGCTGCACCACGACCGGCCCAGCCAACACGATACACCAGACCAGACCAGACTGCTCACTAGCAACTTACTGCTACAGCTACACAGTTCCTACTGCAGTCAACACTGCTCTCTGGTCTGAGATTCTCTTATACCTTACATATCGCAGGCAGCGCGTGAGCGATACATCGAAATTATATCTGCTTGAACACTGCTCTCTGGTCTGAGATTCTCTTATACCTTACATATCGCAGGCAGCGCGTGAGCAATACATCGAAATTATATCTGCTCGGACCTCTTACACCCTCATTACGGATTTCTGACGTTGTGCGCTGGGCAGAACGGTAAAACAGGACAGGTGGCGACCTGTGGTAGAACTAACATCAGACTTAAATGCTGGGCAGAGTACAAGTGTGTCTGAACACACAGTGCACCAAACACTCCTAACGGTGGGTCTCCGCAGCCTACAACCTGCACGTGTGTCATCGTTAACACCACGACATCGGCAATTGCGATTAAAATGGGAACGTGACCACCGGCACTGGACATTGGCGCAGAACAGTTGCATGGTCTAATGAATCCTGATACCTTCTTCACCATGCCAATGGGAGGGGGCTAATTCGTCATCCTCCAGTGGAACTGCTCCTTGAGACCTGTACTGTTGGACGGAGACAAGCTGGCTTCGTCTCCAATATGCTCTTGTGAACAGTCACGTGGGCATCCATGGGTCCAGTGGGACTCCTGCAAGGCACCACGACGGACAAGGAGTATCGTATACTGGTTGTAGGCCACCTACATTTCCAGACGGCAGTGGCATTTTTCAACAAGATAATGCGCCTGTCACAAGGCCTGGGCCGCGCGGTTGGAGGGTTCATGTCACGGATTGCGCAACCCTCTCGCTGGAGGTTCGAGTCCTCCCTCGGGAATGGGTGTGGGTGTTTTTCTTCGCATGAGTTAGTTTAAGTAGAGTGTAAGTGTAGGGACCAATGACCTCAGCCGTATGTCCCCTCAGGAGTTCACACACACACACACACACACACACACACACATAAGGCCAGGCGTGTAATTGAGTGGTTCGAGGAACACGGTGGCGAGTTACAATAGATGTGCTAGCTCCTAGTTCGGCAGATCTGAACCTTCTTAAACACATCTGCGACGTGACTGAACGTGGTGTGAGAGCTCATCGCCCCCTTCCCGGAATGTAAATTGGGTGTGTGCAGGTGTGGTACCAACTCCCTCCAGCGACCTAGCAAGGCCTCCTTGTTTTCATGCCATGACGCGTCGCCGCTGTTATCCGTGCAAAAGTTGGATACACTGGGTGTTAGGTAGCTGGTAATAACTTCCTGGCTGATCACTCTACGTCTGTTTCAAGTCTCTGTTAATAGTTCTTGTGTTACTTGGTACGCTACCGTTGTCCATGAACGCTGTTCTCGGCTTGCGTTTGCGACACTATTCTCAAAATATATCCCATTCATCCCGTTCTTAAATTAGATTTCTAACCTCCGCCCACCTACGTCAGTCATCTACTTAATCGCTGACCCCTGCAAGCTGATGATGATGCTTTCCACGGTCGAGACTGTGTGTGTTGTTAATTTAAATCCGAACGGCGTATTAATGTTACCTGCCCTGTATGTCAGGGCAAGCTCTTTAAAAACTGCTGTCTGGACAGGACGAGGGCCTCACGACAATCAAATCAGTATGAATGCCAGGGAAGACGCTGCGTCATACAAAGAAGTGAGTTCATGCTGCCAAGCTCTTTGTAAATTTCACTTGGTTTTGTAATCACTGCACTAACTTGGGAAGCCTGACATTATCAGGACAGGAAACAGCGATCTCAGTGTCATTTATTAACATTAAAAATAAATTACACAAATACTTTTACTGCCTAGGTCGCAATTTACATTACACAATATGACTAGTCTCGGTTGTATATAACTACGACCACTAGATCGTTCAAATCGTAAAGGCAGGCGAATATGCACTGAACAGTTTCAATAGTGAATATTACGGAAAAACATGCATTTGTATTTTTAAAAAATCAAATCAATACTGATGTTAAAAACATCATCAAGGGCGAGTCACGTCTAACCCACAATTTTGCAAGTCGCAGGAAAAAGAAAGTGTGTCGGGGAGGAGGGGGGGGGGGGGGGGAGAGGGGAGGAGGAAAGGACTTCTGCGGATGTAAAATTGCGTCAATCAGACCAATTAAACAATATATGAATTTGTAAAACGTAATAAAGTGGGTTACATAAGGCTTTCTCGCCGTATTACGTGTTTTACAAACGTATATAATGGATGATTGATGCAATTTTACCTATGCAATTATCCCGTTATCTCAACACTCTTTTTCACCCGCTGTAAAGGCAACAGATCAGTAGGATCACAAAATTTGGCCACATCACCAGAGACAGCACCTTGTCCAATACTGACTGAGCTAGAACCGACCGCGTTCAACAACTGAGGGCCGGCCGCTGTGACCGAGCGGTTCTAGGCGCTTCAGTCCAGAACCGCGGTGCTGCTACGGTTGCAGGTTCGAATCCTGCCTCGGGTATGGATGTGTGTGATGTCCTTAGGTTATTTAGGTTTAAGTAGTTCTAAGTCTAGAGGACTGATGACCTCAGATGTTAAGTCCCATAGTGCTCAGAGCCACTTGAACAATTTTTTTGAACAACTGAGGCTGACGAAACCCTGACCTATCTCCTTTACTTTCTTCCACGTGGAACTTTTAATGCAATTGAAATCAAAAATATTCAACTTTCTCCAGGAGTACCTGTATTCTACATCCATTCACGCAAACAAGGCTCATAAAACACATCTACCAAAATTAGGAATGTTGCCTATTAACGAATGTATGCACTGAATACACTGGCTAAGTTGCAGTGAGCTACTGTTCGCTAACGTAATGCGAGAAAATACACAACTGTTCAGCACACAATAATCCACGTTATAATTGGTGCAAAAACAAAGGAACATGCAAGTAAAAAAAAATGCCACTATAAAAAACAGAAATAAATTTTCAAAGGCAGTTAAGAAGCGAATGAAAACTAAAGGCTGAATAACTTCGGTCTCGTTAGTACTAATAGCAGTTATCTGCAGTAACGACTGTGTCGGCAGATACTGGACTTGCAAAGAAATGACTTACGTAAAACCAGTTGATTTACTGAACCAAAGTGACTTTAATCTTTGATTTTCAAAGTTACTGAAGCATACAGTTCAATATTAGGTGCAACTTCAATCATTTGAAAGATAATAACTAAGGAATAAAGCAAACTAACTTTCACAGAATTTATAACTTGAATATAAGGGTCTTTTCAGCAGTAGTTCGCGTGGGTTGAGAATTTTTTGTTATACGTAAGTCAGTCTCCGCGACGCCGATGCTGTATGCGAGTTGGCCAAGTCGCCGTTGTTGGTCAGTAATCCTTGAGCTTCTGATCCAGTAGTTATCGGCATCTTTCCAATCCTCTTGACTGTAGCCGCCCGTTGCGAACGTCCCACGAACGCACGATGTTTGTAGAATTATCGTAATTAGCGCATTTACGTGCAACGATGAAATAAGACATGACACCTTCATTTAACGGTTGACCTAGCCCGACGTCATAATGTTTGTTGGCCGTCACCAGCCAGTGTTCCAAATTTACGGTTTTCCGTTCGATCGCGGCTAGGCACATTTCACGGTACAGCTGTCCGCGATTCGAAAATACATCGGATTAATTGTAACTTAACAGTCCGCGGTGTACTTCAAACAATCCGCACCGTGGTCATTAGTCACCGCAGTCACGTCAGTTGTGCGGAGGTCGGCACATCGTGCATTCGAGATTAAAGTTATTGATATCTGTTCATGACAACGGCTGTTTACTTTTACAATCCACAGAACGCGCTACAGCCCATGGTGCCTACAATCAAAACAAGCCACTAATAACGTTCACTCAGCTTAGAGGTTTGCACATCACAGTTTTTAAGCTTAATCTGTCGAACAGCAGTTCCGACTAGCAAGCAATTAACTTTGTCCGTGGTACACGCCAAAACCACACAATGTATCGCTGTTCACGCAGTTGTTTCACGTGGGCCACGGACAAGGTACAGATACTACAACTCACGTGCCACGACAATCCTCTTGTAGTTCTCGTTCCCGACTCTTTGCGTCCTTGTCGACCTGTCGATATTAGAGCTGTAAAAGTAACGAGAAAATGTGTATCCGTATGTATTCGTTACTACAGACAACAATACTCGTTACAAACGTATCGTTACTCGTTACTTTCGTTACCGTCGGTACAGTATAACCCGTATGGAGTCCAGTCGCATTCATAAGATTACATTTTGGTACTTTGGTGTATTTTTTGTACTTGAATCAGTTTTAAGCGGGTTTAACAACTGAATAAAACGTAATATAAAATTCCCTACATATGTATTCGAAATTATGCAGGACTCGCGAGCACCATAAGCTTCGAAATTGCATAATATGGATGGCTATTCGATGAATGTTCTGATCTCCTTTACGCCCTGTCTCTGCCCATCTCCTCCGCCACCCTCTCTTTGTCTATTTCTTCCTGCTCCACCTCTCTCTGCACATCGCCTGCTCTTCCCTCTCTCTGTTCATCTCCTACTCGTTCCTATTTCTCGTCTCCTCCTCAATCTTGAATTATTTAATGTGACAGCTAAAGACAATTTGTTGCAAATGCACTAGCAAAAAAATAACGGTGCAATAATCAATATAATATGTACCCTACACAACAGACAGAAAATATACAGAGAAATGCCGTACAGAAACCTATGGTTCAAATTTAAAAATAAAATTTTTTCCATGGATTTCGGCTTCAGGGAACTCCGCCTCTTAGACAGTATTTGGCCTGACTCCGAGAATGCTCTTTCTGACGGTACTGAAGTAGCCACGACAGATAAATATCTTTGTGCTGAGCATGACAGCTCAGGATAGAGAAGTGTTCGCGCCTGCCGCCATTTTAAAGGACACTCGTGCCTACTTCAAACTTTCCTTCCATACATTGCCTCATTGAAATTAGGCCGGTAACACCCGATGTCGTAGACCTTGACGTCCGTCGCCTTAGCATCAAATTCTTTCCAAATTGAGTCCTCTTCGTTAAAAGGAATGACCGATACAGACTCGGGCAACTCTGCTTCAGCTGGTATTCTTGAATGAATATTTGTTTCCAATTCAGTTTTTAATGAGCTTTTGGCGAACTCGTAAGCAGATTCGTCTTTAAATGCAAGTGTAAGCTAAAAACAATTTTTTACAAATGCAAGACACAACGTATGTATTTTAAATAACTGATCAGCGAAATGAAAATAATATCAATGATTCAATCAAATAAATAAACTAAAAAACATATCGAGACAAAAAAAAATAGTAACCATTAAACTGAAACATTCCCTGGTAATTTTTTTTTAAAAAAAGTGAGTCTGCGGTAAAGGCAGCGAACCTGCAGATCATCGTGGATTAATCTGCAAACACGGACCAAGAAGTAAGATCGAAAATATTTTATAATAGTAACCATCTAGATCATGGAGCCACGCACGTCAAATTCGTCGATAAGGTCTATACAAATTACTCACCTCACAATAAATATTAATACAGAATATTCCAGTTCCAAAAACAATATTAATGAAACAAAAATTGGCACGACAACAAGGCTTGTACAATAGTACCTATATTCTCTAAATAGTAACTATTGCGCCTACGGGCGTGCTTCCTTAAATCTTCCGCATACGGCCGCGCAGAACCGAGCGATACGAGTCGAACGCGGAGTATGGTAACGATTCGGTACTTCGAGTCAGCCAAAGTATTCGTTACTCAGTGCCGAATACATACGCTTTGCTACAGCTCTAGTCGGTATGTTTCTACACCGCTCGCCCGTCTTACTTGACCTAACACTTTCTAAAATTCCAGTCACGTCGTTTTGCAGTTTCGTAAAAAATTACTACATCAAATTACTCTGACCATGGAAAAAATTTAAACAAGACCTTAATAAACGATAAAAAACCATGCAGTATCGTAATAAATGAAAACAGCAATTACATTTATGACCATTGCATGACAAACAGAAACTTAGTTGTACAAAGAAATAACTTTACAAAACTTATCCTGAAGTAATTCTTTCAATATATGACGAAAATAGAGCAGAAAAAGGAAAAAGAAAGAATGTATAAGGAAAAAAAGGGGGGAAAATCCATATCGTTCTCTAGCGTTATCTTCACACTGCGTCTCGCAGCGTTACGGGTTATGACCTGGCTCGCTCTTGATGAGACCTTTAACATCAATATTGTCTTTGTCTAGTTGTTTTTCTAATATGAATGTATGTTTTTCACGATATTCACTACTGACGCTGTTCAATGAATACCCGCCTACATTTACGATCTGAACAATCTGAAGACGGTTGTTATGCACAAACCAAACTATTCGTCTTGTTTTAAGTGTCTGTATGGTAAAAGTTTTTTGTATCAAAAGCTTTTTTATTTAATTTTAATAAATTACACTGCAGTAACATAACATACTCTGTGAATGGTTGAAGTTTCATTTCGTTTCGTCCTCCCCTTCTGGATGCTTCGCTTCTCTTCTCAGGGTAGCGTATGTCACTTGTGAAGCCAAAGTGAAAGGCAAGAACTCCTTGTATCTGATCGGACTATAAGTGGCTCGATCGTGTACTGACGAGGGCTCACACGGTCGGTTTTACGGATGTGGTAGCAGCGAGTCATTGTGCTGCAACTGTTCGATACTGAGAAATGTTTTGGCGTTAGTCTCGCGTGCGACGTACCAAAAATCGCGAGTGACGCGGAACAGTGAATGGCATATATGAACAACATAGTAGGATGACGGGAAAAGGACTATGGAATGTTCCCATAATGTGAGGTTCAACAGCCGTAAAGTATTTTATAAAATTCATTTTAACCATCAGCTGTTTATTTGTCCCATTAGTCATCTACCGGTTTCGGTTATTAATCATCATCCAGGTTGCAGGGTGTGGTGTCACCGCTAGACATTCATTACGTATCCTGTTTCAGACCTCACGCCAATCTGCGTGAGCTTAACGCGTGCCTTTCGGCTACTTCCGAGTGGCGTGGCTGTCTTGCTACGCCACAACACAGGGTACAACAGATTAATTAAAAGCGTCTCACATTCCTTTCAAGCTGAATAATATCGAAATTATCCAGTGAAAATGTTCAAACACCTTACATAATTTGTCTTAGAATACTGAAAGTTATGTCTCAGGTCAAATAGACAGACATCGCAGGAAAAACAAGACGAACGATCACTGGAAATGATTACAACAACTAAAGCGAAGTCGTTTCTTCTCAAGCATGGCCATCGCTACGTGGGCACAGAAAATGCTACGAGTATATGAACTGGTTCTACGTGAATTCCGAACAGAGTAAGTGCCGTGGCCGTTTAAAAACTGCAAAGGACATAATCATGGCTGATCATTAACGTTGTAGACGGTGTGTCAAACGTAACACACGAACAAAGACGAGGCCTGTATGAAGTAATAATGAGGAATAAGAGTGTGTTTTCAGACAAACCGGGTCTTGTGGAAGGATATAAATGCAAGTTGCATATAATTCCGCACGAACCATTCTTCGTGAGACCGTATGCTATACCGCTGTCCAAAAAGGAAGCAGTGCAACGGGAGATAGATAAGATGATCGAATGGGGAGTGATTGAAAGAAGTACAAGTCCATACAATAACGGTTTGGTCATTGTAGCAAAACGGGATGGTAGTGTGCGTATTGTGATTGACGCACGCACGTTGAATAGGGTCGTTCAACGTGAAACAGACAGACCAGAGAGTATGGAAGAGATTTTGCAACGTTTTCATGACGTTAAGTTCATGACTAGCCTCGATCTGACAGCTAGTTACTGGCAAATAGAACTCGAAGAAGAATCTAGGCCATACACCGCCTTCTTGTTTGCGGGCAGGTGTTATCAGTATAGAGTACTGCCGTTTGGACTTAATATATCTGTGTCCGTATTCATCAGGGCCCTAGATAAAGTGCTAGGACCGGCTTTGAGTTCAAGATTAACTGTATATGTTGACGACCTATTGTTGGCCAATGCCACTTGGCATGACCATTGTGACCTGTTAGATGAAGTTTTTAGAGCATTGCGCCGTGGCGGAATGACTCTAAAGCTAAAGAAATGCGAATTTGTGAAGCAGGAACTGAAATTTTTAGGGCATGTAATTACCACTGCTGGTATTACGAAAGACCCAGAGAAACTAGAGGCAATAAAGAATTGTCCTCCACCCAAGTCTAGGAAACAGTTAAAAAGTTTTCTAGGGCTCACAGGATTTTACCGTAAATTTGTAAAAGGACAAGTGTTTAATGATGAAAATTTGAATAACCTCTTACGCAAAAATGTTCCGTTTGTGTGGACTGACGGGTGTCAGACCGCTTTCGAGAGATTAAAAGACGAGTTGTTAAGATCTAACATACTATTTCATCCTGATTTATCGCTACCCTTCCATCTGGGAACGGATTCGTCGAATTACGGGGTGGGGGTAGAAGTGTTCCAAGAAGTTGGTAAAGGAGAGGATAAGGAACACCGGACGATAGCGTTCGCGAGTCGAACTTTATCAAAAAGTGAGCGAAACTACACGATTTCTGAGAAAGAGTGTCTCGCTATCGTGTGGGGATTCAAGAAGTTCAAGGGTTACCTATGGGACCGTAAGGTGATTATTCATACGGACCATAAGGCGCTCACTTATCTGAAGGATTGTAAACTACTTCACGAAAGACTGACTAGGTGGTCGCTGTATTTACAGCAATTTAACTATGACATCTGTTACGTAAAAGGGACCGACAATTGCGTAGCGGATGCGCTGTCGCGGTTGCCCGAGTCTGATCAAGGTCTATTGAAAGATGAGGCAGATGGAGTGGTCAAATTGTACTATTTTAAAGAAGTTGAGGGACGTAAATTAATAATGAACATTTGTAAGAATCTACGTCGTCATCAGAACGAGGATGGTTGTTTAAATATGGTGAAAACCCGATATGATGAAAAGAGTCCAGAAGGAGAGAAATTAAGGAAGTATTACAAGATATACGATCATATCTTGTACATACGTAAGGGTGAAGATAGTAATATTTGGCGGGTATGCTGGCCCAGCAAATACGTCACGGAAATAATAGACTACTACCATTTGGCGTATGGTCACTGTGGACCAAAGAAATGTACGGAAAAGCTGAGTGAAGTAGTGCATTTCAACAACATGTTAAAACGAGTTACTGACAGAGTGAAAACTTGCGATTTATGTCAGAAGGTGAAGGTTACCAACTGTACGAGTCGTGGTCCTATGCAAAGTATAAGGCCTAACGACACCTTTGAGTTACTGTGCGTGGACTTGTACGGACCTTTGCCCAAGTCATCAGGAAACTTTGCTTACATTTTAGTAGTGCTAGAAGCTTTTTCCAAGTTCATCAAACTATACCCGATTAGGAAAGCTACAGCCAAAGCAGTCTATAGCAAGCTTGTGAACGATTATTTTGTTCATATTGGTAAGCCCAAGGCGATTCTATCAGACAATGGGGCACAATTTACTTCTAAGTTGTGGAATGAAGGCTTGGAAAGTAATGGGGTCGATGTGATCCATATTTCAGCTTATTGTCCGGCTGGGAATCCCGCTGAGAGGTATATGCGCGAGCTAGGCCGACTGTGCCGTACCTATTGCCATCACAACCATAGGGCATGGGGCAAATATGTAGCAGTATTTGAGAGAATTATGAACACCTTGAGACATGAATCGACGGGATTTTCTCCAGAGGAAATCCTGTTGGATGACAGAAGTAAAAGTTTAGTGGAAGAGATAATCAAATTCCCTCCACGGATTGACATTAGTATTGGTGTGAAAAAAGATCGTTTGCGAGAAGTAATGAAGCTAAAAGCTGATGCTCGCATACGTCGTCATGACGCTAAAGCGCGTTTTGCTAAGTTTGCGATCGGAGACTTAGTACTTGTAAAAGCTCATGAGAAATCGAGCGAGATAGACAATGAAATCTCTAAATTTAAGTTTGTTTATAATGGACCATATAAAGTCATTGGTATACCTCACACAAATGCTTATTGCTTAGAGTATCCAAGCTCTGGAAAGCTATTAGGTATACGAAATATAATAGATTTGAAATTGTACCAACCTAGGATCGATTAATACCACACAATGGGTAATTTGTACAATATGTAAATATAGAGTGTAAGATTTAAGGTTTGCTAGATTGCCATGCTTTTGACTGACCAAGAGGACATTAAAGAAGTTGTAATTAATAAGTAATTAATTTTGACTAAATGATTTAAGAGAGAGTGATTATTTATCAATTGAAAAATCCAAGCTGCTAATTTAAGTTTTCAGCTGAGTCACAGTAGATTAAGCAACGTAAATATGATTTTGTAACTAGCTGTAAGATTTCATGAATATGTGATTTACTAGTCATTGCCGACGTACTTAGACGCTGTTTTAAGTTTCAGGCTAGTACATGCGTGTGATGATGGACAGTGTTGAGTTATCCACTGTGATAGTATTAAGGGACTCCTTGAGATTACTCGGGAGTGAGTTTTTCCTAAAGAATTCAGTGAAACGGACGTTCTGGAAACGCCGTCACAAGGGCGAGTGAGATCAAGTGTGCCGCACACGCGGGCGCAACAATACTGGCGAGGCGAGCCGCTGTCGGCTTTGTGCCGCTGTTGGCTCTTGGGCCGCTGTCGGCATTCTTTGTACTTGCGAGTACGGAAGGCGGAATTGTTTTTCTTCCTGGACAGCTGAAAGAATTCTACTGTCAATATTTATGTTTTTTTTTCGATCTGATGTGTGTTATTTTCTTGTTTAGCGTTTAATGGACTCCCATGACGAGAATATTAATTATGGAAGGGTTATGTAAAAATGTGTATTCTATGTAATTAATTATTAATTTGCGTATTTTGATCTACCTGTTTTTGTGACCATGTACTCTGATTAATTTTGTAAATAGTATTCCATTTCTTGATACTGTTGGGAATTTTGACAATTTTAGAATAGCTAAACCATTTTCTATGTTTTCTATGAATTTTAATATGTTGTCAACCTGTTTTATTTTGTGCAAGATGACAGAGTGGAATAAGATTAGGAGTGTCTCCACTCAATTATTATGGTCTAAAAAATTGATTTATGGTTAATTAGACGAATGCTAAATTTGGTTGATGTTTTGAGCATATGCATTTCCGCTGTTTCTTTTTTGGGACATTTTCTGAGTCTGTTTACGTTACACGAACATCCTCAGACAATGTGGGGCACGTGTAACGCCGGAAATGCATATCCTCCTATTTCCATCTATTGTACTATTATTTTTTTCCTTGTTTTGTTACCTCAAGATATGACATTTCTGTCTCTTTATATATTGCAATTGCTTTACTGTTTGGATATATTTATATTTATGCACTTATGTCGATGTATAATTGGTTTGTTTCGTAAATATTATTTGTATTTTTACGCTGGGTCTTGCCTAGGGAAAACTGCTATCGAACGATTACATCGATAGGTCGTGTGAAGACTCAAAGTGTGTAGGATCTTTGGTAGTGTTAACTCTGCCGCGTGAAGCGCGGGCAGAAGAGTGAGAGTCTGGCGGGAGTAGCGAGTGGAGCAGGTGTTGTGTGACGCTCCCGCGAGTTGCCGCGCTTTCGGGGTTTGGCAGCATGTAATTGCGCTCGACTCGCGATGATAGTTTCTGACATGGTGTCGCGGACGGGAAGCATTAGCTGGCGCACATCAAGAGCCCGTTTCGCCTGGTGACCGTGTCGAGAAGAAGACGCGCCAACATCCAGCTTCTGCAACAGCGACGGCCGACAATGAGTGACTGTCGCCACCTCCTCGATCGACGGCTTCAAACCTTCAATCAACCAACAAGGAAGACTAAAAGCACGTAAAGTTTCAGAACTGTATGGCAGACCTCAGCTTTTCAAATTGTTCCATTTGCCTCGCAAAATTACAGCAACTTAGCATGAACCTTTGTTGCTCATTGTCCCAATTGCATTGCCAAGCAGGGTCCCTTCCTTTTCCGAAATGAACCCGAGTGTCGTTGAAATTCAAACGCCAGCATTAAAATAATATAATTAGATTTCACTGCTTTAATTTCAAAGTTCAATTATGGCATTAATAGCTGGCTACAATATTCAGATTACACAAGCACGAATTAAGAGTGCGAGCTTTGTTACCGTATTTTAGCTTACCTGTGACTGCAGCTCAGCTTGGTACGTACTAAATTTTACTATTGTTAATTGTTCAGAATCATTTAATTCAAGATCAAAGTTAAATATCTTGTTTCTAAATTGCGTAGAGTCAAGTTGCTTTTGACATGATTGTTGAGGTAGTCCAAGACTAACCGTATGTTACTGAATTTCGATGTGCTTCAGAAAGAAAGCTCACTATTAACTTCAGTCACTAAATTAACTTTCGATTTTCCGGTTTTATTAATTCTTTTGCTAAATTAAGTCAGGGTGTAGCGAAATTTATTACTTCTGACAAACTTTCAGTTTTCACACTACACGTGTCAACCTTCAGTTGCCACGCTTCTAGTGCTAATTATATAAAATGTGTAATAACCTTTCTTTTTCAGTTACTGTAGTAAGTGTCCTTAGGACTGGCGACCGTGATTTCCCCCAAATCTCAAATATCTAATTACCGCTAGTTAATTGTTAACGTAACGGCCGCACATTTACTTTCTTTATTTACTTTACCCCTTTTCAAAATTAATTTCCACCAGTTTCATTTGCATTTTTCCTTTCATTTAGATGTAACCCTTTCCTCCCTCTTTACCGATAGATTAACTTCGGTGACGATTGCTTTTCCCAAATTTCCATTAGGTACACGCGGTTTAATTTTTCACTGCCATTAAGGTCGATAAGTGAGGGGGGAGGTTACAGAGTCCACAAAGAAATTACAGTGCTCATTATCCAAATTTTTAAACAGGAATTTTGTAGATTTGAAGGATAAAGGTACAGACTTCGTTGAAAACAGGCCAAACTCCAAGACAGCAGTGTGCAAAGCAAGAGGGGAAGCTATTGTTATGGCCCACGACCCTAGCGCTAGTTCATATATTCAGCTGAGAGAAGATATTTTGAAATTATCTGAAGGTAATAGTTATTATTTTTTTTAAATATTGACTATGGGTCTGCTCCTAACAAAAGAGTTCTGGTGTTTTCCTACGAAGAATCAGAGAAAATCCTGTGTGAGAATGGAATTGTTCTTCCGGACGTGACATTTAACAGTTGTTCAAAACACTTCAAATAACTGTACACCATACGTATGAAAGTGTTCTTCTGAATTCAAAATTTTCCTGAGTGTTCGACGAAAACTGCGACGCCAGCCTTCGAAATGGCTAACATTAAAGCTTAGAAAACGGTATTCCTTGAAACATCCCTTTCCAGAAGCAGCTCTCACTCTAGCCGATGTCTGTGGAAGAAAATACATGAACTGAGATTAACGGAAGAATACACAGATGGAGAAGACGTACGATTGTTCTGAAGCATGTGTGCTGCAGCGGCACATCTTCAAAAATGGCTCTGAGCACTATCGGGCTTAACATCTGCGGTCATCACTCCCCTAGAACTTAGAACTATTTAAACCTAACTAACCTGCCCGAAGCAGGATTCGAACCTGCGACCGTAGCAGTCGCGCGGTTCCGGACTGATGCGCCTAGAGCCGCTCGGCCACCGCGGCCGGCGGCACATCTTCCACAAAACAGTGTTGATGAGGCATGGATGGTAACAAAGGAGGGAATGCCTAGTGGATAGAAGGTCATGAAATTGGCAGACTATATGGTCAGTCAGTGGATAGAAAATCCTACTAAACCAACTGAAATGTGGAACGATTTTAACCGGCGCCAAGAGTGCTGTCATAGGTTGGCGTAGGAAACTAAGCTCCTGAAACAGAAACATCCCAACGCATACTCCGTCCGAGCAAGTCCCGGAGGGCCCAACGGCACCGACCGACCGCCGTGTCATTTTCGGTCGATAGGTGTCACTGAAGGCGGGTACGGAGGGGCATGTGGTCAGCACACCGCCCTCCCGGCCGCTGTCAGCTTCCGTGACCGGAGCCGCTACTTCTCAGTTAGGCAGCACCTCAGTTGGCCTCACGAAGGCTACCGACAGCGCTCGACACACTCTATCCGAACCTATACTGATAAATACGTCCGCAGCTCGTGGTCGTGCGGTAGCGTTCTTGCTTCTCACGCCCGGGTTCCCGGGTTCGATTCCCGGCGGGGTCAGGGATTTTCTCTGCCTCGTGATGACTGGGTGTTGTGTGCTGTCGTTAGGTTTAAGCAGTTCTACGTTCTAGGGGACTGATGACCATAGATGTTAAGTCCCATAGTGCTCAGAGCCATTTGAACCATTTTTTTTATAAATAAGCTGAAGAATGGAGCAGTAAATGCTACATTTGAAGTTGAAAGAGATTCCATTGGTCTGTCTGCTCAAAAAACAAGAAAAATTAAAAGAAAATGTTTATTTAACACCACAAACGGTCGTCAAGTCTCAGTCACTAAAAGAATGAAACTATTTTCGACGTACTCAGTCGTCATTTTCAAACGGAATCGCAAACCCGGAAAACTACATTAATAATTGCAACCACACTTAAAAACTGAAGGAAAGGCAGCAGAAACGGGTCACAAGACGTCATGACAATTTTTAGTTGCCCAGTCATTTCACACCTAAATGTAGTGTAGATAAAAACTGCATCGGGATGAAATATATTATATACTCTTGTACTACGTCCTGCAGAGATGCAAGATTATTTTGCAAACAAAGACTCAGGCGTCTGAAAATTAAAAAATACGTGCATTTAACTAACTTCATAGCGAAAGCTGCCATGAGGTAGGTAGTTATCATTGCCTCACCGTAATCTTGTAACGTGCAGAAGCCGAAGACTATGATATAGAACACAGCATGCATTCGTACTGTCTTCTGCTAATCAAATCTTGCAAAGACGATGCAAGCATGGCATCGCTTCAGTTGTCTGGTCGCGTATCAATTCACTAGAGAGCATAAGCGTAGCTTCGAATCCTGCCTCGGGCATGGATGTGTGTACTGTCCTTAGGTTAGTTAGGTTTAAGTAGTTCTAAGTCTAGGGGACTGATGACTACAGATGTTAAGCCCCATAGTGATTAGCGTCATTTGAATCACTTGAACCATAAGCGTAGCATACAAAAACAGAAGACAAAAAGAGATCTACATAGAGTTTAGAACAACAAGGGCTACATGGCGCCACCGTCAATTTTCTACGGACGTGTCTCTTGCTAAAACGTAAACACTAACCAGACGGCACTATTCATTATTTACAAATCATTAAGACGGTTGGCAGACTGCGTGATCGTAGTAGACGAATTGTAACAGCTTACAGCGAGAAGTCCCCTTAACACTGCAGCATTATGGCACCCTGAATACAACTGTTACAAATACAGTTTGAAGTGACAATCCTACGTACGCTATTACGATGCCGTCTGTTACTCATTGTTACATACATACGTACTGAATAAGCAATTAACCACATCTGTAACGTACTGTGTTAATACTAAAGGACGACCATCACGTGTCGTAGGACGGGAAAGGTTAGGGGGGAGGGGAAGTAAACAAGTTCTTCATACTCGGTTTTTTGTCTTTGACTAAACTGCGAAAAAAAAGAAAAACAAGAAGAAAAAGTTACGTAGATGTTGACAGAAGGTTAAAAGAGTATTGTATGAGTCCCATCAAATAAATTCGCGATTGCGAATAAGGACTGCCATCAACTGTAGAATGGAAAGACGACAATGAAAATTTGTGCCGGACCTAAGCCCGAACCCGGATCTCCCACGTATCTCGAGCGGTCACCTTTCCGTTTTTTTAATTTTTTTAATCTCATTTTGTTCGTTATTGGTCGTTGTATTTGTCCGGGACGGACGTCCCATGATGCTTGTTCAAGTTCGTCGTTGATCCATTCACTCAGTTTCTCTGTTACAGAGGGTAGCTAGTTCTCTGACCGAACACGCTGAGCTACCTTGCCGGTGTACCGTTGGGCTATCTGTGCACGACTCACGGCCACATCCAGACTTCCATATGTCGCCAACCATGCGTTTACGACGGCTGTGGTCGCCGCAGTGCCTGTAGCTTTGGATACTCATGCATGTCGGAAGGAACTTTGCATCTTAATCAGACTAACACAGGCACTGCAATATCGTATTTATCTGCCGATACCGGGAAACCGACTTTCAAGTACCTGTACGGGAATAAACATAATGGATGTTCGAGTACAGGCCGCAGACGCATGGGGCATAGCCAAATGGTAAGGCGACCGGTCGTGATGAGGGGGAAACCCGGGTTCCAGCCTCGGTCCGGCACAAATTTCCGTCGTCGACATTCCATTCTGCAGCCGATGGTAGCCCTTATTCGCAATGGCGAATTCATTTGATGTGTTTCGTAACGGCTGTGGTAGCCGCATGCATGTCCAAAGGAACTTTGCATCGTAATCAAAATAACAAAGGCACTGCAATATCGTATTATAAGAGCGTACAACTGCACGGGGAACTCAAGAAGAATCTCTGGCTTTCCTACAAAAAAATTGAGCGCGTAAGATAAGTCAAGAAGTTTAATCATTGCTGTGGTAATGTTGTAGAAAGGAAAAAAATTAAAGTGGGAAGGTAAAAATGACAAAAACATCTAAACATTACTATGTGCTCAGCCAGTGCTAAGCCGCGACAAAATGTGAAGTGAGGTTCTTATTACAAAACAGTCAGCAGAACCCCCGTCACTGTTGCGGATTCCATTGACGGTCGGAAGACCCACGGCTGAAGTAGTTGTACCACGCTGACGTCACGGTCGGGAAGCCCGCGACACCCGACACGCCGACTCTGGCTGCCACACCCCCTCAGCTGCAGAGCCGCCGGCCGCCGTGGCAGCTGGCAGCGTGGCGTTTGTGTCACTGCGGGACGTCGTCGAGGGCGGCTGCGTGACTAGTTGGCCGTACCAGAATGGGCGGCCGACTGGTTCGTAATTGGATTGCCTTCTGGGTACTTTACCAGCGCGCTAAGAGGGCTAACGGGTCCTCGTTAACACAAGGACGCTCGCCCCGGCTCTGCGCCTGCCGGGTCGAAAGCGGTTCTCTGCGCCCGCCGACCGGTTCGGCAGGCGGCGCTTGTCGGCACAATCTCCGCCGCGGCCGCGGAATGCCACTCGTCCGTGGCTCGCATCCGGCACCGAGCGCTGGCACACGACTGCCGATCTCTCTGCCGCGGACTGCCGATCACGACTGCGGGCAGCAGCGTTCAGACCATCGTCATCGGGGAATACGACTCAAATTAACACAATTATAAAAAAAGAAATCCGAAAACAATGGCTCGTATGGTGTTGATGGAGTTTCAAATAAAATTCTGAAAAACTATTCGAAACTAATAATTTTTTTCCAAAATTACAGTTTCAAACATGGCTGTTTCTCAGCAACCGTATATAATTTTCAAACACAGGAATTTCACAGCTAACAGGTTGCAAATAGCTGTTTGGTATACTGACCTACGGCGCGCAGGATTAGCCGAGCAGTCTAAAGCGCTGCAGCCGTGGACTGCGAGGCTGGTCCCGGCGGAGGTTCGAGTCCTCCCTCGGGCATGGGTGTGTGTGTTTGTCCTTAGGATAATTTAGGTTAAGTAGTGTGTAAGCTTAGGGACTGATGACCTTAGCAGTTAAGTCCCATAAGATTTCACACACATTTGAACATTTTTTGTATATTGACCTACGTTTCGACACTTACTAAGGGTGTCTTCTTCAGAACGAAATTCTGAGGACCGTAAAATTACATTGCGAAAGAGCAATGGTCAAAATTATAACAGCTATGCTCAAGTCTAAAATAAAATAAAACACGTACCAGTCTTGTCACGTACGTAAGCTAGGAAATATAAGAAAAAATAATGTACTCCAGAGTAGTCTCGCATTTAAGTGGAAACATTTTATGTAGTCCAACACAGTTTTGATTACGCAATTGTTCTTCTATGAAGAATGCTATTCACACATTCACGCACAAATATTAAACGCCTTAAATCGTAATAGGATTTTCTGTGTTCTCTCTTCAATGCATTGTGCAGATCACGCAACATCTTAGAAAAAGGTAATGTTTTCTGGATTTGATAACTTTAGCCTCAGCTGGTTTGAACCGTGCTTAGCAATCAGAATGCAATAAGTTGTGCTGAATAATACAAACAATACTGGAAGGAGAGAAAGTTGTAAAGGTTGGAGAAAAAAAAAAAAAAAAAAAAACCTCAAAAAGTTAATCCCACAGGGTTCAATCTTGGATTCATTCCTACTCCTCGTACAAGTGAAAGACCTTCTGCTTAACATTCAGTCCATACCTACAACACTAGAATAAAAACATGACCTTCATTACCGCCCCCGCCCCCCCACCGACACAACTAAATAATGACAACTTCCTTGACACTAATCATGTATACCTGTGAACTGTGAAATAACTCGTACCACGTCATCTCCATAAAAGAAACGTTAAAATGAACTATGGAACATTTGACTAACGAACTAATTTGTACTTGTGCCAACCGTCTAACAAAGCCATTTACACTTGACGAATCAGGAATCACCAATACATTTTAAACGCAGAGGAAAACTATATATATATATATATATATATATATATATATATATATATATATATATATACTCCTGGAAATGGAAAAAAGAACACATTGACACCGGTGTGTCAGACCCACCATACTTGCTCCGGACACTGCGAGAGGGCTGAACAAGCAATGATCACACGCACGGCACAGCGGACACACCAGGAACCGCGGTGTTGGCCGTCGAATGGCGCTAGCTGCGCAGCATTTGTGCACCGCCGCCGTCAGTGTCAGCCAGTTTGCCGTGGCATACGGAGCTCCATCACAGTCTTCAACACTGGTAGCATGCCGCGACAGCGTGGACGTGAACCGTATGTGCAGTTGACGGACTTTGAGTGAGGGCGTATAGTGGGCAAGCGGGAGGCCGGGTGGACGTACCGCCGAATTGCTCAACACGTGGGGCGTGAGGTCTCCACAGTACATCGATGTTGTCGCCAGTGGTCGGCAGAAGGTGCACGTGCCCGTCGACCTGGGACCGGACCGCAGCGACGCACGGATGCACGCCAAGACCGTAGGATCCTACGCAGTGCCGTAGGGGACCGCACCGCCACTTCCCAGCAAATTAGGGACACTGTTGCTCCTGGGGTATCGGCGAGGACCATTCGCAACCGTCTCCATGAAGCTGGGCTACGGTCTCGCACACCGCTAGGCCGTCTTCCGCTCACGCCCCAACATCGTGCAGCCCGCCTCCAGTGGTGTCGCGACAGGCGTGAATGGAGGGACGAATGGAGACGTGTCGTCTTCAGCGATGAGAGTCGCTTCTGCCTTGGTGCCAATGATGGTCGTATGCGTGTTTGGCGCCGTGCAGGTGAGCGCCACAATCAGGACTGCATACGACCGAGGCACACAGGGCCAACACCCGGCATCATGGTGTGGGGAGCGATCTCCTACACTGGCCGTACACCACTGGTGATCGTCGAGGGGACACTGAATAGTGCACGGTACATCCAAACCGTCATCGAACCCATCGTTCTACCATTCCTAGACCGGCAAGGGAACTTGCTGTTCCAACAGGACAATGCACGTCCGCATGTATCCCGTGCCACCCAACGTGCTCTAGAAGGTGTAAGTCAACTACCCTAGCTAGCAAGATCTCCGGATCTGTCCCCCATTGAGCATGTTTGGGACTGGATGAAGCGTCGTCTCACGCGGTCTGCACGTCCAGCACGAACGCTGGTCCAACTGAGGCGCCAGGTGGAAATGGCATGGCAAGCCGTTCCACAGGACTACATCCAGCATCTCTACGATCGTCTCCATGGGAGAATAGCAGCCTGCATTGCTGCGAAAGGTGGATATACACTGTACTAGTGCCGACATTGTGCATGCTCTGTTGCCTGTGTCTATGTGCCTGTGGTTCTGTCAGTGTGATCATGTGATGTATCTGACCCCAGGAATGTGTCAATAAAGTTTCCCCTTCCTGGGACAATGAATTCACGGTGTTCTTATTTCAATTTCCAGGAGTGTATATACTACTGGCCATTAAAAGTGCTACACCAAGAAGAAATGCAGATGATAAACGGGTATTCATTGGACAAATGTATTATACTAGAACTGACATGTGATTACATTTTCACACAATTTGGGTGTTTCAATCCTGAGAAATCGGTACCAAGAACAACCACCTCTGGCCGCAATAACGGCCTTGATACGCCTGGGCATTGAGTCAAACAAAGCTTGGATGGCGTGTACAGGTACAGCTGCCCATGCAGCTTCAACACGAGACCACAGTTCATCAAGAGTAGTGACTGGCATATTGTGACGAGCCAGTTGCTCGGCCACCATTGACCACACGTTTTCAGTTGGTGAGAGATCTGGAGAATGTGCTGGCCAGGGGAGCAAGCGAACATTTTCCGTATCCAGAAAGGCCCGTACAGGAACTGCAACATGTGTTCGTGCATTATCCTGCTGAAATGTAGGGTTTCGCAGGGATCGAATGAAGGGTAGAGCCACGGGTCGTAACACATCTGAAATGTATCGTCCACTGTTCAAAGTGCCGTCAATCCGAACAAGACGTGACCGAGACGTGTCACCAATGGCACCCCATACGATCACGACGGGTGATACGCCAGTATGGCGATGCCGAATACACGCTTCCAATGTGCGTTCACCGCGATGTCGCCAAACACGGATGCGACCATCATGATGTTGTAAACAGAACCTGGATTCATCCGCAAAAATGACGTTTTGCCATTCGTCGTTGAGTACACCATCGCAGGCGCTCCTGTCTGTGATGCAGCGTCAATGGCAACCGCAGCCGTGGTCTCCGAGGTGATAGCCCATGCTGCTGCAAGCGTCGTTAAAATGTTCGTGCAGATGGTTGTTGTCTTGAAACGTCCCCATCTGTTGACTCACGGATCGAGACGTGACTGCGCGATCCGTTACAGCCATGCGGATAAGCTGCCTGTCATCCCGACTGCTAGTGGTACGAGGTCGTTGGGATCCAGCACTGCGTTCCGTATTACCCCCCTGAATTCACCGATTTCATGTTCTGCTAACAGTCATTGGATCTCGACCAACGCGAGTAGCAATGTTGCGATACGATAAACCGCAATCGCGATCTACAATTCGACCTTTATCAAAGTCGGAAACGTGATGGTACATATTTCTTGTCCTTACACGAGGCATCACAACAACTTTTCACCAGGCAACGCCGGTCAACTGCTGTTTGTGTATGAGAAATCGGTTGGAAACTTTCCTCATGTCAGCACGTTGTAGGTGTCGCCACCGGCGCCAACCTTGTGTGAATGCTCTAACAGCTAATCATTTGCATGTAACAGCATCTTCTTAATGTCGGTGAAATTTCGCGACTGTAGCACGTCATCTTCGTGGTCTAGCAATTTTAATGGTCAGTAGTATATATATATATATATATATATATATATATATATATATATATATATATATTTGGGGTTCATCAACCTTTTTACTGGTATGATGCGACCCGAAACGAATTCCTCCCCTGTGCCAACCTCTTCGTCTCAGAGTAGCACTTAGGACGTACGTCGTCAATTATTTGCTGGATGTATTGCAATCTCCGTCTTCCTCTACAGTTTTTGCCCTCTACAGCTCCCTCTAGTACCACGGAAATCATTCCTTCATGTCTTAACAGATGTCCTGTCATTCTGTACCTTCTCCTTGTCAGTGATTTCCACCCTTTCCGTTCCTCTCCGATTCTGCTCAGAACCTGTTCATTCGTTACCTTATCAGTCCACCTACTTTTCAACATTCGTCTGTAGCAGCACATCTCAAATGCTTCGATTCTATTCTGTTACGGTTTTCCCACAGTCCATGTTTCAGTACTACAAAATGCCGTACTCGAGGTGCACATTCTCAGAAATTTATTCCTCAAATTAAGACCTATGTATGATACTAGGAGACTTCTCTTGGCCAGGAATGGCCTTTTCGCCATTGGTAGTCTGCTTTTGACGTCCTCCTTGCTCCGTCCGTCATTGGCTATTTCACTACCTAGGCAGCAGAATTCTTTAACGCCGTCTACTTCGTGACCATCAATCCCAGTGTTAAGTTTCGCGTAGTTCTCTTTTCTGCTACTTCTCATTACTTTCGTCTTTCTCCGATTTACTCTCAGTCCACGTTCTGTATTCATTTGATAGTTCACTCCATTTAGATGATCATGTAATTCTTCTTCACTTTCACTCAGGATAGCAATGTCATCAGCGAATCTTACCTTGGGTATTCTTTCACCTCGAATATTAATTCCACTCCTGAAGCTCTTAACAACTGAAATCTGGCCTCATCCGACCAGGTCACGGTTTTCCAGTCGTCTAGCGCCCAAGCAATTGGTAAAGGGCCAAGGAGAGGGGCTGCAAGTGATGTCGTGCTGTTTGCGAAGGCACTCGCATCGGTCGTCTGCTGTCACAGCCCATTAACGCCAAATTCAGCGCCACTGTCCTAACATATACATTCGCCGTAGGTCCCACACTGACTTCTGCCGTTACTTCACGCAGTGATGTTTGGCTGTTAGGGCTGACAACTCTACGCAAACGCCGCTGCTCTCGGTCGTTAAGTGAAGGCCGTCAGCCCCTGCGTTGTCCGAGCTGAGAGGCAACGCCTCGACAAGTTGGTACTCTGGGCTCACTCTTATCGTATTCTCTAACGATTCAGAAATGGACCGTCACACGCGTCCAGCTCCGACTGCCATTCCGCACTCAGAGCCTATTGATGCCCCTTGTGCGGCCGTAATCACGTGCGACACCTTTCCACATGACCCACCTGAGTACAAATGACACCTCCGCCGCCGTACTGCGGTCTTATACCTTGTGTACGCGACACTACCGCCGTCTGTGTACGTGTGTATCGCTATTCCGTGACCTATTTTTACTTCAGTGTATTCGTAAATTGCATACACAAACCTTGTTCGTGAATCTCTTAACCTGTTACTGAAATGCAGACATAAATCCCTAAAGTAGTTCCTGCGATAGTGATTAAAATTCTTCTGGCTATTATGCCGCATCATTGCTAAAAACTAACAACAATAATAAACTAAAACATCATGGAAGCCTTTGAGCAAACGGCCCTAGCTTCTGCTCCGTTACGTCCCGGTTGTTGGCTACGACATGTGGACGACACATTCGTTATCTGGCCTCACGGTGAAGCGGAATTGGGAAACTTCCTCCAGCACTTAAATAACCTGCACAAAAATATGAAGTTCACACACGAGACTGAAAATAATGGTACCTTGCCATTTCTGAATGTCGTAGTATACAGAGCTGCCGAGGGTAAACTGGGACACAAACCAACGCACACTCATCGGTACCTGTGTGCGGAGAGCCACCACCACCCAGCTCAAAAGTGGTCTCTTCTGGATACGTTAACTGTCCGAGCCTACCGGATAAGCGATGAAAATTACGTCAAAGAAGAATTAAAGGAGCTACAACACACGTTTCGTGCCAACGGCTATGATGACAACATCATAAGAAAGGTAGCTAAAACCAAAGGGAGGAGAATACGAGAAGAAGGCAAAGAAGAGAAGCTTCCACTGGTACACTTACCATATGTAAAAGGCGTCAGTGAACGGCTAGGCAACGTCCTCCGCCGACGAGGTGTCAAACCGATTTTTCGAAGGAGCCACAGGATCCACGAAATGATAGGATCCACCAAGGCGGTAGTCAATAATCTTAACACTGCAGGTGTTTACAACTACGGTGTGAGTGCGGAACTAGCTACACACAGTAGGAGAAACAGGGAGACCTGTCAGCTTACGAGTAGCAGAACACTAACGCTACGTACGATTACAGCAACATAATAAATCGGTGATAGCGGAACACCTCCGTGACTGTGGACAACCTATCAGGTTCCAGGAAGCCCGAATACTGGCGAAAGAATCGTGGATGCGAGAACGCAAAATACGGGAGGCGATCGAAATTATTAAGCAGCCTGACAACATTAACAGAGAAGATGGCTACAAACTCCCGGCGTCCTGGCTGCCGGCCATGCCAGTCCAACGGGGCAGAAGCTACAAGGGACACGGACGTGTCCGCACAAACAGCCGTAGAGCAACTGCCAGTCCACTTCCGCGTACACCAGGAGGAAAACTTGCCGACAAGAAGCCGAACGGTGATTGGCGGGCAGCTACCAATCGTTGACGACATGGACATCCACGAATAGCCTCTTTCCTTCCATCTTCCCTTACGTCATGACTAGCCAATCATATTAGAGGGCGAACTAAAAGTTAACAACAGTGACGCCAGACATCGTCTGTAATAAGTAGAAGCACCTATCCCCATGCAGAACCAGTCGAGCCCTGAGGTAGGTCGTTGCAATTAGGCCTAACGTCGGTTTTAGTTTATTATTGTTGTTAGTTTTTAGCAATGACACGGCATAATACCCAGAAGAACTTTAATCACTATGACACCGGCCTCGGAAGCCTACGTTCTTATATTAGTTCCTGAGATGATTGGCGGATTACAAATGCAATGTAAGTTTGCAATGGTAAAAAAATGGTTCAGATGACTCTGAGCACTATGGGACTCAACATCTTAGGTCATAAGTCCCCTAGAACTTAGAACTACTTAAACCTAACTAACCTACGGACATCACACACAACCATGCCCGAGGCAGGATTCGAACCTGCGACCGTAGCAGTCCCGCGGTTCTGGACTGCAGCGCCAGAACCGCTAGACCACCGCGGCCGGCTTGCAATGGTAATATAAACAAATAAATTATGTGATATAATTACAAATTATAAATTTTCTGATTTTTTTTTTATTTACTTGTACTGTGAAACGTTGCTTCCTGTGAAATTTCATGACTCGAGGTCAACGGGAAGTATCCTATCGGTTGTGGTGGGTGAGTTTACGAATTTTAAAAATGACTGTATCTTATGAATGCATTGAGTTAAGAAGCTGAAGGCTTTTACGCCGCCAAGGGACCGTAGATGTAAACTGTGACAAATTTCAACTTGATTCCTCTTCCTGCTCATGAGGAAAAAGGGTCTTACCCGTGGGGAAGACGGATGCACACCTTTAGTCGAGTCGAGTACTGAAAAACACTCTGCTGGATTTATTAGCTACTTGGAATCGCAGTTGTAACGAAGGGCTGCTCTAGATTTTTAGTGTACGGCCGTAGTTGCCTAACGCCGTGATGCGGATATCGTGTTGCCTACCCTGATCCTGCAGAAGCTGAAGGTTGTATAGCTGAGCTCCTGGCGTGACCGCAGCCGTTGTCTGTTGCTGCAGCTGGGGCTGCCACGGCGTGTTAATGAGTGTCGTGTACGAGGTAGCCCAGCCTCTGGCGCGGTATCAGGTATCAGGTTCCGCTGTCTCGCCTCGCGCGCCACGCTCCCCCCACCCCTCTCTCTCTCTCTCTCTCTCTCTTCCTCTCTTCTCTGTTTTATTTTCCCCTCGCTTCGCCGCCGGAGCGACAGATCCCGTCCAGGCCGCCGCTGAATGCCAGACGTCGGCGCCAACCGCCGCTACTTACACGTACAAGAGACAAGAGGCAGCCGGGCGCCCGCGGTCATCCGGAATTAACGACAGCCGGTAACCGGTCCGGCTCGCCGGTCGATCGCGAAACGCCGGCCGCACCTGTACGGGCAAAAAGCACGTCCACGCAGCGAGCCTTCTTGTTCCGTCACGGCAAGTGCCTGTCGCCGCAGAACACGCCGAGCCGGCGTTCGAGGAACGCAAGTATCGGCTCTGACAACGCACCGATGTCGGCGTCATTAGCGGCTCGCTGGAAGACCGCACAGGCAGGTTTTACCTGCCCGTTTTTGTTGCTCTCTCTCCTCCTTGCCACTTACCCTCCTCAAACACACACACACACACACACACACACACACATACGCACAGTCAGGATAATTCCAATTGGGCGGCAATGGGAGCATTTTTTTGTATAGAGGTTGTATTGTTTATTAAGACCTGTCATTAGTAACGTTTTGGTTTCGACATAACCTGGCATCGGCGTCTGCCAACATAGAGTTTAATGGCTCCAGGAAAAGGCAAACGCATGAGAGAGGCAGTTCTGACGTTGCTCTTGATGATGGAACAAAGACAGGAAAATCAAGACACTGTCATAGGAGTTGTCGACCTAGAGAAAGGTTTCATGGTAATGAGTTAAACCGGTTTTTGGAACACCTGAATTCAATACACCCGAATAATCAGTTCACTATGGAGGTGGAAAAGAATGGATGCCTTCCCTTCCTCGATGTGTTGGTCAGAAGGAAAACTGACGGTACGTTGGGACATTCTGTTTATAGGAAGCCTACTCACACTGACTTGTATCTGCGAGCTGATAGTTGTCACCATCCAGCTCAGCGTGAAGGAGTACTTCGTACCTCGGTTCACTGCGCCCACGTTATCTCAGACCCTGAAAGTTTGCCCGCTGAGCTATCACATCTCGAAGTCAGAATGGTTATAGTGAGAGGCAGATCAAACGTGCGTTGCGCCATCAGCCTTCTGTGCAAAGGGTGAGTGACGGTAGCAACGAAGTGGCACATAAGTCTACGGCCTTTTTGCCTTACGCAGGAAGCATTTCCAACAGTATTGGCCGTATTTTGCGGAAATATGATGTGAAGTGTGTTTTTCGACCACCCTCTAAGATTAAGGCCCTGTTGGCGTCCGTAAAAGATGATCTTGGTTTGCGTAAGGCTGGTGTCTGTCGTATTCCTTGCAGTTGTGGCATGTCATATATTGGTCGATCAGGACTGTGGAAGACCGGTGTATTGAACATAAGCGTCACACACGCTTACAACAGCCGAGCAAATCCGCTATTGCCTAACATTGCCCCGACACCGGTCATCCTATGGAATACAACAACACGGAGATTCTGGCTTGCACGTCCAGCTATTGGGAAGGGAAGCTGTTGAAATCAAACTATCAAGCAACCTTATAAGCAGAGATGGTGGATTTTGTTTAAATGCTGCTTGGAATCCGGCTCTGTCTCTCACCAAAAAACAGAGGGACAGAATTAGTCCTACCTCACCTGTCACTATCGATATTTCTGATGTTGGTTATCTTTGGTTGTGTGTTGACTCTGCGGTTACTTGATCTTTGTGTGGTATCTTCCTCGTTTCTCCTCTGTGAACCGAGGTATTAAATCCCTTGCACACTGCTTCCTCCTTGCATTTGTGCCTTGAGAATGGCAGGGTGTGCTCGTGACGAAATATCGGCGGTGGTCGACAACGTCACCCGGCAGCAAACGCGTAAGTTATTTGATGGATGTAGTCTTTCGTTCGTACTAAACCACTTTCTGTGTAATGAAGCTGATTTTGCAACAGCCTTGCTCAAAATATCAGACAGATTAAATTCCTTCCAAACTTCCAAATACACCTGATGGTTCACCTTCTATCACAACAGCCATCTCTCCTAAATTCTGTGTAGCTCATTCTCGTCAGTCCCCCTCTCCCAGAATTTCTTTCTCCCCAATGTCGGCAGGGATCTCTTTTTCTAGTCCGTACTTTCCTGAAAGCCGCTGTCGCTATCGTTCAAAAAATTGGTTCAAATGGCTCTGAGCACTATGGGACTTAATTTCTGAGGTCATCAGTCCCCTAGAACTTAGAACTGCTTAAACATAACCAACCTAAGGACATCACACACACCCATACCCGAGGCAGGATTCGAACCTGCGACCGTAGCGGTCGGGCGATTCCAGACTGTAGCTCCTACAACCGCTCGGCCACCCCGGCCGGCCGCTATCATTCCAATATTCTCCTCTTCTTTTATCCATTCTGCATCTGATAATACAGGATAACAATTATTGAACTATATGAAAAAAAAACGTAAATTACTTACAATCTACGGCGTGCAACACTTTATTCAACATGTGAACCTCACTGCAGGTATTAGGAATTAGTTTGTGACATGTTCGATATTCCTATCATCATTGGCAGTGGTGTGGCGCAGACGAATAGCGAAATTCTGTATGACACGCTGCAGTGTCGGATCATCGATGCTGTCGATGACCTCCTGAATGGCTGTTTTCAGCTCAGCAAACGGTTTTGGTGTTATTTCTGTATACCTTGTCTTTAATATAGCCCCGCAAAAATGAGTCGCATGTGTTGACATCCGTAAAACACGGCGGCCAATGGAGGTCCATGGCAGCGGCCTCTGGGTACCCCACACCCAGGATGCGGTCCCCAAGGTGCTCCTGGAGGACATCAAACACTCTCCGCTTCGATGGGGTCGACCTCCGTCTTGCATGAGCCACGTCTTGTCGAAATCAGGTTCACTTTGGATGATGGGAATGAAATCATCAAACTTTCTTGTACCGTTCGGTAGTCACCGTGTCATCAAGGGATATCGCACCGATTATTCCGTGACTGAACATAGCGCACCATACAGTCAACCGTGCAGGGTGAAGACACTTCTCGAACGCGAAATGCGCGTGCTCAGTCCCCCAAATGCGCCAATTTTCCTTATTGACGAACCCACCCAAATGAAACTGGGCTTTCCCGCGTCCAACAGTGCAGTTTGTAACGCAAACCGTTCTTCGTTACGCACTTACGACTTACGTCCTCAATTAATTGCTGGATGTACTCCAGTCTCTGTCTTCCTCTACAGTTTTCGCCCTATACAGCTCCCTCTAGTACCATGGAAGTCATTCCCTGATCTCTTAACATACGTCCTATCGTCCTGTCCCTTCTTCTTGTCAGTGTTTTCCACATATTCCTTTCCTCGCCGATTCTGCGCAGAACCTCCTCATTCCTTACCTTATCAGTCCACCTAATTTTCAACATTCCTCTGTAGCACCACATCTGAAATGCTTAGATTCTCTTCTGTTCCGGTTTCCCCACAGTCCACGTTTCACTGCCATACAACTCCGTAATAGCTAACCCTTGGTTCAAGAATCGTAAAATAAGGTTGTATACATGGAAGAAGCCTGGAGATACTGACAGGTTTCAGATAGATTATATAATGGTAAGACAGAGATTTAGGAACCATGTTTTAAATTGTAAGACATTTCCAGGGGCAGATGTGGACTCTGACCACAATCTATTGGTTATGAACCGTAGATTAACACTGAAGAAACTGCAAAAACGAGATGGGACCTGGATAAACTGATTAAACCAGAGGTTGTACAGTGTTTCAGGGAGAGCATAAGGGAACAATTGACAGGAATGGGGGAAAGAAATACAGTAGAAGAGGAATGGGTAGCTCTGAGGGATGAAGTAGTGAAGGCAGCAGTGGATGTAGTAGGTAAAAAGACGAGGGCTACTAGAAATCCTTGGGTAACAGAAGAAATATGGAACTTAATTGATGAAAGGAGGAAATATAAAAATGCAGTAAATGAAGCAGGCAAAAAGGAATACAACGTCTCAAAAATGAGATCGACAGGAGGTGCAAAAAGGCTAAGCAGGGGTGGCTAGAGAACAAATGTAAGGATGTAGAGACAAATCTCACCAGGGGTAAGATAGATACTGCCTACAGGAAACTTAAAGAGACCTTTGGAGAAAAGAGAACCACTTGTATGAATATAAAGATGGGAGATATGATACTGCGTGAAGAGTTTGACAGGGCACTCTAAGACTTGAATCGAAACAAGGCCCCAGAGGTAGACAACATTCCATTAGAACTACTGACGGCCCTGGGAGAGCCAGTCATGACAAAACTCTAGCATCTGGTGAGCAAAATGTGTGAGACACGCGAAATACCCTCAGACTTCAAGAAGAATATAATAATTCCAATCCCAAAGAAAGCAGGTGTTGACAGATGTGAAAATTACCGAACTATCAGTTTAATAAGTCACAGCTGCAAAATACTAACGCGAATTCTTTACAGATGAATGGAAAAACTGGTAGAAGCCGACCCTGGGGGAAGATCAGTTTGGATTCCGTAGAAATATTGGAACACGTGAGGAAATACTGACCCTACGACTTATCTTAGAAAATAGATTAAGGAAAGTCAAACCTACGTTTCTAGCATTTGTAGATTTAGAGAAAGCTTTTGACAACGTTGACTGGCATACTCTCTTTCAAATTCTGAAGGTGGCAGGGGTAAAATACAGGAAGCGAAAGGCTATTTACAATTTGTACAGAAACCAGATGGCAGTTATAAGAGTCGAGGGACACGAAAGGGAAGCAGTGGTTGGGAAAGGAGTGAGACAGGGTTGCAGCCTCTCCCCGATGTTATTCAACCTGCATATTGAGCAAGGAGTGAAGGAAACAAAAGAAAAATTTGGAGTAGGTATTAAAATCCATGGAGCAGAAATAAAATCTTTGAGGTTCGCCGATGACATCGTAATTCTGTCTGAGACAGCAAAGGACTTGGAAGAGCAGTTGAACGGAATGGACAGTGTCTTGAAAGGAGGATATAAGATGAACATCAAAAAAAGCAAAACGAGGCTAATGGATTGTAATCGAATTAAGTCGGGTGATGCTGAGGGAATTAGATTGGGAAATAAGACACTTAAAGTAGTAAAGGAGTCTTGCTATTTGGGGAGCAAAATAATTGATGATGGTCGAAGTAGAGGATATAAAATGTAGACTGGCAATGGAAAGTATTTGTATGGAAAGTATCTGAAAGTATTTGTATGGAGTGCAGTCATGTATGGAAGTGAAACGTGGACGATAAATAGTTTAGACAAGAAGAGAATAGAAGCTTTCGAAATGTGGTGCTACAGAAGAAAGCTGAAGATTAGATGGGTAGATCACAGAACTAATGAGAAGGTATTGAATAGAATTGGAGAGAAGAGAAATTTGTGGCACAACTTGACTAGAAGAAGGGATCGGTTGGTAGGACATGTTCTGAGGCATCAAGGGATCACCAATTTAGTATTGGTGTTCAGCGTGGAAGGTAAAAATCGTAGAGGGAGACCAAGAGATGAATACACTAAACAGATTCAGAAGGATGTAGGTTGCAGTAGGTACTGGGAGATGAAGAAGCTTGCAGAGGATAGAGTAGCATGGAGAGCTGCATCAAACCAGTCTTAGGACTGAAGACTACAACAACAACAACAACAATTCCGTACTCCAGAGGTACATTCTCATAAATTTATTCCTCAAATTAAGGCCTATGTTTGACACTAGTAGACTGCTCTTGGCCGGGAATCCCCTTTTTGCCAGTGTAAGTCTGCTTTTGACGTCCTCCTTGCTCGGTCCGTCATTGGTTATTTTGCTGCGTAGGTAATACAATTTCTTAAATTCATCTACATCGTGACCATCAATCCTGATGTTAAGTTTCTCACTGTTGCCATTTCTGCTACTTCTCATTACTCTCGTCTTTCTTCGATTTACTCTCAGTCCACATTCTGTACTCGTTGGACATTCCATTCAGCAAATCCTGTAATTCTTCTTCACTTTCCCTCAGGATAGCAATGTCATCAGCGAATCGTATCACTGGTATCCACATCTGAACCTTTCTTTTTTTTCCATCATTGCTTCTTAGATGTACAGATCGAACAGTAGGGACGACATACTACATTCCTGTTTTAAACTCTTTTTAATACGAGCACGTCGTTCTTGGTCGTCCACTCTTATTATTCCCTTTTGGATCTTGTACGTATTGTATATTATCCGTCTCTCCCTATAGCTTACCCTTATTTTTCTCAGAATGTCGAACATCTTGCACCATTTTACATAGTCGAAAGCTTTTTTTAGGTCGAAAATTCCTGTGAAAGTTTCTTGATTTTTCTTTAGTCTTGGTAGCTGAGTGGTCAGCGCGACAGACTGTCAATCCAAAGGGCCCGGGTTCGATTCCCGGCTGGGTCGGAGATTTTCTCCGCTCAGGGACTGGGTGTTGTGTTGTCCTAATCATCATCATTTCATCCCCATCGACGCGCAAGTCGCCGAAGTGGCGTCAAATCGAAAGACTTGCACCAGGCGAACGGTCTACCCGACGGGAGGCCTTCGTCACACGACATTCCCATTATTTAGTCTTGATTCCCTTATCAACGGCAACGTCAGAATTGCCTCTCTTGTCCTTTACCTTTCCTAAAGCGAAACTGATCGTTATCTAACACGTCCTCAATTTTCTTTTCTATTCTTCTTTATATTATTCTTGTCAGCAACTGGGATGCATGAGCTGTTAAGCTGATTGTGCGACAATTCTCGAACTTCTCAACTGTTGTGTCCTTGATATTTTTTCCGAAACTCAGACGGTATATTGGCAGACTCATACATTCCACTCACCAACGAGAATAGTAATTTTGTTGCCACTTCGCCTAATGATTTTACAAATTCTGGTGAAATTTCATCGATATCCTCTGCCTTATTTGATCTGACCTCAAGTCCCCCAGAGCTCTCTTAAATTCTGATTCTAATACTGGATCCCCTATCGCTTCTAAATCGACTCCTGTTTCTTCTTCTCTCACATCAGACAAATCTTCCTCCTCACACAGGCTTTCAATGTACTCTTTCCACCTAACCGCTCTTTCCTCTGCATTTAACAATGGAATGCCGGTTGCACACTTAATGTTACCACCCTTGCTTTCAAGGCGGCCTATAACAATGTGAAACTTACTGTTGGAAGCCCCATGTACACTTACCACTCCACCTTCCTTGTGGCAGGAAGACGGATCATTGGTAAGTCCCCATGTGACTTAATGTCTCTGTATTTTGCTTTTGTGTTCTTTTCACAATGCACTCGTGTATGTCAGAAGACTGAACGTATATTGGTTCGATGCTCTAAGAGCGTGTGTTCCTGGAATTTGGATAGTAAACCTTACTGTGACGGTCAGCGCCCCTGAATGGGGATGGACTAGCATCTCCGTCACGTCTTCGCTCTTACTAAGCAAACCTGTAGTGTAAAGGGCTTTTCTTCTTTGTATCTTCATTGTTTCGTCTACCTGTACCACTTGGTAAATGTGCAAGACTGACAGCAAGTAACATTTACGTAAGCTACCCCCTTCACGGATGAACTACACTTCCTGAGTGTTTTTCGAATATCAAACTGACATCTTCATACCTTGTGATTAATCGTATGTAGTCATTCCATTTTAAGCAGCTACACCTCTGTGCCCCTGGACATGTAATTTGTGGGACTCTTTATAGTGATTGTTCGATAATCGTTAAGCAAACGTGAGTAGTAGAACAAACTATGTTCTGCCCCACTCTCCATTGTTATCAAATTTATTCAAGATGCCGGATCCGAGATGGCAACGGTAGATGTGGCAACATCACAATGGCGTCATGGCAGGAAGTTCAAATTTTGCTGGGAAGATAGGTGAATTGGGCTACCTAACGTAACCCCCTCCCCTCCCCCCGAAAATGGTGGGAAGTTCAAATTCCAGCAGAACAGTGCAATACGCAACAGCTACATCCACTAACCTTAGAAAATGATGGGAAAATAGGTCACTTTGGCTACCTCTACTAACCTAAGTCATCCGGCTGCCACCTCTTCCTAGGAATTGGCAGGAAAAGTACTCAGCCTGTTGTGTATATGATGGACATAAGCCCTTATTTTTCATACAGTATTTATTTAAACAATTTGAGGCAGTATCGCCATCCAGTGTGTTCACCATGAGGTCTGCGGTCCAACTGACCTAGCACACAGTACCACCACCAGAGGGCGCCATTCCTCCCATGACGTTATCCAAGATGGCGGTCTGGAAGGGAAAAGGGTGGGAAAAGGATTCAGCCTGTTCTGGGCTGTTGGAGAGAGGAAGGAGCGTACTTTATTTATTTTGGAAGAATTTATTTAGGGACGGATTTCATATAGTAATTTTATTATACTGATGCAAATCATTCGCCCTGGCGTGCCTGGGGTCACAATATACCGTTTACAGACCTTCAAACTACTCGTAAACTGTAGAAATAATGCAGTGCACTGATGTACAGACACGCAAACAATTCGTAAATTACCGAAATAATGCAGTACACAGCTTACAGACCTGCAAGTACTCGTAAATCACCGAAATAAGGCAGTACACTGATGTACATACACGTAAACAACTCTTGAATTACCGAAATAATGCAGTACATAGCATACAGACTTGCAAACTACTCGTAAATCACAGAAATAGTGGAGTACACTCATGTACAGATATGCAAACAACTCGTAAATTGTCAAAAGATAATGCATGTGTAATGCCATTCAAACACGCTCACAATACTTAAACAGCCGAAAATAATGGTTCAAATGGCTCTGAGCACTATGGGACTCAACTGCTGAGGTCATTACTCCCCTAGAACTTAGAACTAGGTAAACCTAACTAACCTAAGGACATCACAAACATCCACGCCCGAGGCAGGATTCGAACCTGCGACCGTAGCGGTCTTGCGGTTCCAGACTGCAGCGCCTTTAACCGCACGGCCACTTCGGCCGGCCCGAAAATAATGCACTGCACAAACACTCACTGCACATAAAAAACACTTTCGAACTATCGTTACCCGGAACCATCAGAGGCTAACAAACCATTCCGCGAACTTCTGATGGACACAAGCTAGCACCATCGGTCTCACGTCGCTACCGACAGCATGTGTAAGTTGCGTCTACAGTTAGAGATCACATGTCTATGTAAATGAGAGCCAAGTTACCCCCTGCGCTGCGCGCACGTGTTTGCCATTGCTGGCATGAAACCTCTCTACCTATGGATACTGATGTCACAGGTCACGCTATAGAAATCTGTTCAAGAATAACATTGGCTGCTTTCGCCCTCACGATTCTAATGTGACATGCGAGCTTTGTCAAGCCGTGCACACGTTTACCAGCCAAGTGTGGCTGATGCATCGCTGCAAGATGCTCACGTAGCTTCACACCTTCAGAAGTGCATCTAAAAGGTACTCAATGTTATACTGATGTCACGTGACGTAAATTGGAGCCAAGTCCGCCTCACGGAAACAGTAAAGTCCCACAAAAACAGTTACCGGTCACTTTTGTAGGAGCTTTCGTGATGTCTCAGCTTATCTGCATGGAAATTCTTGCCCCAACAGGAGCTGTTTACGAAAATAGCTGAGAATAACACCGAATGCATTCTTCCTGATAGTCCTAACGAGGCATCATCCCTTCCAGGAAATCGTGAAGTCCTGCTTTCAACAAACATCTCCAAAACACAAACGTTCCCACTGCTATGTAGAGGCTCCTATGTATCAGAACAATGGATGTCTTGTGAATGAATGGAGCATTATGACTGGCTCTTACTGAATTTACCTGCCAAACTGCTGATGTCACCGGTCTGTAAGCACTGTCCTCTTTTCTTTCTGCAGACGAGACTTTCAGCAGCAAGAAACTATTTTGTACAGATCGCCATATTTTACTGACAATTAAGCCCTGCAAAGCGACCTACAGATTGTCAAACACATTCCACGTATTCACCGTGCTTCTGTGCAGAGCTGAAGGAGGAAACTGCCACCGTAAATGCGGCCCACGACCGCAGCTGTGGCAGCGCTTGTCAGCTAGAGAGAGGCCAGCTGGCTGTGGACGACCCCTTACCCCTGGAGGGTCTGTGTAGTAGGAGTTCAAACGCTGTCAATACTAGCAGCGCAAACACTCGTCGTATTGAATCTTCTCAAATTTCTGCAGAGCATACGCACGACACGCGATCCCTAAGGCGACTCAGCGAAAACTGGGTATTAGTTCACTTTTTACCCGTCCAGGGAGAGCCGCGAGCCAAATCATCGTAAGTCGAAAGCTTTCTCGGACTCTCTGAAATGGCATATAAAGGATAGCATGCTTGCTTGCTGCTACACTTTCTACGGCCATCTCCAGACTCACAAGAATATTGGGAACCAGACACATATTTATCAGTGTAAATACAGTTAAATATTAGGACTGCTGCCGCATTCTGACACAGAGCAATGTACTGGACATGTCTCCTCTTTATGACCGTGGTTCTGGAATGAATCTCAGTATCTACAGCGCACATAATTTTCCACGTAAAATATTTTTTTTTCATTCCCCTCATGCCTATCGCTGTGCTGAATCTATACCTCCCTCACGATATGACATGCAGCGGCGGCCACCAGACACTCGCACATATACCACGAAGGCTGTTGTATAAAGGCTGGGTCGGTTCCCTTCATTGTTTCTGGCCTCGACCTTTTTGCTCGCTTGCTCACTTTCAACACACATCTCCAGACTCTGGTAGTATAAGAACAAATGTATTTTCACATGGTTTGACAGAATATTACACCATTTACGCTATACTTCTCGATATCAGACACTTAGAAATATCGCTATCTTAGCAGTGTCGCCGCCGCAACATAATTCCGAAGATACAGACTGGAAATTATTTAATCAAAATATCCACGGGTGTACTGCCGGTCTACAGTGTCCAACGGGCACAATATTTCGGCGATCATACATGTCCCCATCATCAGGTGAACTGACGGACTGAGCTCCTGTAAACGTGCCGGTACGGAGATCCGTACGCTATGGCTGCTCAGGGGGAACTGGGTTCGGTCGTGGCGGCGGCTGATTTAAATACCCTCCGCCCGCGGCGCGCTCACTCCGTTGTCCGCGCCCCGCGCCACGGTCGCGCGGTGGAACAGATTGCGACGGCGTCTGAGATGACGTCGGAGTGATGGCTCTGTCCGCCGTGGTCGTCACAACTATACGTTTGCTCGATTTACTCTCGAGTAACCCAATCGCTGGTTCCCAAGCCTTGCTAAGATTATAGCCACAATCACGGTTTATGAGGTCGTCATTGGTGCGAATTTCGATGGCCTCTCTAACAACGCTGTCCCAGTATCTCGACGTCTGTACCAGAATCCTCGTGCGGTCATACTCCATGGCGTGATTTTCCGACAAACAATGTTCAGCGACCGCCGACTTGCTCGGATACATCAGTCGAGTGTGCCTCTGGTGTTCACGGCGTCGATCCTCGACGGTACGCATCGTCTGACCAATATACGACTTGCCACATTGACACGGAATCTGGTACACGCCGGCCTTCCTCAAACCGAGGTCATCTTTGGCGTTCCCCACCAGTGCACGAGTTTTATTTGGAGGACAAAACACAGTTCCGACCCGGTGTTTCTTCAGAATGCGAGCGATTTTCCCCGAGAGTGCGCCTGTGTATGGAATAAATGCAGTGCCTACCTCCTCCCTCGTGACTTCATCCATCTCAACAGGTTGTGCTGCAGTGGTTGGGCGGAGAGCACGTTGAATCTGCCACTCTGAGTACCCATTTTTTCGAAATACAGTTCTCAGATGTCCCAATTCCTGGGGTAGACTCTCTGCGTCAGAGATAGTGCGCGCCCTACGTACTAGAGTTTTAAGTACCCCATTCCTCTGTGAAGGGTGGTGGCAGCTGTCTGCGTGCAAATAAATATCAGTGTGCGTTATCTTCCGATACACCCCATGACCTAAGGTGCCGTCAGCCCTTCTCTCGACCAAGACGTCAAGGGAAGGTTAATGTAGTCTCCGTTTCAGTCTCCATAGTCAATTTGATGTTGGGGTGTATGAAACCCGAAACTTAGCGACGTGGAGGGTGCTGTAAACCAGTAAGTAACTAGAAACGTATCGCGTCTGCGAAGACCTTTACCTGAAAACTCGAAACAAATTGAGGAAACTGATATTTCCACTCGTGAATACCTGTTTCGGTGATGTAACAGACTCGAAATCATACCTATAATTTACAAAGTCAACTAAGATGTTTCTCATGTCTAGAGAACCAGCAAATGTGTCTTCTACCCGTCTTTCGCCTGCTACATTCACGCACCACAGTCGATGTCCCCTCAACTAAATAAAGGGCGAAATCTGTGGAAAGAGTCTACCTGACAATTTACCTGAGAGGGAGTAACGGTCCAGTGCAAACACACGTCCATATTGAATCTTCTCAAAGTTCCACGCTACCACGAAAGCTGTCCAACACATACCAAGTATTAGTTCGCTATTCGGCCGTTTAGAGGACGACACGGTTAAGTCAGCTGCACTCCTGCATCCCAAGAGGCCTCTCCATTCGGACGGCTCCTACCGTTGGCCGGAAACGTGCATCATTCGTGCCACAGGCCATCGCTCCCGCGCCACGCACCCACCCCTAGAGATGCTGTGTCCCGCCGCTCGTGCGCCGACTACAACACCGCGTTCAAACTCACTTAAATCTTGATAACCTGCCATTGCATCAGCAGCAACCTGATTAACAACTGCGCCAGACACTTGTTGTCTTAGATGCACATAGCCCACTGCAGTGGCGTATTCTGCCTGTTTACATATCTCTGTACTTGAATACGCATGCTTATACCAGTTTCCTTAGCACTTCTCTGCATCTCGCTGATAGATATCAAAGGTTGAAAGATGGCTGTTAAACGATCATTTTCAGTTTTTCAATAATAATAATTTGCGAACTTATCTTTGCTGATACTTTTTTGAAGAAGTTTCTGTAACCAATATCGATACTTGCAGTGTTGATTCTTTGAACTGTCTGTCTAAGATGTATTGCGAGCGGAACCTACCGGTCACGAGTTTCGAGATGATTGGGCAGTCAACGGACTGTATGTTGGGACACAATGCTTGTGAGTAGCTAAGAAATGATAGTTTAGGTAGACCAAAAAACGAGGTATCGTAGAGCAATGAAACTTTGTGGAAACTTTTTTAAGGACATGTGAAACAGAAATAACTAATAAGCCAGTGAAAGAAACACAATTTAATTTCCATCTGAGAGTGAAATGTTTGTTAACTGCGTACCACGTTTACGTCCAAGTTACAAACGTTGCTCAGTTTGACGAGCATCCGCACCCACGACATCCCGGAACCACACTACACGTTGCTCTACTGCTGCCCGAAACAATGACGTTCAGCGGAATGTTCAGCCGCTGTGAGAAAGCTCATGCAGTGTTTCAAGATCGCACTTTGCGCCCAGCGTTCTCCGCCATGGCAATAGCAACTTCTTCAACAATTTTTGGCGCAATTGGCCGTCAGCCTCTCTCAGAAACAATTCCCAAATTGCTAGTTAATTCGAAGTTCCGAATCATCTTTTTCAACCCCGGTACAGAAATAGGGCCTCTCGGTATTCCATTAATGCATCGATGTCGCGAAGAGCAGCAGTAGTGTTGCCTTTGTTCTGATAAGACAGCTCTACAAGTAAAGCCCTGCTCACCTCCTCCAGACGCGTCTTAACTGCCCGCAACTGTAATGCTCGGTGATGCTTGTGTTTCAGCACAATTTCACCGTACGAGTACTGCCGCCTAACGGCAAGTCATGACACTAACGCTGGTAAAAGCGCAAATCCTGCAGTACACAATCTGAACGTCATTCACATCAAGTTTGGTACCTATACAGTCAATAGTTTACCTTCTACACTGGCTCAAGTAGCGAACATTTAATTATAACCTCTCTGTACACACTTCATCACAAATGGCTGAACATTTTATCTGGAGTTAGATGCGACAGCAGCGTATCTGCACTATTGGTGGGAATGTTTCATTTGTCGTAGTTATCTGAACTGATTGCTCGTATACAAGTTTCCTACTCATTCCCTCCTGGTGTTCAAATCTCATCATTTCTTTTATTACTTCATGTGTCAACTTGCTATGAATGTAGCATCCATGTCTTTGTTAATTCAGTATGCTCGAAGCTACCTATGACAAGATCTGAAACATTATGCAGGCAGTTCAGACATTGTATCTTTCAATTTAGCTCATTATTTAATTTTCCTGGAGTTATATTTAGATAAATTTGAATTTTTGTGATTACTGGTACCTTGTTGTTACATCCACGTGACTTTCAGATGCCCACTGGGTTGTGTGTAATGTTCACTTCATTTGGAACCAATTACACTCCTGGAAATTGAAATAAGAACACCGTGAATTCATTGTCCCAGGAAGGGGAAACTTTATTGACACATTCCTGGGGTCAGATACATCACATGATCACACTGACAGAACCACAGGCACATAGACACAGGCAACAGAGCATGCACAATGTCGGCACTAGTACAGTGTATATCCGCCTTTCGCAGCAATGCAGGCTGCTATTCTCCCATGGAGACGATCGTAGAGATGCTGGATGTAGTCCTGTGGAACGGCTTGCCATGCCATTTCCACCTGGCGCCTCAGTTGGACCAGCGTTCGTGCTGGACGTGCAGACCGCGTGAGACGACGCTTCATCCAGTCCCAAACATGCTCAATGGGGGACAGATCCGGAGATCTTGCTGGCCAGGGTAGTTGACTTACACCTTCTAGAGCACGTTGGGTGGCACGGGATACATGCGGACGTGCATTGTCCTGTTGGAACAGCAAGTTCCCTTGCCGGTCTAGGAATGGTAGAACGATGGGTTCGATGACGGTTTGGATGTACCGTGCACTATTCAGTGTCCCCTCGACGATCACCAGTGGTGTACGGCCAGTGTAGGAGATCGCTCCTCACACCATGATGCCGGGTGTTGGCCCTGTGTGCCTCGGTCGTATGCAGTCCTGATTGTGGCGCTCACCTGCACGGCGCCAAACACGCATACGACCATCATTGGCACCAAGGCAGAAGCGACTCTCATCGCTGAAGACGACACGTCTCCATTCGTCCCTCCATTCACGCCTGTCGCCACACCACTGGAGGCGGGCTGCACGATGTTGAGGCGTGAGCGGAAGACGGCCTAACGGTGTGCGGGACCGTAGCCCAGCTTCATGGAGACGGTTGCGAATGGTCCTCGCCGATACCCCAGGAGCAACAGAGTCCCTAATTTGCTGGGAAGTGGCGGTGCGGTCCCCTACGGCACTGCGTAGGATCCTACGGTCTCGGCGTGCATCCGTGCGTCGCTGCGGTCCGGTCCCAGGTCGACGGGCACGTGCACCTTCCGCCGACCACTGGCGACAACATCGATGTACTGTGGAGACCTCACGCCCCACGTGTTGAGCAATTCGACGGCCAACACCGCGGTTCCTGGTGTGTCCGCTGTGCCGTGCGTGTGATCATTGCTTGTACAGCCCTCTCGCAGTGTGCGGAGCAAGTATGGTGGGTCTGACACACCGGTGTCAATGTGTTCTTTTTTCCATTTCCAGGAGTGTATATCATCTAGTCACTAGTGTTTCTATTTATTTCTGATTTCATGAATCACTTATTGAGTTTGTATGTTCGTAATGGAGCGAGTTTTGTGTACAGCCATTTTGTGTTCGTTTGTTTCAAGGTACCGCCTTCTTCTAACTAGCACTTCCACATAGCAGATTTCATAAAATACACTGTCAGAAAAAAAATAGTACACCATTATAGAGGTTTCCGATTCACTCAAGATTTATTGGTGCAACAGTGCAAATGGAGTTTACATTTACAGACCAACAGCAAAAGCGGTTCTGAGGTACCAGGTATCGACCCATGATGAGACACCCGTAGTAGTACGTGGTCCAACCTCCACGGGTGGCAGTGCAGCTGCTGACCCTGGCTGCCAGTCGATTATGCAGATGGCGAATACTGTCCTGTGATACGTTCTGCCACATCTGCTCTACCTCTTCATTTAGCTCTGTGAGAGTTGGTTGATGAGTGACATGTCCCACTTCTGGTCCCTTCATGCCTAACGTGTGCTCGATTTAAGAGAAGTTCAGGCTTTGTGCTGGCTTGGGTAGTTGCTGCACACCTTGTAGAGCACATTGACTTTCATGAGCACTAACCTGTTGGAACAACACATCACCTTCCGGTTGCTGGAATCGAAAGAGAATGGATCTAACAACATTCTGCAAGTACTGAGTGGTGGTTGGTGTCCCCTTCAGAATTACCAAAGATGAACAAGTGCTGTAGCTTATCTCACCCCAGACAATAAGGCCTGGCTGGGACTTGTGTGTCTCGGATGAATGCATTCTATGAGACAGCACTCACAAGGTGTACATTGTACACACAAAAGACCATTGCTTGTTGCATGCAGACAGAATTTGCTTTCATCGCTCAAGACCACGACACCAGTTGAGCCATGCGTGGATGCTGCGGTCTGAGTGGAAAATGGGCTAGACATGGGCCTGTCTGTAGTCCTATTGCTAATAACCGGTTTGCAACAGTTTGTGTTAACATGTCTGGGCTCACAGTCCCTCTTACCTGTTCTGTGCTCTCAGTACCAGTTGAGTCTTCACAGAACAGCCCCTCATAGTACACAGGTACCAAGTCACCTGTTAATCTTCCTCAAGTGACATCTACCTCGCAGGCAACAACAGCAGGTTATAGGACCCACGTCACGACGTAATGCCGCTGTAATACATACTAAAGTTGGAGCAAAAGTTAGTGCCAATAATGTCCTGCTTACTATGACCAAAACTTCACATTGTCACCTACCAGTTTTGACATGACTCGCACGGCTGCCCTGGGAAGTTTCTACAGGCAGGATACTCTGTTTTTTATGGTTTGTTTTTCATGGTAGTGAGCTGATTGTGTCTGATGTGCTTCAGCTCTTCCTTTCCCTTCTGGTTGCGTTGTCTCTCTCTTATTGCCCTTGGCGAACTGGTTACGGTCCTGCACTCTCATTGAGGACCTCAATTCAGATCCCTATCCTGTAATCCGTACTTAGGTTTTCCATAGCTTGCCTGCATCAACAAAGAAAATACCAGGATGGTTGCCTTATACAGAGCCAGCCGGTTCCCTTTCCACCGTTTCGCAGTCTGTAACGACCTCGTTATCAAAGTAACAATTTTTTTTTCATGACTTCGATGTCCTTTCGATGCACTTTTTCTGAAATTTAATTTTAGTAACTACTGCAGTTGTACACGTTGTACAAACTTATTAGTACAGAATTATGATGCCGTTTTTTAAGCTCGTTTCTCCCTTTGTGGAGCTGTCCAACTCGTCCCAAGTAATCTCTGAATGCCAGCTAGCTAGTTGTCGACATGGCTGTCATTCACGTGGCTGATATCGCAGCGGCAGAGTAGTTGTCACAGTTTTATCAGACGCTGCTTGTTTTTTCCCCCTACCGAAGTGATCACTTCTCGCAATGTGCATTGTTTTAATTTAATCTTGCGAGGCTAGCTGATTATATTTGAAGAAGATCTCTGAATTGACATTCGGCAGGAGCAATATTCAAAGTACAGTTCAGTTATCGCAATGTAGTGGGTACACCAAAAGTAAAACACACACACTCTGAGAGAAGGAAAGAGAGAGAGAGAGAGAGAGAGAGAGGCGATTTCATATCAGGAAAAGTATTTTCAAAAGCGTGACGTGGGCTTCCTAGGAATGTGAACAGCATGATACATTCTTCTAAATGACGAACAAATACAGGGTGATTCACGAAGATAGGCAAATATTTTAATATGTTATTCTACAAGTAAAACGAAAGAAAAAGCTTCATATAAACATTGTTCCGTGTATTGATTTTGTCCTCATAAACTATGTTTTTCATCCATCACCATACACAAAAATCCAATGTTGTTAAATCGGGCGATCTGGGTGGCCACAGACGTGTAGCACTATCCCTGTTTCATAAATAATCTACAAACTAAAACCGTTACTATGTTTTTTCTCTTAAATACACTGTTGTTATTATGTTCTTTCCCTGAACAATACAGAAGACTAACTCGTTTCAAGGAAAGGAAAGGACTGAAACAACTCACTAACGGTTGCCAATAATGACATAAACGTTTTACATTCTTAATGGAAAGTAAACAAATTTACTTGTATAATAATCGTTGCTTCTCTGGATGTCCTGGAAAACTACTGCAGATACACGTCTGGGACATGTCTTATTGCATTCACCAGACAAATAACAACAAAGTAAATGGAAATAGTGCTCTACTTTAACCTTGTACAGTTTTGCGATGGCTTAATATTAGCAAAGTTGCTGAATTTCAGGGGAAATCTTTTATTAGCTGTAACTTTGTAACTAAAAATTTGCGGACCTGTGTTTACATGAACTTTTTTCTTTAGTTTTGCTCGTAGAATAACATATTAAAATATTTGCATATCTTCGTGAATCAACCTGCATATCGCCCCAAAATGACGATTTACATGGAAACTTTGCACGAGAGTTCTACGAGGGCCACGGCCATCGTTATTTAAACCTAGCTGTAGACCAAACGTATCCCAGGTATGCGTTTATTCCAATCTTCTATCATCTCATTTCCCCTTTTCTCCTCTCTCTGTCCATCTCATCCTTCATCCCTCCCTGTCCATCTCCTACTATCCCCCATTCTTTCTCATTCTGCGCCTTGCCTTCTGCCTGTTCATGTCCTCCTCTCTCTATTCGTCTCCTCTTCTCCCCTCTCTCTGTCCATCTCTTCCTCTCCCCTCTCCATGTCCATCTCCTCCCCTCTTCCCTTTCTCTGTCCATTTCCTCCTCAACCATCTCTCTGTTCATGTCCTACTCCCCCTCTTTTTCTTCACCTGTCTCTGTCCATCTCTTCATCTTCCCTTTCTCTGTTCAATTCCTCCTCTCTCCTCTCTGCGTCCACTTCCCCCTCCTTTCTCTCTGTCTCTGCCGAATACCTCCTCCCCCTGTCTCCTTCACCCTTGTTGTCTGTCCATCTCCTCGTCCCCCCTTCTATATCCTTGTTATGACACTCACCCACCAGTATTTCTTTACAGATCATAACTAAAACGTGTATCAAATTAGGCTGAAATCGTTCCAGGGATTTAAATGATCTTCGTACTCATGACTTTGCCTCTGTATGCACAAGTCAAACACATTTCACGTGTATATAACAAATTTCACACGTATCTGTTCCTGTATTTCACCTGCGTCTTCAGTGAATTTCGCCTTGCACTTCCATTTTCACACAACTTAATGTTTATGACGTCATTTCTCCTGAACTGTGTGGCGTACGATCACATGTATTTCTAGGTATGTTCAGAGCCATATGTGGATACCGTCTGCAGAAAATGTTGCGAATATAGTTAGTAATAAAGAAGTAATAATTAAAACGTCATGCTTCATATGGCAGTTTTACTGCATGAAAAGCGAAAATGTAGTAAGCGATAAACTGTTTTCCTTTCATTATTTTGTGTGGGCCATCAGCGAGAAAATGTCCATTACAGGGTCGAAATTATGTGTAGTTTGTTTCACGCACGAAGAGCCGTCATTGTGAAATGCTGGATGACTAAAGTCTGGCTGTTCGCGCGTCGTGGCCTACACTACTTTTTCACACCCACCGCCACCCCTTTGATAGGTAGGTGGTTTTTACCCCCACACTGATTCCTTCCGGACAGTAAGTGATACGTGTACCAAGTTAGGTTGGAATCGGTCCAGTGGTTTAGGAGGATATGTGAAACATACATAATAGGCTTGTATAAAAAGTAACGCCAATGCCGCCATAACATGAAGGATGTGCGTGCAGTGGTAAGAGCGCTGTCTGCAGCTGATGGCAGAAGGTCAGCTCAAGTGGCGTGGTGAGCGGCGACGGCTGTGTCTGAGTCAGTTGCAGGATATGCTGTCTCAAACTAAGGGAAGCCAGTTCAAGTGCCCTAAGGGTATGTGTAGGTGTCACTAAAAACATGCGTGGATCACATTTGAAGCGCCACGTGGTCGGGGTTTTCAGGGACTGCATGAACCACGCGGTGGTGCAGCATTGCCAAGTAGTATGGTGGCGAAATGGGTGAAAGTGTTTTTGGATGGCAGGGATGTCATTCAAGATCGGCTCATTGAATGGAATCGCTCTTGTTCTCCTCGCCAGCACAGCGTGTGCCGCAAACTAGATGGTACCAAAGCGATGGTTTTATGGTTTCGGATAACCACGAGATAGTCCTGTATGACGTTGTACTGCAGGGCGGACAGTCACTGTAGCCCACTGCTGAAATTCCTAACGGCGCCACCTTCACCCTGCACTGAGAAGGAAGCGACGGTGTCTTCTGGCATTGCGTCCCATCATTGCGCGATGCCACGCAGTGAAACCTACGCAGAGGCTGCTGCATACATGGGGGTGGGAGGTAATGTAACACCCATCGTATTCACACGACATGAGTCCATGTGATTATGACCTGTTTTCCAAAGTGAAGGGACCTCTTCATCGCACGCGCTGCAACACAGTAGAAGACATCATTCGTGGCATAGGGCAGTCTTTGTGAGACATCGACATAGATGGACACACTGACGGTATACGACGCTTTCCGTCTGTGAGCGGGAGGGAGATCGGGATCCGGAGCGATTATACTGAGGGCATGTAATAAAGTGAACGTCTGTCAATAAAGTGTGATATGAATTAGCATAGTGTTGCCACTAGTTTTTATCTAATCCATGTACGTATATACGTACATGCATAGGAGGGTAATCGCAAAAGTAAGGCCTCCAATTTTTTTATAAGTACATAGCCTTGTTTATTTCTACAATGGTTGACATCAGTTTACAGCTTGAACATAATCACCATTTATGTCGATGCATTTTTGTAGACGCTGTGGCAGTTACTGTATGCCCATGTCATACCAGCTCGCCGCCATGCTGGTCAGAAAGTTGTGAACCTCTTCTTTCACCTCGTCGTCGGAGCTGCATCGCTTTCTGGCCAAATACTCTTTTAACCTAGGGAACAGGTGATAGTCACTGGGCGTCAAGTGAGGACTATAGGGTGGGTGGGTGATTATGTTCCACTGAAACTGTTGCAGGAGAGCAACGGTTTGCCGAGCGATGTGTGGGCGAGCGTTGTCATGGAGAATGTGTACGCCCTTGCTCAACATTCCTCTTCTCCGGTTCTGAATTGCCCGTTTGAGTTTCTTCATAGTCTCACAGTACTTGTCGGCGTTAATTGTGGTCCAGTGATTCAACTCCGACGACGAGGTGAAAGAAGAGGTTCATAACTTTCTGAACAGCACGGCGGCGAGCCGGTATGAGATGGGCATACAAAAACTGCCACAGTGTCTACAAAAATGCATCGACAGAAATGGTGATTATGTCGAAAAATAGCTAGATGTGCAAGCTGTAAACTGATGTAAACCATTGTAGAAATAAACAGGTCTATGTACTTATAAAAAATAGGAGAACTTACTTTTTAGATTACTCTCGTATATAGAGGGTGAAGAAAAACTCGCGCACTCTGTCTTCTCATAGTGGTTCCTCACATACTGGCAATACAAAAATATCTCTCTCAGAATTTCGTCCTGTTCATATTTCTGGCATTAAATGGACGTTAAAGATGGGTAGCGTGGCAACACTGTAATGACATTTACGGTGATTACCCCTGTCAGCTTACAGCAGCAGTGCTGTGCAGTTGGTGCAGTGGATAGTGTTTTGGGTTAGCGTGCAGGAGGTCGAGAGTTCGATACAGGGTTTTAATTTTCCAGTTTCATTCTGCTTTATTGCATTGTAGTATGCACCGTTTCTTAAGCTTCATGTTTCCAACATTTACATAGTACATGTTTGGAAGTTATTTGCAAAGCACATTGCTGGCCTTACTGGTGACATAACGTCACAACAAATGAAATGGACATGTACGTGGCAAGAATAATAGATGGTACTAATCGACGAGACCATTCGAATCTAGCAGATGCAGTGGTTTGAAACAACTCGCGTCCATGACATGCAAAGGCTTCTTTAAAAGCTGACCACTGAAAGCGATTGTACTTCCATTTCTGTGTTCGCAGTAATTAAGCTCAAATGTTTTGTAGAAGACCCACTGTAATCGCTGTATGACGGTAGAGGCATCAGATACCGTACCACGCAGACTACATTCATCTGGACTCAGAATCGAACCCTCGCCCCCCTGCATCCTAACCCAAAATGCCATCCACTGCACCAACTGCAGCACGCTGACAGAGGTCGTTACCGTACATGTGATTACACTGTTGTCAGACTGCCAGTTTTTAACGACCATTTACTACCGGAAATATGGGTGGGACGAAATTTTGTGAGTGACATTTTTGCATTTCTGGTATGTGAGCAATCGTCCTGCGAAGTCAGAGTGCGCAAATTTTTCTTCGCCGTGTATACGGAGTGACATTAATATAACAGACAAATTTTCAGGGATGGATTCCTGACGGGTAATGTAGGAAAAGAGGTCCTTTGAACATATATCTGGAAATGGAAATGTCTTTGTAACGACAACAAATCGTTCCGAAATGCAGCACAGAGCTGCATCGCATGCACGTCGCAACAGATGTTCAAAGTGTCCTCCACGTGACTACACATGATAGGGATACTAGCGGTAGTCATGCAGCAGACACATAATTTTGCTTTGGTTCGCACCGTGTTGGAGGGCCACTTCGATGAAGCTTGTACTGCCGGCCGGAAAGGCCTAGCGGTTCTAGGCGCTTCAGTCTGGAACCGCGCGACCGCTACGGTCGCAGGTTCGAATCCTGCCTCGGGCATGGATGTGTGTGATGTCCTTAGGTTAGTTAGGTTTAAATAGTTCTAGGTTCTACGGGAGTGATGACCTCAGATGTTAAGTCCCATAGTGCTCAGAGCCATTTGAACCATTTTTTTGAAGCTTGTACTAGGGCTCAACAGCCTGTAGAACTTGGTCTTCCAGATGTGCTGTATGCACAGTCCGTCGCTTCCCAGCACATTCGTCTGTCCGAAAGGACCCACGATCACACAAATGCCAAAAAGGGCTTCAGATGTTGTGTGATGTGGTTGGTGCCCGCTAGGATACTTGTTTTGGTACAGCTCTGCCGTCTCTCGAGCGTTTCCATCTGCTTGACCGTACACAAACGCCTTCTCGGCTTATTCCCGACATGAAAACCAGACAATTCTCCTGTTTGCAGTACGCTGTGTCAATCACAAAGTTCGCAACACAGACGGCACTTCGTCAGACGGACTGTGATTCATCAGTGCCAGTAGTGACGCAGGGAAGCATCAGCGCACATTGCAGGTTGCCTACATCAGGGGCATGTATACGTTCAGGGACACACCTATTCTTCTCCTTTGGTTGATAGGTCTTTGACATACTATTTGTCATTTGAATCTGAAGCTCTCTGTGTTGACCGTGTTTGCAGTTAAAATTGTAGGATGTGAGGTCAACCAGATATGCAAAACACCATTTTTTCTCTCAGTATCCAAGCATGTTTCAGCACCACTGTGTCATCATCAGTGGGTTTCCGTTTTCTTTATTCTTTATACTTGGTGTGTATGGTTTTTCCGGACCACTTGTGTATTATTTAGTACAGGTAGCTTGTCATGTTTTCGTGTGGCAAGCCCTTTTATTCTCCGCATCATGGTGAGGTGTCGTGATGCAGATGTAAATATAACACGTACTTTCCACAAATAAGGTCGTAAAATACTTTTCACTCTACCAAAAGTGAAATTCCTGTCGAAACAAGTGCCCTCTCTCTCTCTCTCTCTGTCATCCCGTAGCGCGCCACTGCCAGGCCTGCATGCGCCATCGGTCGTGGTTGGACCGAACCACAAACAAAGCAGCGATTACCCAGTAAACCCCTGCGGAATTCTGGCGCACACGAGGGACACTTCCACCCAAGTCAAATGTCTGACTGCGAACCGATCCAAAAATACTGCTGAATTTAATAAATAAATAATTCACGGTCACATGATCGTGATGTGGGGGATATAAAATGGACGCAGTAGCTGTTTCACACACAAAAATTGACGATGTCACAAAGGTAGTAGCTGGCTGACTCGAAATACACTTTATAAAAAGATCGTTGCAAGCAGAGTGTGTGTGTGTGTGTGTGTGTGTGTGTGTGTGTGTGTGTGTGCGAGAGAGAGAGAGAGAGAGAGAGGCAGAGAGAGAGAGAGAAAGAGAGAGAGAGAACTGTAGTTTGATTTGCACATGACGTAGGAACTAGCATCAAATATTTCATTCTGCCAATGGCTCTAAGCTGCCTCAGCCTTCCTGATGAGCTTTTCTCGTGCTGCATTTCACGAACTGCTTCAGGAGTTTTTAAATTTGGTGCGGAAGATGACATCCTGAAGATGTCAAACATGGTGCTTCAGAAGAAGTGTCACACGAAATATTAATTAAATCATCAATATAGCATTTAAACAATTTCCTTCACACACTTTAAAACTACTCGAAATAAAAAAAAAAAACAACAAGATTGACTCTCGACAATAGTTTGCGTGAATAAACAACAGTGTAATGTTTTTGACGAGAAATAGATATTGAGATTCGTTCCAGAACTACAACTGTCAAGACTAGACATTGCCAGTACATCTCTCGGTGTCAAACTCCAGCAGCAATCGTAATATTTAATTGTAGTTACACTAGTAAATATGTGCCTGCTTCCCAATATTCTTGTGAGTCTGGAGATGGCGGTAGAGAGCATAGCAGCAATCAAGCAGGTCGGATCCAGAAACAGCATCTCAGGGGACGCCTTTGTTGGAGGTTAGGGCTTGTCCGTCCTTTGTAGTCCAGTTGAGAGAGACAGAAAGCTTCTGGCTTAGGACGAGTTGGCTCGGGGCTCTTACTGGACGGGTTAACAGTGAACTAATACCCAGTTTGCGTTGAGTCACCTTCGGGACAACGTGTGTCGCGTGTATCCACGTGGAAACTTGAGAAGATTCAACACGATGTGTGTTTGCGCCGGGAGTATTGATAGCGTCCGAGCTGTGGTATTCCTGGGGTGGGCGGGGGCCCTCCACGGTCTCTCTGGCTGACACGCGCTTCCGAGACTGCGGTCATGGGCCGCATTTCCCCCGGTCTCTGTGTACTGGCACTGTGCTGTGGTACGGTGCGTGTGGGCGTCCAGAAGGTGAGCACGTGGGATGTGGGAGTGGTTTCAACGATTTCAGTCATCTAGCCGTGAATGGATCGTGTTTGTCAATACATAGCGGTGGTAGTTGTGGTTTGTTGTTACTATCCCAACACGTGGTAGACCCTTTCTTCCGCCCTTCTTCGTCCTGGTGTAGTGGAGATAATCAATCAATTTAGGAATTGTGTAGTACTTTTAAAAAGAAAATACACTTAGCAGACCTGCAGCTGTCGGAAACTCTATAATCGTGATGGTATAAATGCACGTCGAAATTTGAAATTCCAACTACCATTTCATACATCAACAATCGTGACAACAAAAAATAATAGTTTTGGATTATTTCATGAAATTTTTCATGAAAAACGTAACACTGTTGTTTATGCATGCAAACTACCGTGTAATGTCGATCTGTTTTTTTTTATTTACAGTAGTTTTAAACTGTGTGAAGCAAATTGTTTGAATGCTATAGTGACGGTGTAATTAACATTTTCCGTGGAACGTCTTCTGAAGTACAATTTGTGAGATGCTCGAGATATAATATTCCACACCAGATTTGATAACTCCTAAAACAGTTCGTGAAATGCAGCACAAGGGAAGTACACCAGGAAGACTGGGGTACCTTGGAGCCCATGGCAGAATGGAATATCTCATGCTAGTTCCTATTTCATCTGCAAAACAAACTGCAGTTCTCTCTCTCTCTCTCTCTCTCTCTCTCTCTCTCTCTCTCTCTCTCTCTCTCTCTCTGTCTCTCTGTTTGTACGCAACAATCTTTTATAAATTGTATTTTGAGTCAACCTGTTACTAGCTTTGTGAAAACATCAATTTGTGCCCATGAACTAGGTACCACGTCCGTCTTATATCCCCTACATCACGATCATGTGGCTGGGAATTAATTATTTATTAACTTCAGTGGTATTTATGGGTCGATTCCCAGTCAGGCACTTGCCTTGGAAGGAGGGTGTCTCTCGCGTGCGCCGGTATTCCGTAGGGGTTTACCACCGGCTAAGGGCTGCTTCGTTTGGGGTTCGGTCTGACCACGACCGACAGCTTGTGCAGCCCGACATTGGCACGCTACAAAATGAGAGAGAAAGAGAGAGAGAGAGCAGGTGTTTCTGGAGGAGTGTCTCAGGTGCTTTTGTTTGTGGACCAGTGTTAGGTGCGGTCTGTCAGTTGGGGGCCCGAGCTGCCACCTCTTTGAGAGCGGCACGTGGCGCGGCTTCCGCCAGACGTATCGCTTTGCGGGAGCCCGAGAGCCGGCGTTCTGTGTGCGTCAGTGGACGGCTTACGGTGGATGGTGCATGCTTCGCAATCAAAAGTGTAATTACCTGGGATGGGTATTTTTTGATGTCATTCCTTCCGCAATCGGAATTTAAAAAATACGATCGGTCTACTTACTTCCTTTCGATGTATTTTACAGGACCTGGATCTTTCCAAACAGCAGAGGATGATGAGCAAGAGAGATCCATCCCCTGTGAAGTGAATCTTTTATACATAAACAACATACCTTCTGCTATGTAACTGAATTTCCTGTCAGCAGGTCGTTCCTCTCCAGCATAGAGCCGCCAGTTTTCAGCTAGGGGAAGGGGGAGGAGACGGTTTACCAGAGGCGTTGATTAGGTGTCGAATTCAATTAAGTAGTCAGTCAAACTGACAGAGTGATTTGGGGCTGTTCGAATAACCCAGGCATGAAAGTGTAGCTGTATCAGCGATGGGGGAGGGGGGGGGGGAAGAGGTGGAGGGGAAGGGATGGGGGAACAATAGGTTTAGGAGCTGTCAATCAAAAGGAAGGATTATTCCCAGGGATCATAATCCCCTGAATGTATACTTCCCCTAATGTAGGCAACCCGCAACGTGCGCAGATGCCGTCCCTGCTCCAATTCTAGCTCCATCTACCATGGCAACCACGCGCTTCTGGACATATGTTCACAGGACCTGCTTTTCTCCATTTCTAGTCAGGTATCCGTCCCTGCAGTTCTTCGGTTTTATTAATGTTCACGTTGTATATACATAAATCAATTTTTATAATATGTATGGATACGTGTGGAAGAAACTAGCTGTTAAAAGTCCTTAGGAGCGGCAAGACGTACTTTGGAAAAGACAATTGCAAACTACAAATTGAGGTGATTTGTTTGTTCTGGTTGCGATTCAGCAAATCATGAGAGTACGGTTATAAAGTTTAGAAATTGGGCAGTGACTGTCTACTTACTCACTTAAGTTGTTTACAGCGGGAAATATAAAAACAAATGACCCATGTATTAATGCTGGATTAAATTCACATCAGTTGAAGACAATGTACGCTCCAAACTACACTGCTGACAGTTAAAAGTGGAACACCTGGAAAGATAGAAAATAATTAAATTCGATTTCTTGCGTGCATACAGTACAGGAAAATACACGATTAAATTTGAAGGGTGCGAAAATTAGTAGATTGAGCTTGCCGTCTCTGGCTCTAGCCCACCTGGGTGTCGAATAGAAGAGAGCTCGGATGACAGGAATGGGACCGTCATTCCATGAAGTCCCAATTCTAAGCCAGAGCTCAGTCGCAGTAGTGACGTGTGAGTCTTTGGAAACCCATGGCCACACGTTTGCAATGGGTGACAGATGATGTGAACGAGCAGTAATAAATATAAGGGGAGCTCTGAGAGAAGCATTCAGTGACTTCGAAAGTAGAATTTGGCCAAATGGTTCAAGTGGCTCTGAGCACTATGGGACTCAACTGCTGAGGTCATTAGTCCCCTAGAGCTTAGAACTAGTTAAACCTAACTAACCTAAGGACATCACAAACATCCATGCCCGAGGCAGGATTCGAACCTGCGACCGTAGCGGTCTTGCGGTTCCAGACTGCAGCGCCTTTAACCGCACGGCCATTTCGGCCGGCTAGAATTTGGCCAACCACCCAAGTAAAATCCTACAGGGTTTTGTTTGGTCTTACGTAAAATCATAAGCGGTCCGAAGTCCTCTATTCATTCAGTGAATCACCGAAACGGAAGATAACAGAGAGAAGGCCGAAATACTGAACTGTTCCACCGCGGAGGACCGAATCATTGTCCCTCCTTACAAACCGTCATACGAACGTCGAAATGGGAAATATTGAGATAATCGATCGCGGAATAAGAAAGTAACTAGAACCGCTTAGTAGTGGAAAGGCTTCAGGACCAGATCAGATACATATTAAGATTCTACAAAGATTATGCGAAACAACTTGATCCCCTTCTAGCAGTAATTTTGTCGTAGAGTGCTTGAGCAACGAAGGGTATCTAGCAAGTGGAAGAAAGCGTAGGTTATTCCCTTCTTTTAAGAAGAGCCGTGGGACAAATACACACAATTATAAACCTATGTTGTTGACGTCAATCTGTTGTAGCATTATGGAACATGCTTTATGCTCAAGAATTATGACGTTCTTGGAGAAGCAAAATCTCCTCCATTAAAATCAACACGGATTCCGCAAACACAGATCCTGAGAGCCTCAGCTCGTTGTGTTCCTCCATGAGATCCTCAGCGCCGTAAACATTGGCGCTCTCGTCGATGCCGTGTTGCTTGACTTCAGGAAGGCATTCGACACTATCGGACCAGATTTACGACAGAGCTCGAGACTTCCTTGCAAACAGACTTCAACATGTAGCTTTAAACAGAGCAAAATCGGCAGAAGTAAAAGTAATTTCAGGAACTGTCATAGTACCGTTACTGTTCACAATGTATGAAAACGATCTAGCAGAAAGCGCCGAACGGTCTATAACACTGTTCGCAGATGATGCTGTAGTCTACAAGAAACTAACAATGTCGGAAGACAGCATCCGTTCGCAGAATGACCTGCAGAGCACTGATGAATGTTGCACGCTCTGGCAGTTGACACTGATTCGTAAGTAAATGCGCCATATTGTGCGTACATAGGAAAAGAAATGCGCTATTGTACAACTACGCCATTGATGACGAATTCATGGAAACAGTACCACCTTAAAACATCTGGAAGCGACTATCCAGTGCGGCCTTAAGTGGAATGACCACATAAACAGACAGTAGGAAAACCAGATACCAGGCTGAGATTCATACGAAGAATCTTAAGGAAATGTACTTCATCCACGAAGGAAGTGGCTTGCAAGGCGCTCGTTCGACCGACTTTTAAATACTGTTCATCAATCTGGAATCCTTACCAGGTAGAACTGACAGAAGAGCGAGAGGAGAATCAACAAAAAGCGTCACAGAGCTGCTGAAGAAACTCCAGTGACAGCCTTTACAAGAGAGGCGTTGTGCATCGCGGAGAGGTTTGCTATTGAAATTTCACGAGAGCAGTTTCTGGGAATAGTCGCACAACGTATTACTTTCTCCCACATAGATCCCGCGAAATTACCACTATGCAAACATTCGAGAGATTAGAGCCAATACAGAGGATTACAGACAATCATTCCTCCTCCCGCGCAGTTTATCGTATGAAACAGAAAAGGGGGGGGGGATCAGTTAGTGGTACCAGAAGTATCCTCCGCCAGACACCGTTAGATGACTTGCGGAACATTGATGCAGACCTAGAGACGTTGGCCAGGGAAACAGTCAAATTCAAATGACTCCGAGCAGTATGGGACTTAACGTCTGAGGTCATCAGTCCCCTAGAACTTAGAACTACTTAAACCTAACTAACCTAAGGACATCACATACATCCACGCCCGAGGCAGGATTCGAACCTGCGACTGTAGCAGTCGCGCTGTTCCGGACTGAAGCGCCTAGAACCGCTCGGCCACCGCGGCCGGCAGGGAAACAGTTGACGACGCACTGAGTCGAGGTAGGTTTGGACAGCACAGCCAACACGCGGTCTCGCCTTATCTTGTTGAAATGTAAAGTCGCGGGGGCCTCGAGGATAAGGGACAGCCACCGGCCTTAATTCATCAGAACTGTAACAGCTGCTGTCCACGTCAAGGGTTGCATGAAACAGTGTTGATCGCGTGTGCCCAACAGTACCCCTTAAAGTCACGACAGGTGCTGGGCCCGTATCAGGAAGGCAAACACTATCTGAACATTCTGCTCTGAACTTGCAATGCTTCCTTTGTGATGCGTAAGCAGAATTGCACTGTGACTATGTGATGTTGCATGGCCAGGTGCACAATATAATGTTCCTCTCAGGCGCTAGCCGAGTGGTGTCGTTGAGATATTAAATGGCATTGTGTATTGTCCTCATGGAACCATCAATTTCACAATAGTATGACAGTCATGGTATCGCAACAGACGCGACCAACAATATCTCTGGATGATAAACTGCAGTCTCGATAGGCCGTGATCGAGTTGCTATTACATTCTGACACATTCCGTAGGACATTTCTGCTCCTTACACGAAGCATAGCATGACATTCGCCCAAACAACCAACATTCAAATGCGACTTCTTGAAGAGAAAATCGCTGTATATTTCTTCATTATATGCTAGACGTATTGTATAGGACATGTTCTACCTTGGGAATTTAACTGTGATCCAAAAGGACCCTAAGCGTTTTGAAACTTCCTGTTTATTTGTTTAAACATCCTTTCTCTTGTTTTTTCCTGTTGTCTTAAAGACACAAATTTATCATCTACATCTATATCTCTACTCTGTAAAATGCTATAAAGTGCGTCGTAGAGGATACATCCCGTAATAGTGTTGGTAGCTGGGAATGTTGGATGGATGTCAGACAGCGCCAGGGAAACACTTAATGCTCCTTATTAACATATCTCACAGCACCACAAGAGGCTGGCAACTTTGCAGAGGTATTTTGTGCCTCGTGTTTTCTTGACCGAGGACTGCTGACGGAGTGCAGCATTGCCTTGTCGCTGCCTTTGTGACGTAACCTCCTCCGTCAGCGGCAGTTCTTCGTGCTCTGTCCTAGCCCCCCCTCTCCCATCCCTCGGTTTCGGAAGGCGGCTGGCCAGTGGCGTAGCGTGCAGTGACCCACTACCCCCGTGCTGGTGGTTGTGGCCACGGAGGTAAAAATAAGAGGAGTTGTCACAAACTTGAAGCCGACCCAAGTGAAGATCCGCCATGTTAGCTACCCCAAAACACTCGCTTCTGGTGGTTTGATTCCATGTAGTCGTGAAGTGTTTTGATAAAAAATGCCGGCTGGCGTCGCTTACGGGTGTACTAATCGTTCTGAAAGTGATTTCATTCGTAAGTGGGCTTATTTAAGCGCTATTTTCTTATATATACTTGAAATTCTGATTCACTGTAAAGTTTTACTGTATGGTCTTATTTCTGTGATTTGACTTTAGATTTACTATCAGTCCAACGCGAAGAGATCTCTGGGGGTGAGCAATACACTTGGTTTTCATTGTTTGGTTATTCCCTAGTAAACGAAAAATCCTGTCAAGAAATATCCTGGAAATGGGGCGTAATGTTTTAAAATGCAATAATTTAATATAAAAGTAATGCAACTACATGTAGTTAATTAAATCTTCAGTAAAATGCGTGGAACACCTGTTATAGTGGTTAAATTACAAGTACTTAAAGGGTTACATATTTGTTAAAGCAAAGTTCCCTATCTAAGTCCAGGCTATTTAGATCATTACATTAATCGCTGTGCTGTCGTGTTACCCTGTAAACTGCTGTTATTTGCCACACTGAACGTCACTTGGTAGGTACAAATTAAAAACGAAGCAGGTGTGTAAACTACAATGGGCCTGACAATCTTAAATTCAGTTCTTTTCGTTCGTAATTTAACGAATCTGTCACTTTGTTGACGTGACAGCTGGGTTGTTTATATCATCCCTGCATACATCTGTGGAACACCAAAGGAAACGAGGTAAGTTTCTTGGAAACTGGAACATTTAAAATTTGCATTTGACTTGAAAATACAACGAATACAAATCGGTGCCTCTAAATTATGAATCATTGCTTTTGGAGCTCTGGCGTTATCAATTATCGACACAAACACAATGAAAGTGAGTAGAAATGGATTACGAAAGCACGCTTTTCATAGCACATACTTCTCTTCTCGGTAATTCGAAGTGTATAAACCAAAAGGAATTACAATACTAAGGCCAGAAGCGTCATATTTTCGTGTCGTATTACTGTATCGAATACGCATTTAAGACCAGAAAAACGTTTGCAGTTGCGTTCCTTATGCTTTGCTGTTCACTAAAACATGTAACATTTACTATATAAAACGAATATCGCGTGCACACGACAGAAATAACGAACAAGAAGCAATTGTAAACAGTCGTCTGCTAATGTTTTGGGGGATCCAAGATGGCAGCAGGCCCCGCCCACTGGCTTCAAAACAACGTTCAGCGTAAATCTGTAGCGCCATCTCCCCTTGTTCTACCTCCATTGTAGTGGCTGCTAAGCTGGGCCGGCACTGGCCCGCTATGGCGGCAGCTTCAGGGCTGAACAGCTTCCTTCCGGACGGCCTACGCCAGGGTCGATGCGAACTCCGCTCACCGATCAGAACCCCATACAGAGTCAGCGCGACACAGCCCCCACAGTGGTAGGATTGTGGTACTGGTCGAACTGATTTTAGTACAAATGGCTTGGGTATTCAGGACGAACCACTAAAAATCTGCACCGCAAATACAGCGGAAATGGAATTGCTGTTGATGTCTGTTCTTCACAGAATGGATTGGTAGTCAGGGGTTCGTATAGTTGGCCTATTGACAGATTGTAATAACACTTAGAAAGTGTATTTTTTATGTAAACATACACTTCCTTAAACGGAACAATGGCTACTGACATTAACAAACTAAAAGTAGGTTAAATTAAAATGTCGGTGGTGTTTGTTGCAGGATTATCTACGTCTAAGTGATTACTCTGCTATTCACAATAAAGTGCCTGGCAGACGGTTCAGTGAACCACCTTCAAGCTGTCTCTCTACCGTTCCACACATGAACTGCGCGCGCAAAACGAGCACTTAAATTTTTCTGTGCGAGACCTGATTTCTCTTATTTCATCGTGATGATCATTTCTCCCTGTGTAGGTGGGCGCCAACAGAATGTTTCCGCAATTGGAGGAGAAAACTGGTGATTGATATTTCACGAGAAAATCCCGTCGCAATGAAAACCGCATTTGTTTTAATGATCGCCACTCCAATTCACGTATCATGTCTGTGACACTATCTCCCCTATTTCGCAATAATACAAAACGAACTGCTCTTCTTTGAACTTTTCTGCTGTCATCCGTCAGCCCCACCTGATGTGGATCCCGCACCGCACAGCAATACCCCAGAATAGTGCGACTCGTTTACGAGATATTGTATTTTAAAAAGTTACGGTATCGGTACTTATACAATATCTATGGTGGCACACACTAAAGAATAGCATAAGTGCGTACGCTAGTTATATGGATTCTGACCAGTAACGAGACAATTGACCATCACAGGTTGTGTTCAAACTGACCACCAGCAGCGGTGATACACGCTTCCAGTCTGGTATGGAGTGACTGTTGCAGGCGTGCCAGCATTTTACTGGAGATGTCCAGAAGCCTGCAGTAATACATCGCTGCTTATCATCGGGTATAGTTGATATGCCCTAGTAGGCAGTGCGTTCGAGCCTTCCTCACAGAAACAAGCCTACGGGCGTCAAATCTGGGGAAGGGACTGGCCGAGGTGGAGGCCCTCAGCGTCCAGTCCAACAATATGAAAACATTTCGTGAAGACATGCTGTGGTACTTCGTGCACTGTGAGATGTACGTCCATCACGTTGGTACCAGAGGTTCCTCCTAGTCTGCAGAGGATCTTCATCGGCATCCGTGGAAGATGGTCTGTTAGGGGTGTAAGGTGTCAGGCAAATCCAACACCTTCCATGAAAACCCTCACATGATAAGCAAATCCAGTAGTATGCCACATAGCTCCGAATAAATCGTGACATTAAATTAACCAAAGTAATACGAGTAACGAGTGAGCAAATGGAATACCACAGACTAACACAAGAATGCCTAAATGCACGACATACCTTCCCACCGTGAGACAGACGCAGTTCCGAGGGGAGAAACGAGAACAGAAGCCGAGAGCAGAACCGTGTGAAGCTGGAAGGCCCTACTATAAGGGACGGACACCCACGTATGCAGCTAACCGCTAGGACCACCCACCAGCCCATGTTAAAAGCTAGAGCCCTCTAGAAGAACAGTATAGATCTTACGATAACACAAAAAGGGCTACCCCAGTCGCAAGTTTTAGCGTGAGACTTTTTCGCGTCTCTGTTACGTCAGGACCACCCCCCAGCCCATGTTAAAAGATAGAGCCCTCCAGAAGAACAGTATAGATCTTACGATAACACTAAAAGGACCACACCAGCTGCAAGTTTTAGTGTGAGAATTTTTCGCGTCTCTGTTACGTTGCAAACTTAAAAATATTGCCCCACCACGAATAGTATAACGTTTCTCATTCGATGGACAGAATTTTTGTAGGCGGAGCTTAAGGTTAACATTGAGACCCTGATTGGTCAGATGAAAACACAGCCTGATAGTTTTTTTAAACCAACTTCGGTAAATTGTAGTAAGGAGAAATTAGGAAGGAGTTGCTTCCGAGACAGAGAGGTGAGCGGAGCTGTGCTGCCCGCCGCCCCCTGACGAACACCGACAAGGTAATGAATGCACGCGATGCCGCATAACAGCGCATAAAGCTTCACTCAGAACTGCAGAAGTCTCATCTGTTACACCCCCTTTTTGCGTAATACTAGTGTCGATCGTCAATTAAAGCTCATTGTATTCACATTTGCCACTTGAAGTAAAAATCTGAAATGCGATGATTTTTCTGTTATATACACTCCTGGAAATTGAAATAAGAACACCGTGAATTCATTGTCCCAGGAAGGGGAAACTTTATTGACACATTCCTGGGGTCAGATACATCACATGATCACACTGACAGAACCACAGGCACATAGACACAGGCAACAGAGCATGCACAATGTCGGCACTAGTACAGTGTATATCCACCTTTCGCAGCAATGCAGGCTGCTATTCTCCCATGGAGACGATCGTAGAGATGCTGGATGTAGTCCTGTGGAACGGCTTGCCATGCCATTTCCACCTGGCGCCTCAGTTGGACCAGCGTTCGTGCTGGACGTGCAGACCGCGTGAGACGACGCTTCATCCAGTTCCAAACATACTCAATGGGGGACAGATCCGGAGATCTTGCTGGCCAGGGTAGTTGACTTACACCTTCTAGAGCACGTTGGGTGGCACGGGATACATGCGGACGTGCATTGTCCTGTTGGAACAGCAAGTTCCCTTGCCGGTCTAGGAATGGTAGAACGATGGGTTCGATGACGGTTTGGATGTACCGTGCACTATTCAGTGTCCCCTCGACGATCACCAGTGGTGTACGGCCAGTGTAGGAGATCGCTCCCCACACCATGATGCCGGGTGTTGGCCCTGTGTGCCTCGGTCGTATGCAGTCCTGATTGTGGCGCTCACCTGCACGGCGCCAAACACGCATACGACCATCATTGGCACCAAGGCAGAAGCGACTCTCATCGCTGAAGACGACACGTCTCCATTCGTCCCTCCATTCACGCCTGTCGCGACACCACTGGAGGCGGGCTGCACGATGTTGGGGCGTGAGCGGAAGACGGCCTAACGGTGTGCGGGACCGTAGCCCAGCTTCATGGAGACGGTTGCGAATGGTCCTCGCCGATACCCCAGGAGCAACAGTGTCCCTAATTTGCTGGGAAGTGGCGGTGCAGTCCCCTACGGCACTGCGTAGGATCCTACGGTCTTGGCGTGCATCCGTGCGTCGCTGCGGTCCGGTCCCAGGTCGACGGGCACGTGCACCTTCCGCCGACCACTGGCGACAACATCGATGTACTGTGGAGACCTCACGCCCCACGTGTTGAGCAATTCGGCGGTACGTCCACCCGGCCTCCCGCATGCCCACTATACGCCCTCGCTCAAAGTCCGTCAACTGCACATACGGTTCACGTCCACGCTGTCGCGGCATGCTACCAGTGTTAAAGACTGCGATGGAGCTCCGTATGGCACGGCAAACTGGCTGACACTGACGGCGGCGGTGCACAAATGCTGCGCAGCTAGCGCCATTCGACGGCCAACACCGCGGTTCCTGGTGTGTCCGCTGTGCCGTGCGTGTGATCATTGCTTGTACAGCCCTCTAGCAGTGTCCGGAGCAAGTATGGTGGGTCTGCCACACCGGTGTCAATGTGTTCTTTTTTCCATTTCCAGGAGTGTAGTTATTGAGAAGCCACATCAGCCACTGTAATTTACGACAAGTAAGATAAGTAATTAAAGATAATTGAGGGTCACTGTAGACCGTTTTGATAGTTTTCTCTTTTATGAAACTTAATTTAAACCTAGATTATAGATGTGATATGGCATAGGTCATTCTTTGATCCATTGTAGAACTTGGAAACCCATTCAGGGAATATTCGTTCACATTTTTGTTGAACGCAGTTGGTTTTTACCATCCTGTATTAAAACATTTCCTTTTATCATTAGTGCAATTTATAAACAATGTTTTGTGAGTAGAATAAAATTTCCAATGGTAAACTTAACTGCTTTTTCGACGTTATTTTACCAGCTAACTAAAAATAGGAAAGCCTTGAACCCGTTCCACTAAATTTAGTTAGTATTAAGATTCTTTTACAGGGAGTGCAGTGGAGCTGACGCTGAAATCATTAAGTATTTGGTTATATCATCGCTAGTCTCACTGAACTCTTCTGAACTCTACATGTCACGTGTGGTCTGGCGTCTCCTTACCAGCAACAGGTCCCAGGTTCAAACTAGTCAATTCCCTAAAAAAACACGCTCAGAGCGTCGTTGCGCGAAAGTGGTAGGGAGACACGATATAGAACAGACACCACGCAGAATGTTAGAGGGGGCTGCGGTACTTGTGTGCATTCAGTGTCCCGCCACTGAAAAACCGTCCTATGAAGTGATGTTTCAGTATCCCACAGCACTCGTTTGCACTCCATAGATGCTGACGTTCCACCTGACTAAGCCAACGGGGATTGTCAACAGGCCAATAGTGCCTGTTTCGGCGTTTATCTGGGCATCATCAGTAAATATGGCTTCATCACTGAAAAAGATAAATGATTTATGTGGAGCAACCTGACTTAACGCCCCTGAACAGAACATGACACGAGTATCATAATTGTTTCCATGCAGCTCTTGATGGAGAGAGACGTGACAGGGATGGAACATATGTCGGTCGAGAAAGCCGGACTCATGCAACTTCCTCGTGCGACTGCGCGGAAAGTAACGTGCTTATCAGCTGCAACAGCAGCAAGAACATTCATTTCCCCTCTCACCCCGCCTCACTTGTTCCCTTCTGTTACATTGTCTAGATATTACACTACCGCTTTCAAGTAATTGGTTGAAGACGTTGTTGAATAATTCCTACGTCGTTGCGTCTATTGGGATATCTTGCCGCATACACACTACAAGAACGAACAGCATTCTTCCTATACTCTCCGTACAGCACTCAAGAAACACACAAGCATACCGTAAGCAAACATAATTACGCAGGTTTAAAGGCAGAAGTGTCGGTGTGGAAGATTCATTCGCATTACAGTCCTGCAACGGACACCACTGACATTGTAATTTACCTTACTTTTGTTTGTTATTGTCGATAGGTGTGGTTCCATTCAAACAGCGTCTGTTGCACAAAAAATGCACTAATGTCGATAGGTATGGTTCCATTGAAACAGTTTCTGTTGCACAAAAAATACACTTTCTAAGTATTATCACAATCTGTTTCTTGTTTAACAATACGAGGCCCTCACTACCAACCCATTCTGTGAAAACCGCACATCAGTAGCATTTTCCATTTCCGCAGTACTTGTGGTGCAAGCTTCAGGTGATTCATCTTGTATATGCTTTTCCAAGCTGCACATAACACGCCTGTGCTACGCCTTTTGGCACATGCATTGAACACTTCGGCCGCTGCCAGTGCAGAAAGGCGTGTGACCTCATGATGGAGTACTATGTCGTTTATTATTTTCACCCAGCATCAGGATGGCCCACTTCGACTATTTTATGTTTCATAAGGCGCAACACCAGCACTTCCCTGCAGCTGGCACTACTGCAGTCCTCCTCCTAACTTTGCACATTTGTGACCAACCATGGTTTGTGCGATACAGTTCCCTTGTACAGCTATACACGTATAGCGACAATGACTGTTTAAATGCCAAGTGCACACTGTAATTATTTGAACTTGTCTTCACAGTGCCTATGGGGACGACACATAGGGGCCGTAGAATATTCCTAGAGTCATCATTTAAAGCTGGTTCTTGAAATTTTGCAGGCAATCTTTCTCGTGATAATTTACGTCTATCTTCAAGACTCGCCACTTCAGTTTCTTCAGCATCTCTGTGACACTCTTTGATGGGTCGAACAAACCAGTGACCATTTGTGCAGATCTTCTCTGTATACGTTCAATATCCCTTGTTAGACCTGTTTAGTATGGGCCCCACACACTAGTGCAGTATTCTAGGATGGGCTGCACGACTGATTTGTAAGCAATCTCCTTTTCAGGCTGACTGCATTTCCCTAGCATTCTAATACCAAACCGAAGTCTACCACCGGCTTTACGCGCGACCGAGTCTATGTAATTATTCCAGTTTATATTCCTGTAAGTGTTACACCCAGGTATTCGTATGAGTTGACTCACTCCACCTGCCACTCATTGATATTAAAGTCATAGGATACAACATGTTTTCGATTTGTGAAGTGCACAGCTTTACATTTCCGAACATTTAAAGCAAGCTGCCAGTATCTGTACTTCTCTGATATCTTATCAACGCCTGACTGAATATTTGTGCAGCTTTTCTCAGACGCTTACTTCATTACAGATAACTGCATCGTCTGTGAAAACTGTCCGCAAGGTGATTAATATACTGCACGAACAGCAAGGGCCCAACACTGTCCCCTGGGGTACATCCAAGTACCGTCTACGTCTGTCCATGACTTTCCATCCAAGATAGCTTCTGCATTCTCCCTACCAAAAAATCCTCAATCTAGTTACAAATCTCGCTTGATACCCCATACGATAATATTTTTGATAAGAAACGTGGGTGTGCTACTGAGTCAATTCTCGAAAAAATCTGAAAATACTGCATCTAACTTAATGCCTCAATCCAAAGCCTTTAGTACGTCATCTGAGAAAAGTGCGAGTTGGGTTTCATACGATCGATGTTTGCGGAATTCAGGTTGATTGGCATCAAGGAAGTCACTCTATTAGAGGTAGATGCTTAAGTTTGAACTCAGAATATGTTCCAAAATTCTACAACATATCGATGTCCAGGATGGTGGAATGTTTCCGATTTCATCAGTAATCTTCACTACCTGTGTGTAAGCAAACATATTTCACATTGTTTTGGCACAACTGTAATTAATTGTCAGGCTTACTGTCATACTTGATTCGTTGAGTTCCGCCATTGTTTGCCGAAGGTATTCTATACTCGAAGAAAACCGGACAGTACCATATGTAAATCGAATGTGTTTCAGGTAAGTTCTGTTTATGTATATTCCTTCTCAAACCCCGGTTAATAACTGAAGGCCTCTTCCAGGGACGGAGAAAATTGTTATACGAAATGGAGTCACTTTTCCTAGCTTCTTTCTGAATTCTGACCTTTTCTCGCTCCTGATATAATCGGATACAAGCTGTAACCTTGTTTGCTGTGTATATGTTCTTGTACTAACTGGTGCAGACGGGTATTTTCCATGGTTATAAAAAAGCCATCTGTTCATATTTTATTGTGAAAGAGGGAAACGCTTCCTCATAATTTATGAATGCAATAAAATTTTACATACAAAGTTAATGTTGACGGCTTCTGAGAATGTAATGCTTCCGTTGCATTTATAGACAAGCGCATGGGAAAGTTGTAGGCTGTCCAGTTCGTATGTTTCGTCTGAACGTAAGTTAAGGTCGTTCAGCACAGATCCACCTCCAGCGCACCTCGATATTTTACGAAGCCTGTCTGAAGAGTTTTATACCCAGGAAGATCACCCCTTCACACCTAAAATGCCGGCCGCGGTGGCCGAGCGGTTCTAAGCGTTACAGTCCGGAACCGCACGACTGCTACGGTCGCAGGTTCGAATCCTGCCTCGGGCATGGATGTGTGTGATGTCTTTAGGTTAGTTAGGTTTAAGTAGTTCTAAGTTCTAGGGGACTGATGACCTCAGAAGTTAAGTCCCATAGTGCACAGAGCCATTTGAACAATTTGAACACCTAAAATGTATAAACATCCTCACACTGGAGGCAGTACTGAACCATTTCTGTTTTGTCACTGATTAGTCTTTGAACGCTATATAGAGGTAGTGGTGTAGCCCATGTATTTTTTTGTAATTCTTTAAATTTTTTAGTACGCTAGTGCAGCGGTTGCCTAAGCCATGCTTGCTGTATCGTCTATTTGTTGGCGTTTTGTGAGTTTATTTTCAACAAATCTGTGTAATTAGATGTGTCTTGAGTATACAGATAAAAAGATATTGCTGACATAATCATACAAGTGCAGCTAGGAAAAGAAAAAACGCAGAAATATTCGATAACAGCGAGTTTTTAATTCTTGCGTCGCATGTTGTCTGCATACGGTGAGGGAGGCAAACGAAACTCAGCCGAACTAGCTGAAGTGATTGAAATTTTACAGTACCTCCAAAGATAGTGTGTATGCCTTGTAAGCCCGTTAAATTAGTGCTTCAGCAGTATGTGTGGCTTTGAAGGTGGGCCATGACCTCACATCTAATCATGGACAAATGCAAAGTTCAATAAAACTCGCTCCTCCCAAGTTACTTACTATTTTTCTGCCAAGATCCCTGTTTGTAAAATATTCTGCTCCTCAGAGAGTCAAGAGAAACTTTTGGTAATGAAACCAGTCCATACGGCGAAGCGTACCAGTGCCGCAGTCAATAACGCGTACAGTTGAGCCAGCAGCAAATTCATTTCCCGTGTATTTTCGTTATCTGGCCGTGTCGTGTCGCGATCACCTGTCACACGGTGTAAGCAGATAACGCCGCTTCGCTATCTAAAGTGCCTCTTGAAGCGCTCCTGCTGCCTCATTGGAAAATAGCACGCCCACGCGAGGTGCGCACAATTACGAAAAAAAAAGTATCAGCAACGGCAAAAAATGTACGTGAATAAAATTGTCTGGCAGCCACAGTGGATATAATTCCACCAACTACGTTCCCACATGACTACATTGGGTGCTTTATTCTTACTGTTACACAGTAACCTGGCTTAGGGGAACAGTTTAAAGTTTCATCTGTTGTGACAGATGAAACACATGCCACTTATCGCTAACATCTGCCTTAACAAATTAGGCCATTCGAGTACTGAAACCTCCATCAACTCTGTGACATATTCTCAATTGTTGTCATATGTGATTAACATCACAGTGAGAGCATTAGTAATGTCTTTTCGTCGTCTCCGCATATTAAAATCGTCGGAGGCATGTAGCAGAGCTGTTACATACATCCAACGATTCTCGCACAAAATCTGTTCTTTCAGTGATGCCTTTCCCATTTTTAAAGACCTGGTGAAACATCCAGAACTCTTCCAGGAAATTCCAGACCAGCGCAAACTCCCCTGCAGAGCGACAATTCATTATGGAAAAAATCGCCCGGGCTGTGACTAAGCAACGTCCCCGCAGTAGCCTTTCTGCCAGGCTTGCTAGTCTAGCAATCTATGCAGGTGAAGTTTATTAATTAATTAGAACATTAATTAACTACAGTAATATGTTGTCACTCACAAATAATGCGAGTTTCAGCAAGTATGACTTTGATATCGGATATGAAGCTTTATCTTTGTGTAGCACTTGTGGGGCCCCATCAATTACGTGTTTCGACTTTGCGTGTAAACACGAATGACTTGTGTAAAACTCCTAGTTTTCCTTGTAGGGGTAGCATCAAGAGTACCTCCTGGACTTCTTCAGGTCCATTAACCGTTCTATTACCATAACATTTTTGTTTCACTGAGTACCGCTTTGCTCATAAAGAGCTCAAGTAATTTACACGGCATATTTGGCAACATACTGGGTGATCAAAAAGTCAGTATAAATCTGAAAACTTAATAAACCACGGAATAATGTAGGTAGAGAGGTAAAAGTGACACACATGCTTGAAATGACAAGGGGTTTTCTTAGAACCAAAAAAAAGTTCACAAAATGTCCGACAGATGGCACTGGACAGCAAAACGTCAGTGACAGTGCATGACAATCGTGTATAAAAGGAACTGTAATGAGAGAGAGAATCAGATGCGCCAGTAGTCGCAGCATGTTGACGTTACCTGAAAAGGCGCTTTTAGTGAAGTTGTATTATCAGAATGGGGAATGTGCTAGTTCAACGTTAAGATCCTATCGCCATAGGAAGGGGATTTGAACGGGTAAAGGTCCGTTGACAAATGCAGCTGTGGCGAGAATGATTTCAAAGTTCGAAGCCACAAATTGTTTAGACGATAGACCCAGTAGTGGCCAACCGAGCACAAGGTGTAATGCTGCTGAGACAGTTCAGGAAGAAATGGAGACTGTAGGGGGTTCGTCTATGCACGGGGAAGTCAGCGCTCGTGCAGTCGCTCGTCGCACCGGCATTCCATACACTACTGTTTGGTTGGCACTGAGGCGTACCCTCCGATGCTATCCGTACAAAATCCATCGGCATCATGAACTGTTACCTGGCGATTTAGTGAAGCGGCGGGTATTTGTGGTGTGGGCGTTTCAAAAGATGGCGGACGATGACGATTGGTTGAGTAACGTGTTGTGGACCGACGAAGCTCATTTCACGCTCTGAGAGTCTGTCAACGCCCACAACTGCAGAATTTGGGCTACCGAAAATCCTAGAACTGTCGTGGAAACTCCATTGCACGACGAGAAAGTCACGGTATGGGTTGGATTTACCACATCTACCGTTATCGGGCCTTTTTTCTTCGAGGAAATGCGTGATTCTGGTTTTGTAACTGTTACCGTGACGGGTGAGAGGTACGCCGATACGTTACAGAATCGCATCATCCCCAGCCTGGCTGATAAACACCTGCTGGAACGTACGATGTTTATACAGGATGGCGCTCCATCCCATATTGCTAGACGCGTGAAAGATCTCTTGTGCGCGTCGTTTGGTGATGATCGTGTGCTCAGCCGCCACTTTCGTCATGCTTGGCCTCCCAGGTCCCCAGACCTCAGTCCGTGCGATTATTGGCTTTGGGGTTATCTGAAGTCACAAGTGTATCGTGATCGACCGACATCTCTAGGGATTCTGGAAGACAACATCCGACGCCAATGCCTCACCGTAACTCCGGACATGCTTGACAGTGCTCTTCACAACATTATTCCTCGACTACAGCTATTGTTGAGGAATCATGATGGACATATTGAGCATTTCCTGTAAAGAACATCATCTTTGCTTTGTCTTACTTTGTTATGCTAATTATTGCTATTCTGATCAGATGAAGCGCCATCTGTCGGCATTTTTTGAACTTTTGTATTTTTTTTGTTCTAATAAAACCCCATGTCATTCCAAGCATGTGTGTCAGTTTGTACCTCTCTATCTACATTATTCCGTGATTTATTCAGTTTTCAAATTTATACTGACTTTTTGATCACCCGGTATCATTTATTTTAATGAACTTACATAGAAACATACATTAATGAATCGAAAACAGGAAAACTAGGTTTATAAGCTTCCCTACATTTGAACCAAATCAACTCTAAATGCTGTTTAAAGATGAAAGAAAAGTATCTTCTTACTTTTAAAGAATCTCTTCTATCCACCCACTAAACTTGTGCTGAAGCAGGAGGAGGAACTTAGTTGCGCCGACTTCTGTTTGTCTGTAAAAGAGATGTTCGCAATTCAAGAAGAAATTTTCTTCTTTTGTAGTTGATTTCTTTCTTGCACACAGTATTTAAAGCCGGCGAAATTATTAAAGCATTGAGGGCACTAATATCCGAAATATTATGAAAACCGTGGTCAATCGTCTTGTCATACATTTTCTCGTGCACGTCTAATTTCTCCTTTGTGTCTACTACTGACGTAGTTGCATTACCGTCTAGGATTAGAGTAGGTTTTGCTCTTTCACTTTCGTCAATTTCTAAAGCAGTATCATTATCTTATCCTTCTTTTTGGCCAATAGGAGACTGTTGTCGCTGATTTCCGGAATTCTGAGAGACTTGGAGGTGCAGTTCTTCCTCTTACTCAGACGTATTTTGCATGTAGTTCACGATCGTTCCTTACTGCTCCAAACAGAGTCGTCTGTCTTCGCTCTAATTCCATTGCCAACTCCTAACTTCTGAACAAATTGTGTTTGTGATATTTCTACAACTTCTGGACAAATTTTCCGTCAATTCCAATACTACTCTTTTTCACTGGTTTTCTACAGGCTGGTCTTCGCCCTGTGCAGTGCGCACCTACAGGCTTGTGATTTAATAATTAGTGCTGTGGCATATCTGTATACCACGCTTTCTGGGTTTTGGAGACGTACTGACGAAAAGGACAGGTACCCCTAAAAATTACCAGCTGTCTATCAACTGTAATATTCGCATCACGTTCGTCATGGAATGTGCTTAACCACTGTTCAAATATACCCTTACAGGATCCAATTTTTCAAGGTTACGATTATGTCGCCTCTGCTGTCCATAGTCGAATCGAATGCAACCTGATATTTCTGTTCAAAAAAATGGTTCAAATGGCTCTGAGCACTATGGGACTTAACTTCTCAGGTCACCAGTCCCCTAGAACTTAGAACTACTTAAACCTAACTAACCTAAGGACAGCACACACATCCATGCCCGAGGCAGGATTCGAACCTGCGACCATAGCAGCAGCGCGGTTCCGGACTGTAGTGCCTAGAACCGCTCGGCCACTCCGGCCGGTGATATTTCTGTAAAGCGGTTCCTAGCCACGGAGCTATCGAAGATAGGTTAGTCATGCACTTTGTTCCGTAAATCCACTATACCCTCCGTGTGACCTTTGTCCACACCAATTGTAAGTATGCCCAAAAATCACTTAAATTCTTCCATGTCAAAATCTATCCTTCTTTATCGGTCCACTTCAAAATATTGTGGAAAATGTGGGGTTTCCTTAGTAATTCAGATGTGCCAATAAGTTTCGTGCTGGCTTCCTCCCATGGTATCTAACGAGATTCTCCCCCTCCCCCCCCCCCACCCCCCCCCCCCACCCCCCATGTTTCTTTTCCATTTTTGGACCTGAAATCAACAGGATAACTATTTTAAATTTACTTATTTACGTATATTATTATTACTGCTATTGAAAACACGTGATAGATGAAGTACACTTACTTGAAAACATTCTGATTTGAGATACCATCAGCAGGAACAATAGTCTTGAGTTGATTCGCTGCCTTCAGGAATAATGGCATCAGTCCCTCTTTCGTCGTCAAATGATATTTTGCTTAATTCCTCTTCTTCATTCAAAAATGTTTGTATTTGAGGGCTACTCAAACGTTTTCTTCTCGTAATGTAATTCTATGACACGATGAGGCGTAACATTGACAACTAGTGAGGGAATACACAACAGCCGAGGCAAGAAACTGATAACGGGTAGAGAAATAAGCGCAAAATGTTATTTTCATTATTACAGGTGTGTCGTACAAAAGCTTTTCAGCGTAAAGTCATCTTTCTATTTTCATAAAGTGACATTCAAGGAACAAACAGTTTATATTTGGGCCATTTTGACTGCAGTGGTACTCAGCACAAAAAGCTTTAATAAAATTTAATATTATGTAAATATAAAGCTGAACAAAACATAGCAGCGGGTGAAAGTCATATACTTTGAAAATAATAGTTTTAAAAATAAGGCACATCCACAGGATGTCCCAGAAAACGCCAAAAAACTTCAGAGACATTTTCTTCTATCAAAACAAGAAGAAAATGTCTAGTAAACAAGGGCTTTAAAATGCATACTTTAAGAGCAGTGAGCACTTGTTCAGTAGAAGATGTGTGTTGCACACTAGCGAAGATGAACAAGTGCTCATATGTCTTAAGGTATGCAGTTTGCAGCCCAAGTATACTAGACATTTGCTTTTTGTTTTGGTATAAGATACCTTTCCCTAAGTGTCGTTGTGTTTTGGGACACCTTGCGTACTTCACATGTGAATATGTAGTCCTATTGGCCTAGGTACTAGGAAGGTTAATATGGGAACTCATCTGAAAACTTCCCGTCCGGAGCATGATACCAAAGCGTCAGATTTCCATCCCTACTCACAAAGTGAGATTATGGCCAGCCTTTCCGCTCAGTCATATTTAACGAGAGTAGCGATGAATATAAATTTACAGGACAGGAGAGCAGCTTACAAACACTAGTAAAAGAAGCACAGTACATATTTCATATCATTGATGGTTACAATATCGGTGTTTATGCAGTGCCTGCATCTTCACACTACGATAGATTCCGTGACGTGTGGGAGGACATACGGAGGCGTGTTCGGGTAGCCGAAGTGGTTAAGGCCATCGCTCGCGATAAGCGGGAAATTCGGATTCGACTCCCGTTCCGGCACAAAGATTCGTGAGTCACAAACAGCTGACGTCAATACTGATTCGCAAAATGCGTATCCATTTAAGAAGATATAGTATAATCATCAGTAACATAGACATTTGCAAAGCATACTGATTGAATAACAACAACAGTGTTGAGGTGGTAAAGAGTGCTTAAATCAAACATGAACAAAAGAAAAACTTATCAGATGTTGCTTTGACAGTTGGATCATAAGAATTCACTGGTAATAAGAAAACTTTAAGAACGAAGTAAGAGAGAGAGAGAGAGAGAGAGAGAGAGAGAGAGAGAGAGCGAGAGAGAGAGAGAGAGAGAGAGAGAGAGACGGTCGACCCATGATCCATCTTTGGCACCGATCATCCGTTCATACCACCATCGTTAAATTAGCGGATGTGACATCGGCACTCGCGAGTAACGAAACAAACCAAATAATTGTTCATCAAATTAGCTGCATTCCTCATTCTTCTGAAGCCTCAGAACTCATGAATACTTCTGCCAACATGGTTCCTAAACCACAGGCTTACGTGACATGGTCACAGACCATACCGATCCTAGAAGCCCGTGTTGCTTCGTCGAAGTCCAGGTTACAGGTGACGTCGACTGCTCTTTCTCTGGGCTCTAAATGGTTCAAATGGCTCTGAGCACTATGGGACTTAACAGTTGAGGTCATCAGTCCCCTAGAACTTAGAACTACTTAACCCGAACTAAGGACATCACACACATCCATGTCCGAGGCAGGATTCGAACCTGCGACCGTAGCGGTCTCGCGGTTCCAGACTGACGCGCCTAGAACCGCACGGCTCTGGGGGCTCTATTTAAGGACACATGGCTGTGGACAGACTCCACTAACGAAAGTGGAACTACTTTTTGTGGGCCAGCTAAACGTGTCTTTGAGCAGCAAGCTCTGAAGAAAAAATTTCGTAATGGTAAGGTCGTAAGCCCTGGCGTTTTTATACTATCACTTTCATATTACATGTGGATCTTTGAACGTAAGTGTTTTATTTTTACGGAAAGCGGCAGCTTAGAGGTAATTGATTACATATTAATATTAGCGGCACCGTAACAGATAGAAACTGTTTCAAGTATTAATGAAAAAGAAAATAATTTTTATAAATGGAAGACCATTTCAAAATAGAAGCAGATATTGAAATAATTAACAGCATATCATCTTAAAAGAAGTAAATGGCGTTCCTGGTCACACGAGTGAACTTTTTCGTAGTAAAGAAGATGCTAAATTTAATAAAGCCATACTCATTTCGACAAATTTTCCGTGTTTTTCACTAGTCACGACAATCAAGATCCCTCACCCCATTGTTTCCAGCACCCACACAGCATTCATACGCTTCACATTTCGTCTCATTTTCTCAACGCCCTTACTTAAAAATACTTTTACCTTATATATTTGAAAATGTACTCTTCCTTTTCTTTCCACTGTTAGAAGCGTTTTTGTAGACATTTTAATCCAGTACAGTTGACAATTGTAGAAATATAAACATTTCAATAAGGTAGACAGACAGTTCACCGGTCACCATTGTCATGCTGATTGCAGGTTTGCTCCGTAAACCTGTGTCACTTTCAGAAAATAATATCCGATTGAAAGAAACATGCCGGCCTGTGAGGCCGTGCGGTTCTAGGCGCTTCAGTCTGCAACCGCGTGAGCGCTACGGTCGCAGGTTCGAATCCTGCCTCGGACATGGATGTGTGTGATGTCCTTAGTTCGGTTTAAGTAGTTCTAAGTTCTAGGGGACTGATGACCTCAACTGTTAAGTCCCATAGTGCTCAGAGCCATTTGAGCCATTTGAAAGAAACATGATAATAACATTTTTTCATCCTACTCACACCACAATATGGCTCCAATTGATCGGCAATGAGCCGTGTCTTTGATGCCAATAAGGCATCACTTGGAAATGTTTCATTACATTTCATGGAGTTCTGGCTATAATAATACCATGTGAGTTTAAAACTGAAATTATTTGTCATTCTTAAAACTGTCAGAACGTATGTTCCTAACAGAAGACAAATTAAATAAACTAACAAAAAATCAATTGAAAGACTGTAAATACTGGCATCGAACTTAAATATTGGAAGACTTGCGAAATTTAAAAATACTTTCCTGACACAATTAAAATACTAAAAAAGGAGGCATGTCCTCTTGTTGCTGGGCGGATGGAACCCTCTATTAATGACAATATTTGCTGAGACGCAATAATCGGAAAAAACTTCTAAACGTGATGAACAACACATACCATAATCTCTCGATAACCTCTGGAGTACACAAAAAATGAATATTCAAATTTAAGTAGGGGAAAATGTGGGACCTTGAAAGGCTTTCCAGACTTTTTTGCCTCTAGCCGTACCCCTAACAGAAATTTAATATATTTTCTTATTCTATTTTGAGATGATAGAATTCGTTTTATGTGTGCTGCATTCTTTTTCTGATATTTCAAAAAATACTCCAGAAAATTAAGATTTTTCAAATGCGAAAAACTATTTGACGTAACATCATGGTCATATACTTAGGGATAAATACTGTATTCAAATTTAAAAGAGTTGCAATCCAGAAAATCTTGTCAGTGATGTGTTTAATAGTCTATGTGTTGGATTATTACTCTACAACATACCAATAATCAGTATGTGAAATAAAACTAAGAAGAAGTATTATCAAAAACCAGTTACAAGTTAAAAACATAGCAGAAGCTATTGGCGACAAACATACATTCCATTTTCGGACAGGCTCGTTGGTTGGATGGTTGATTTGGGGGGAGGGGATCAAACAGTGAGGTCATTGGTCCCATCAGATTTGTGAAGGATGGAAAGGAAGTCGGCCGTTCCCCTTCAAAGGAACCATTGCGGCATTTGCCAGAAGCGATCTTAGGGAAACCACGGAAAACCTAAATCAGGATGGCCTGATGCGGGTTTGAACCGTCGTCTTCCCGAATGCTAGTGTGCTAACCACTACGCCACCTCGCTCAGTTTCAGGATAGGGCAAAATGCTACGACAGTAGAGAAACTCAGTTCATCTGCAAATATCGTGTGTTCCACAGTAAGACCTTCTGTTTCAAGAACAAGATGGCACACGACTACACTCTTTTCACTCTGGCCAGACGGCTCAAGGTCACGTCGCTTTACCCCCACTACTCATGCTCCCCCTACTTCCTTGCAAGCACAGTTCATAGTCAACAGCTTTTGCCGCTTAAATAAGACACCAACAATGATAAGCATTCTCGGTTTTTAGAATTAGGCTATTAGACTTTAATGAACTTTGTTCTGCAAGTTGCATATGTTTATATACGACTCTAGAGATTATTACGCTAAAACAATTACATTAATAAAGGCAAAGCAAAGGAAAAGTTTAAATATGTTGCCTAACAATGCAAAGCAACTCAGCTACCGAGTGTGTGCGGCCATAAGGTACGCTTTTGCTTTGCAACCATCCTAAAATGTCAGATTTCTTGGATTTTGTGGTGGGAATTTTTTCGTTAAGCATGGAATGATATTTCGCATTGTCCGTGACTACACACATCCTTCTTCCAGGCTTCGAAGAAGATCGGGCAACCATTCCCTAAACACTACATTATTCACCTCTTGACGATAATAACCACCGCTTTTTGATTGAAACACCAATTCTGCCCTCTGTGTGAAACCGTATTTCGCTGATTCGGCATGGCAGAATACCAGAAGTGACCCTTTACATCACGGGATCTTTAGACCACCGATTCTTTTAGAATCCTGCCAGATAAAACTTTTAGCGTGGTTTTGATTAACCCAAGTTTCGTCGAAGTAAATAATAGGGCGAGGATGATCTTCATTCCTTATCACACATATTGGTCTCGAAAATGAGACTCTTGCGGCTACAATATCTTATCTCTCCATCAAAAATCACCGATTGTCATTAGCTTTTCGACAACTAAAGCCAAGTTTTCTTAATATTTTATGCAAACACTTAATACCTCGTATTTTAGCTTTTCAAACAACTTCACGTTCGTAAGTGTTGGGTATTCTCGACTATCATAAAATTTCGGAAATGAGCAAGGATTACGTCTTTCTGTAAATCATCTAAACCTGTGACATGTCTTCAAAGTGTAATATTTTTTCGTGGAAGGAAAAATCTTGGCCCTAGGCCATCTCCATTTTCGATTACACTTTCACTGATTTTCTTACAGATGCGTTGCACTGTTCTTACCGAGACCTGAAATGTTTCTGCGGTTGTTTTTTGTGTATCTCTGAAAAAATCACAAACTCTCTCGTGGCAGTTTTACAGCGCTTTGAAAAAATTATACAGTTTATACACGATGTTCTTAGACTGTCGCCTAATACCACTCAGATTCGACATTATGCGTAATTTAAACGTGAACGCATAGATTCCCTCCCGCTCTTTCGTTGTATAACTGCAGAGGGGATGCATATTTCATTGGGAGAGAGGGAAAAAGCCATTGTGGAGGGAGTAGTGATATGAAGTGCGGAGTGTCCGACGAATGATCTTACCTGCCTGGCAAGAGTGGAAGGAACACAGTGAGGTATGGTTTATCGTCTACACGTTCTGTACCTAGTTTTAAAAATATACAGAATTTTATTCAATATAAAACTCTGTATCTCGAAAATAAACATATCCTCAGAACGGCTTTAATATATAATATGTTAAACAGCATTCAAATTTTAGAAATCATAATGTTTACAAATGTATCACAAAACACGTCGTATCTCTCAGTAACAAAAAATTACAGAAACTGTTTATGGCTGCCTCTAGTGTGTGCATCTTCACGTGTTTCCAAAACCTGTCATTAGACTTAAACAGCGACCAGGAAACATCATGTGTCCATAGGTATACTGTAAGACTATTCTCCAGGTGCAACACTCTCACCTAGTTACTAACTTCTAAGTGTCGATTTTTAGCTCAATTCACTTCTCCTTTGTTTTACATGACACTTTGGTAAATAACCTGATATTGTCACCACCTGCAGTTTCAATATCACACTTGAGTGAAGTGAAGGTACAAAGTCTCCATAATCACTCTTTTAAATTTGAATACAGTATTTATCCCTAAGTATATGACCATGATGTTACGTCAAATAGTTTTTCGCATTTGAAAAATCTTAATTTTCTGGAGCTCCTATAGTTATTAGACTGCCAAGAATTTGAATGCGTATTCTGATGTTCAAGTTTATCAAAGAAGCAGTTCAAGGTGACCATTCTCTTGGAGATCTCACGTTTTTATTAATGCACAGATGATTAAAATTCTTTACCATAAAAATGAATAAAGTATTGAGAAAATTAACATTTGGAGCAAAGTCGAAGGTAGAAGAAAGATGCGATTATTACAAGCAAAAAACAGGTCTGTCAAAAAAATATCTAAGAGGTTTAATGAACGTTGTGCGGTCGGTACCAGTCTTATATGTTAGCAGTAAATGCAGAAAAAGCAAAGTGAGCTATAACCATTTGCAATGAAAAAGACTAATTGTGTTTCCCTTTTAATTTAAACGTTTTTCCACAATACATAACAGTAGGACAAGTTATGGACTCAAAAAGGTCTCGTTGCCATGTTGCAGGTAAAACAGAGTGCATTTATTGGCATGCTCCAGAAACTATCTCTTCAGGTGTAGAAGACGTATCATGATACAGTTTTGAACACAGAGACTATGGGATTCAGTGTTCAAGACTGAATATTGTATGTCGCAAATTGTGTACCATTCTCTTTTGCAGTCAGAGTAGATCACACAAAAAGAAAACAATTGTGCAAAGGAATATTTAAAAAATTTACATTTACTGGGCACAGATATTAATAGACGGTTTTTATCCTACAGAGTAAACATTCAAAAGTGGTACAATCAATCAACTACGTCCGATATGCAGTAATAATTTCATGTCGCGGAACTGCACCCATATGATAGCAGTTCCACCTACACCGCTCACAAAACAAATTCCATATTCAGCACCGTGACAATGAGTCAAAGGCTCGTGGTACAACCATCAACCATGCTAGAGAAGACCCAGACTGCCAGCAGGTGAGCACATAAAGCAGAGATTTTTGCGGTGCGGTCAGAAAGCAGCAGCCAACACTGCACAAAGCCGCTGACAGACTGGCTATTGTTTCTTTGATGTCGCCGTGCCTCACAACACCGAATTCCCCGACTTGTCGTAATTTCTGCATGGCCAGTTAGCCTTTACACGTGTACAGTGGAACACAATGTGGTCCTCTCATAATGTCGCAAAGTGTTATGCGGATCTGCAACACACCACACTGTTCAGTATTAGTCGGTAAATATATGTACCCCCCACCTCTTCTTTGTTAAGTTTTCCTCACTCACTGCTCATTTCATCTTCTTTATTTTCGCATTTAATGAGTCACTTTTTCAAAGACACTACCAATAATCCTCAATAACGAAAATGCACTTTCGTAATTAGGTTATTCACAAGACTCGCAAGTAATCAACAACATCAAATAGTTTATGTATGAAAATTAACCCACAAGGCTTGAAATGAATCTTACTAATAGTGGGGCTATTGGGGTATCAGCCCAGTCTGCATGCTTGCCAGATTTCCAGAAGGTCATGGGTCAAAGTTACAGTACTGCCATATCTCACCAAAGGATCAGTGCTGCCTTTGGTCTCTCTCCTGAGGCACTTGTCCTCCTAATCCACAAGGTCAAAAACCAAAGAACGTCTGGATCAATGGGTCCATTGTTCTCTACAAGTCAGCCACTTGGCCTAACCTCCTTATCTGGTATAAATGGGTCCATTGTTCTCTACAAGTCAGCCACTTGGCCTAACCTCCTTATCTGGTATAAAATATATTTATAATAATTTTTTACCTATAATTCATATTAGCATTATTTAATAGTGTAACTGATGACATATTATTTTAATTATCATTATTAATGACCAATTACTTTCATTGCCAGTACTGAATGCCCAATTATAATGAATTATCACCTAACAATTATGATTTTCCCTCACCAGTTTTACTATCAGTCTGAATTGTCATGTGTGTTCTGTACACTATAGAGAGAGCAACAGACAGACTCTTTACTAATATCCTGTTACAGGCCTCAACCTTTTATACAAATCGATTCTTTGCAATGAGCATCAGAGTATTGTGCCAAATGATATTGCTGCAGTACGTGGCTGTCTTCATCCACTGCTATCTACAGTATTTTTACAGTATTGCTTATTTTCCGAAATACTCATGTTCCTGAAATCTTTAAAGATGGACACAGTGCATTATTTAAACGATTTACAAATTTTAACAATTGGCAGCCTTCTGTGGACTTGTACATTAGAACTTAACATCGATGAGAAGTGTATTATCTGGGTGCTTAGGTATGTGTTAAAAAATGGTGGCCAATACACTATCACCTCACCGAAAAAGAGTCCAAGTCCACAACATTACTGTGTTGTTGTTGTTGTTGTTGTAGTCTTCAGTCCAGACACTGGTTTGACGCAGCTCTCCATGCTACTCTATCCATTGCAAGCCTCTTCATCTCCAAGTAGCTGCTGCAACCTACATCCTTCTGAATCTGCTCACTGTATTCATCTCTTGGTCTCCCTCTACGATTTTACCCTCCACACTTCCCTCCAATACTAAACTGATGATCCCTTGATGTCCCAGAGCATGTTCTACCAATCGACCCCTTCTTCTAGTCAAGTTGTGTCACAAATTCCTCTTCTCCCCAGTTCTGTTCCATACCTTCTCATCTAGTCTTCAGATTTTTTTGTAGTACCACATTTCGAAAGCTTCTATTCTCTTCTTGTCTAAACTGTTTATCGTCCATGTTTCACTTTAACACATTGCTACACTCCATACAAATACTTTTAGTAAAGACTTCCTGACACAGAAATCAATCCTCGATGTTAATAAATTTCTCTTCTTCAGAAATGTTTTACTTGCCATTGTCAGCCTACATTTCGTAACCTCTCTGTTTCGATCTCATCAGTTATTTTGCTGCTCAAATAGCAAAACCGATCCACTACTTCTAGTGTCTCATTTGCTAATATAATTCCCTCAGCCTCACCTGATTTAATTCGACTACATTCCATTATCTTCGTTTTGCTTTTGTTGATGTTCATCTTATATCCTCCTTTCAAGACACTGTCCAGTCTGTTCAACTGTTCTTCCAAGTCCTTTGCCACCCCTGAAAAAATTACAATGCCATTTATTTCTTCTCCCTGGATTTTAATTCCTACTCCAAATCGTTCTTTTGTTTCCTTTACTGCTTGCTCAATGTACAGTTTGAATAACATTGGGGATAGGCTACAGCCCTGTCCCACTCCCTTCTCAACCACTGCTTCCCTTGCTTCCCTTTCATGGCCCTCGACTCTTATAACAGTCATCTGGTTTTCATACAAATTGGTTTTCGCTCCCTATATTTTATCCCTGCCACCTTCAGAATTTGAAAGAGAGTGTTCCACTCAACATTGTCAAAAGGTTTTACGAAGTCTACAGATGGTATAAACGTAGGCTCGCCTTTCCTTAATCTATCTTGTAAGATAAGCCGTAGTATCGGTATTGCCTTACGTGTTCCTACATTTCTACAGAATCTAAACTGATCTTCCCCAAGGTCGGTTTCTACCGGCTTTTCCATTCGTCTGTAAAGAATTCGTGTTAGAATTTCGCAACGGTGACTTATTAAACTGATAGTTCTATAATTTTCACGCCTGTCAGCACTTCCTTTCTTTGGAATCAGTATTATTATTTCTTATTGACGGTATTTCACCTATCTCATACATCTTGCTCACCAGATGGTAGAGTTTTCTCAGGACTGGCTCACCCAAGGCTATCAGTAGTTCTAATCGAATGTCGGCTACTCCTGGGGCCTCGTTTCGACTTAGGCCTTTCAGTGCTCTGCCAAATTCTTCTACATCTACATCTACATCCATATTCCGCAAGCCATCTGACGGTGTGTGGTGGAGGGTACCTTGAGTACCTCTATCGGTTCTCCCTTCTATTCCAGTCTCGTACTGTTCGTGGAAAGAAGGTTTGTCGGTATGCTTCTGTCTGGGCTCTAATCTCTCTGATTTTATCCTCATGGTCTCTTCGCGAGATATACGTGCTTGACTCTTCGGTGAAGGTTTGTTCTCGAAGTTTTAACAAAAGCCCATACCGAGCTACTGAGCGTCTCTCCTGCAGAGTCTTCCACTGGAGTTTATCTATCGTCTCCGTATCGCTTTCGCGATTACTAAATGATCCTGTAACGAAGCGCGCTGCTCTCCGTTGGATCTTCTCTATCTCTTCTATCAACCTTATCTGGTACGGATCCCACACTGCTGAGCAGTATTCAAGCAGTGGGCGAACAAGCGTACTGTAACCTACTTCCTTTGTTTTCGGATTGCATTTCCTTAGGATTCTTCCAATGAATCTGTCTGGCATCTGCTTTACCGACGATCAACTTTATATGATCATTCCATTTTAATTGTTTCTCTATCCCTCTGTCGTCTATTTCGACGCAGTATCGTATCTCCCATGTCATCTTCATCTACGTCATCTTCCATTTCCGTAATATTGCTCAAGTACATCGCCCTTGTATGAGCCGCTATATACTCCTTCCACTTTCTGCTTTCCCTTCTTTGCTTAGGACTTGTTTTCCATCTGAGCTCTTGATATTCGTAAAAGTGTTTCTCTTTTTTCCCAAAGCCTCTGTAATTTTCCTGTAGGCGGCATCTATCTTACCCCCAGTGATATATGCTTCTAAATCCTTCCGTTTGTCCTACAGCCAATCCCACTTGCTGTGTACTTGTAAGTAAAGGTGGAAATTAGAAATTTTACTACTACGATGAGAATGTAGGGCGGATGTATGTCGTGTTTAACGAGTCCTTCATTACCTGATACACATTTACACCGTGGTTCACTGTGGGGAAGGAAGGACGCAGTTTTTATGATGGTGACCAGCGAGCATGCGACTCAGTGCTCTACCACAGTAGGAGACAGACCGTACGGCCGTGGCACATGCTAGTAAAATCTTTCAAAGAACGTACATCAGTTGTAGCAGATAACCCTCTGCCTCCCATTATCGCCCACTTGCAAGATAATACTTTTTACTTCCAGCTGCTGTCAACATTGGTAGCCGCTGCTGGTGTCCCAAGCTGGAGAAGAAGTAATTAAAAGCCAGGACATGTATTGGTACCACAAGAGGTCATGCATTCTGGCTACTCCACGCAACCAAATAAGGCCGAGATGACAGTGGTAGCCATGTCAGTGCTCTTAAAGGAACGATACATATTACTGGAGCGAATCTGCTGCACTTCTAGCGATGTGCAACCTGTGTTATGAACAGTGCTATGCAAACACATACTAATAATGCTACCACTACTGTAGCGGTAGGAAATGCAACACATCCCTCATGATAATCGTCATGTGCATTTTAGCACGTGTTTCGGTAGACGTTTGCAATTTGTCGCTGCAGTCAGCAGAGCCAAATATTGCTCATATCAGATTATCTTACTGGATACAAAATACATTCCTAATGGCCTCTTAAAGTACAAAAAAAAAATGAATGGCTGATGCTACTTAAGGCTTATGGGCAAACTATGTGAAAAAGTACGTTGATGGAGCCTGGATTGCAGAAGTAAAATTCACTTACCCAGAAAAGTGCTTTGTAAATGGCAACCCAATGGGATTAAAGGTACGAACTGGGAGAATATAACGCTGATTCAGCAGCTTCACGCCAGCTGACTTCCAAATGTTCTTACATCTACAGAAATCTATAGAAATATAAAACACAAAAAATTTTCGAGATTAATGAGGAGATTATCAGAGCCATGGATGAGTGTCCTGCAGACTTCCCACCACATTGCCGGAATGGAAAACATTCTCAGCAATAACGCTCTGCAACATCCATTGACACCCATAGGGAACTACATCGAAAAATATACACACTATTTATCTTCTAATCTTAGAAGAAAGATTAAGGAAAAGCAAACCTACGTTTCTAGCATTTGTAGACTTAGAGAAAGCTTTTGACAATGTTGACTGGAATACTCTCTTTCAAATTCTAAAGGTGGCAGGGGTAAAATACAGGGAGCGAAAGGTTATTTACAATTTGTACAGAAACCAGATGGCAGTTATAAGAGTCGAGGGACATGAAAGGGAAGCAGTGGTTGGGAAGGGAGTAAGACAGGGTTGTAGCCTCTCCCCGATGTTGTTCAATCTGTATATTGAGCAAGCAGTAAAGGAAACAAAAGAAAAATTCGGAGTAAGAATTAAAATCCATGGAGAAGAAATAAAAACTTTGAGGTTCGCCGATGACACTGCAATTCTGTCAGAGACAGCAAAGGACTTGGAAGAGTTGTTGAACGGATTGAACAGAGTCTTGAAAGGAGGATATAAGATGAACATCAACAAAAGTGAAAGCAAGACGAGGATAATGGAATGTAGTCGAATTAAGTCGGGTCATGCTGAGGGAATTAGATTAGGAAATGAGACACTTAAAGTAGTAAAAGAGTTTTGCTATTTGGGGAGCAAAATAACTGATGATGGTCGAAGTAGAGAGGATATAAAATGTAGACTGGCAGTGGCAAGGAAATCGTTTCTGAAGAAGAGAAATTTGTTAACATCGAGTATGGATTTAAGTGTCAGGAAGTCGTTTCTGAAAGTATTTGTATGGAGAGTAGCCATGTATGGAAGTGAAACATGGACGATAACTAGTTTGGACAAGAAGAGAATAGAAGCTTTCGAAATGTGGTGCTACAGAAAAATGCTGAAGATTAGATGGGTAGATCACATAACTAATGAGGAAGTATTGAATAGGATTGGGGAGAAGAGAAGTTTGTGGCACAACTTGACCAGAAGAAGGGATCGGTTGGTAGGACATGTTCTGAGGCATCAAGGGATCACCAATTTAGTATTGGAGGGCAGCGTGGAGGGTAAAAATCGTAAAGGGAGACCAAGAGATGAATACACTAAGCAGATTCAGAAGGATGTAGGTTGCAGTAGGTACTGGGAGATGAAAAAGCTTGCACAGGTTAGAGTAGCATGGAGAGCTGCATCAAACCAGTCTCAGGACTGAAGACCACAACAACAACAACATTTATCTTCTTCTACCAGGTGTAAGCTTCCACCTGGTCTCACCTGTATTTCAATTAATATTATCTGTCAGACATTTAATTATAGGTCATTGGAAAATTTTTTAGTTGTGCAGTGAAAAACTAAAAAATGGGTGAACAAGGGAAAGTTAAGAAATGTGACTATATGCTTATTCCCAATACCATGTTCTTGTTTCGATTTTAGTACATTTTAAGTGTCATTCTTTGTATATATATATGTATATATATATATATATATATATATATATTCCCCATATTCCTCTTCTATTGGAGATATAAACCCCATGATAATGACACCTGTCAGGCCTGCTGCTTCTGTGGCAAATTTGATTGAAATCGATTCAGGGGTTTGGGAGGAGGTTCAGATATACACATATACACTCTACTTTATGTGTATCTCTGGGTCTCCTACCAAGCCACTGCCCCAAATTTGCCACAGAAGCAGCAGGCCTCACAGGTATCATTACTATGGGGTTCATAACCTCCTACCTCCAATAGAAGAGGAATATGGGGAAAACGTTTTCTTCCAGCTCCTGGAGTATTGGCTGCTCTGTACGGTAGACATTTTTATGAAAAGTATTTGCCTCCCAAATCAACCTATTTTGCAGGGTAGCCTACATTAAGGGCAAAGAACAGTATGACAGGTGTGTTGTCTTGGAGTAGTATCAGGATGCCTCATCGATCTGCTTGGGATGGTGGTCTGTACGTCTGTACCAATAAATGAATTTCAAGCCCTTGTGTGCAATGTGCTCTCCATGACCAAAGTTTTGTAGGAGTAGTACCTGTCTATTTTAATGAACTGCATTGCAGGGGCAATGTGTGCCGATAAGCGTGGTTGGGAACAGAGGAAAGGAAAGACAGAGTGAGGGACATAGAGAGAGGGAACGAGGGGGAGATGCATAAGGCAGGTGGAAGGTGTAGAGCAGTAGTGGGCAGGTGGAAATAGAAGAGAGGGAGACAGAGATGGAAAGAGAAGGGAAATATGGTCAGAGGGAAGGAAGATATGGTCAGAGAGGGCAGTGGATGGAATGTATAAAGAGAGGTGGAGAAGGAGATGAAGACACAGAGTGGGGAGTGGGAGAGAGACATATAGAAGAGGGAGGATGAGGTGGACAGAGAGAGGGAGGAACAGGTGGGCACATGAGAGGGGGAGGGTAGGTGTGTTCAATATATGTGTCAAATGCACAAGTAAGTGAATCTGTTGGTAAAAAACTAGTCTTCAGTAACTGAGAATCAACTAAATACGTAATTATAGTCACAATTTCTAAAGAAAAATTTCGGTCTTACGACTTTTAGAATAATATTTCACTCTCATTGGTGTCATTTTTATAAGTTTTGCCTTGAAAATTATTAAAAATTACAATTTACAATTCCTAAAGAAAAATACCGGTCTTACAACTTTTGAATAATATTTCACTCTTGCTGGTGTCATTCTGATGAATTTTCCCTCGAAAATTATTAAAAATTACCTGTGATCTGCATATCACACCACCAGTTGATCAGCAGATGTTTTAGCGAAACAGGTCCTCCAGTACCCCTCCATGGTATACAAGTACCATTTCAAAAACAGCAAAATACATTAGCGTTATCCTGGATGAGTATCTTAACTGGGAAGAACAAACTTCAAACATGCAGGAAGTGGCTCTCCTGCCTACATGCAACCAAAAATTTAGAAAAATATTTCCACCTTGAATTAAATAAAAATTTGTCCTTTCTTTTATCGTGCCAAATCTTTACTACTGTGGTGCAGCTCGACATGGCACAAATAGTGAAAACTCCAAACAAAACGAGATAACGATGAAAACTTGAGTAAAATATGTGTGGACCATGTGGACAGGGCAGGCAGCGTGATTTTCACACGCTCTGTTCACTTCATAGGTTTCGTTGCTACTGGTGTCCTCAATTACTGTCGTCAGATATCAAACATATGAGAGTTGCGGCGGACAGATTAACCAGCTGTGCTTGCGCTTTCGTTATTGAGAATCTATAACTGAAGGACGGTCACTAGGCCGTTCGAGACTAACGATAATGAGATAGCGAAGAGCTGATGCAACGGTTGTTCCCTCAGGAAGCCCGAAACGGTGTCTTTTCAGAATTACGCCGTAAGCGTACAGCAGGGAGCAACTGAACTGGAGGGTAGGCCTTTGGTGGGGGCGGATGGCCTAGCGCCAGACACGGGCACAAACACGCAACACACACACACACACACACACACACACACACACACGTTAAGGATTTAGGGATGGAAGGCTTTCGACGCACCTCACGGTAAGAATTCATTGCGGCAGCTGCATGCCCTGGACAGATAAACACAACAGTCGTTTGTTCGGCTAGAAGCGGCGGATTCCAGAACAGTCGTTCTGCCCCGGTAGTGAGATTATCTCCGTCTGTCCATTTCTCGCCGTGCAGCCACTACTTGCCTACCATACAGCTGAGTGTGTCTCCAAATAGGATAAGGTAGTGTCATATACTGCTTGAAATCCCTACTCGTTTCCAGACCTTGCCTACACGTCACGATGTTATTAATGTGAACTGTCGTACATATATTGTGAATCATAATTATTCGTCCTTGCAAACTACAACCACATTTATGGAATAAATTCTAGATATTATAATGGACGACCTCCATTTCATAGCTACTAACTCACATCTCATACTAAAGAGTTAGAAAAGCTTTAAAGACACCTCACGCAGAACACGCTGCTTAGGGGCTATACGACCGACCGTGTTATCCAGAATCTGTTCCGCAAGTTCATAAACCCTGCTGTTCTTTTCACTTTTACTACATAAATGTTCAGTTCAGAATGACATGACATTAAAATACCGTAAAGAACTTCTGCTTAAACACATTTTAGGATAGTTGTCGACATTGTTCGACATCAATACCTTGTTAATAATAATAATAATAACACTCAGTACATTATTTTAAAAATATTCTTATAATAATTAAAATAATAATGCAGCGAATTTTGCCTAAAAAAATTTCTTATTTTAGTATTCAGGTAGGGTAAATTTAGAACAACTGACAGTTTCCATTAAGACATCCATTTTAGAAAGTATTGCATTATTTATCTTTTCATATTTATTTTGTTCCTTTACTGATTGCAGCCTGGACACATGTAATCACATAAATGTCGACTAAATCATAAATATGAAACAGCAGTTTTCAGTGCAACCAATTATTTTTAAAAGCATTAACATTTATTCTTTTTACTTTTACTCTTACTCATTGCAGTTTAGACACAAGCAGGTGACTTGTGTTTTGTAAACATGTTCATTGCATTTTCCACACAATATGTTTGTTTTCACCCCCCATGAACCATGGATCTTGCCGTTGGTGGGGAGGCTTGCGTGCCTCAGCGATACAGATAGCCGTACCGTAGGTGCAACCACAATGGAGGGGTATCTGTTGAGAGGCCAGACAAACGTGTGGTTCCTGAAGAGGGGCAGCAGCCTTTTCAGTAGTTGCAAGGGCAACAGTCTGGATGATTGACTGATCTGGCCTTGTAACAATAACCAAAACGGCCTTGCTGTGCTGGTACTGCGAACGGCTGAAGGCAAGGGGAAACTACAGCCGTAATTTTTCCCGAGGGCATGCAGCTTTACTGTATGATTAAATGATGATGGCGTCCTCTTGAGTAAAGTATTCCGGAGGTAAAATAGTCCCCCATTCGGATCTCCGGGCGGGGACTACTCAAGAGGATGTCGTTATCAGGAGAAAGAAAACTGGAGTTCTACGGATCGGAGCGTGGAATGTCAGATCCCTTAATCGGGCAGGTAGGTTAGAAAATTTAAAAAGGGAAATGGGTAGGTTGAAGTTAGATATAGTGGGAATTAGTGAAGTTCGGTGGCAGGAGGAACAAGACTTCTGGTCAGGTGACTACAGGGTTATAAACACAAAATCAAATAGGGGTAATGCAGGAGTAGGTTTAATAATGAATAGGAAAATAGGAATGCGGGTAAGCTACTACAAACAGCATAGTGAACGCATTATTGTGGCCAAGATAGATACGAAGCCCACACCTACTACAGTAGTACAAGTTTATATGCCAACTAGCTCTGCAGATGACGAAGAAATTGAAGAAATGTATGATGAAATAAAAGAAATTATTCAGATAGTGAAGGGAGAAGAAAATTTAATAGTCGTGGGTGACTGGAATTCGAGTGTAGGAAAAGGGAGAGAAGGAAACATAGTAGGTGAATATGGATTGGGGCTAAGAAATGAAAGAGGAAGCCGCCTGGTAGAATTTTGCACAGAGCACAACATAATCATAGCTAACACTTGGTTTAAGAATCATGAAAGAAGGTTGTATACATGGAAGAATCCTGCAGATACTAAAAGGTATCAGATAGATTATATAATGGTAAGACAGAGATTTAGGAACCAGGTTTTAAATTGTAAGACATTTCCAGGGGCAGATGTGGACTCTGACCACAATCTATCGGTTATGACCTGTAGATTAAAACTGAAGAAACTGCAATAAGGTGGGAATTTAAGGAGATGGGACCTGGATAAACTGAAAGAACCAGAGGTTGTACAGAGTTTCAGGGAGAGTATAAGGGAACAATTGACAGGAATGGGGGAAAGAAATACAGTAGAAGAAGAACGGGTGGCTTTGAGGGATGAAGTAGCGAAGGCAGCAGAGGATCAAGTAGGTAAAAAGACGAGGGCTAGTATAAATCCTTGGGTAACAGAAGAAATATTGAATTTAATTGATGAAAGGAGAAAATATAAAAATGCAGTAAATGAAGCAGGCAAAAAGGAATACAAACGTCTCAAAAATGAGATCGACAGGAAGTGAAAAATGGCTAAGCAGGGATGGCTAGAGGACAAATGTAGAGGCCTAACTCACTAGGGGTAAGATAGATACTGCCTACAGGAAAATTAAAGACACCTTTGGAGATAAGAGAACGACTTGTTGGAATATCAAGAGCTCAGTTGGAAATCCAGTTCTAAGCAAAGAAGGGAAAGCAGAAAGGTGGAAGGAGTATATAGAGGGTCTATACAAGGGCGATGTACTTGAGGACAATATTATGGAAGTGGAAGAGGATGTAGATGAAGATGAAATGGGAGATATGATACTGCGTGAAGAGTTTGACAGAGCACTGAAAGACATGAGTCGAAACAAGGCCCCCGGAGTAGACAACATTCCATTGGAACTACTGACGGCCTTGGGAGAGCCAGTCCTGACAAGCCAGGGAGTAAGACAGGGTTGTAGCTTCTCCCCGATGTTGTTCAATCTGTATATTGAGCAAGCAGTAAAGGAAACAAAAGAAAAATTCGGAGTAGGTATTAAAATTCATGGAGAAGAAGTAAAAACTTTGAGGTTCGCCGATGACATTGTAATTCTGTCAGAGACAGCAAAGGACTTGGAAGAGCAGTTGAACGTAATGGACAGTGTCTTGAAAGGAGGATATAAGATGAACATGAACAAAAGCAAAACTAGGATAATGGAATGTAGTCAAATTAAATCGGGTGATGCTGAGGGGATTAGATTAGGAAATGAGACACTTAAAGTAGTAAAGGAGTTTTGCTATTTGGGGAGCAAAATAACTGATTATGGTCGAAGTAGAGAGGATATAAAATGTAGATTGGCAATGGCAAGGAAAGCGTTTCTGAAGAAGAGAAATTTGTTAACATCGAGTATAGATTTAAGTGTCAGGAAGTCATTTCTGAAAGTATTTGTATGGAGTGTAGTCATGTATGGAAGTGAAACATGGACGATAAATAGTTTGGACAAGAAGAGAATAGAAGCTTTCGAAATGTGGTGCTACAGAAGAATGCTGAAGGTTAGATGGGTAGATCACATAACTAATGAGGAAGTATTCAATAGGATTGGAGAGAAGAGATGTTTGTGGCACAACTTGACCAGAAGAAGGGATCGGTTGGTAGGACATGTTCTGAGGCATCAAGGGATCACCAATTTAGTATTGGAGGGCAGCGTGGAGGGTAAAAATCGTAGAGGGAGACCAAGAGATGAATACACTAAGCAGATTCAGAAGGATGTAGGTTGCAATAGGTACTGGGAGATGAAAAAGCTTGCGCAGGTTAGAGTAGCATGGAGAGCTCCATCAAACCAGTCTCAGGAATGAAGACCACAACAACAACATGTTTGTTTTATTGTCAGTGCTTCCTGGACACATCTTACATAGTGAATGTTTAGTAGGTTTTGCTGTTGTCATTGATCCTGACACGCTTGCCGCGCCTTCGGAGTTTTGGCTGCCCCTGACCGTTCTCAGTGAACCTTTGTTCTTGTGAAATGCTACGATGATGTAATATGTCCTGCTACCAGTGACTGTCCAAGTTTACCCTCAGTATTTGACATCCCTACCATTTTATTTCGAAGCACTGTACAAATACTACTTCAAATGAATTTTCATGTCATTTTTTATGTCACTTGTTCTGTTGGTTGCGTATGTGGTAACTCCAGGAGTGTGGGACCGCAGCTCGTGGTCGTGCGGTAGCGTTCTCGCTTCCCGCGCCCGGGTTCCCGCGTTCGATTCCCGGCGGGGTCAGGGATTTTCTCTGCCTCATGATGACTGGGTGTTGTGTGATGTCCTTAGGTTAGTTAGGTTTCGGTAGTTCTAAGTTCTAGAGGACTGATGACCATAGATGTTAAGTCCCATAGTGCTCAGAGCCATTTGAACTCTCGAAGGTATTCGACGCTCATAGGCGGCCATGTTGTGCTGCTGGGTGTAACTGCCATTTTATACTTCCATTTATGGAAAGAAAAGGCAGTGTATTAGTTTTATGAGCTGTGCACTATTTCTAGAGTCATCGGAAGACTTCCAAACTTGGAAAGTCTTGCTTCATCTTTTGAGGAATTCTCTCAGCTTAGTCAATCATCTAACTAGCATTGTGTAACAAATCAAAATGAGCAGAACCAAGAACGATTCAAATAACGGACAAGTGCCAAACTACTTCTTGGATGAAGCAAGAAATAAGCATAGTGTTGTAAATGACGAGGATTTATTGATTGTTCAGTATAAGTTGGAACAATAAATATCATTATCACACAAAGTATAATAGAAGACTACGAAATATTTGACATTCGAGTAACAATATTTGTGTCGGGTCATTATGATCCGAGCGTTACGTATATAACTATTAAAGTTATTGACCAAACTACATAAAATGTTTTAATTTTTAAACACTTCGGGTCACATAGACCTGAACAGAACAGGAGGGTTAATTAGTATTGTATCTGGAGGAGAGATCAGCTACTGCAATCAGACTACAGAAGCTCACACGGTCAACATTTACATGAAATGGCGGAGGTCTAGCAAAGTGTAATCATTTTGTAACCGCAATACCAGATCGGTTACGTCCAGCACCTTGGCTGTACCGTTGCATAACACAAAACCAGTCTACAGCTCCTTCTCCATTCCAGCGATATGACAGAGGAATAGATTACATTTTAACCTACGTCTTCTCCAAAAGCACTCTGGATTCAAGAAGAGATTGAATCTTCACCTTCTGTCATCTGTGCAGCTTCTCTTCCAGCAAATCCCAGCTTTTTCCTTTCTGTCCAACGGATTATCAGTATCTCTGCTGCACTATAAAGTATCCACGCTTTTCTCACAGCTTTGTAATTCTGTTATGCTACTTCCATCTCATTTTCTAATCTTGCCCCATTACTTCTAGGTCTTCCTGTGTCGGGTGAACTTCTTCTCCACACTGATTTCTTCAGTCCTGTTGTCCTACGTTCCCGTTAGATGTCACTACACAAATACGAGAAAAATGTCACGAGGAAACTGCCTACTGTGTATGAGGCTCACATCTCTTCAGTTCTGCAAAATCATTGCTACGAGGGGGTGCTGAAAAAGAATGCCTCCGAATTTTTAATATGAAAACTCTTACAGTTTTTTAAATAAAACAAACTTTATTAAGATTCTGTATCTTCATTCTTCACGTCTGCATATTTATTTGGTTCAAATGGATTGTCGGTATGCTTCTGTGTGGGCTCTAATCTCTCTGATTTTATCCTCATGGTCTCTTCGCGAGATATACGTACGAGGGAGCAATATACTGCTTGACTCTTCGGTGAAGGTATGTTCTCGAAACTTTAACAAAAGCCCGTACCGAGCTACTGAGCGTCTCTCCTGCAGAGTCTTCCACTGGAGTTTATCTATCATCTCCGTAACGCTTTCGCGATTACTAAATGATCCTATAACGAAGCGCGCTGCTCTCCGTTGGATCTTCTCTATCTCTTCTATCAACCCTATCTGGTACGGATCCCACACTGCTGAGCAGTATTCAAGCAGTGGGCGAACAAGCGTACTGTAACCTACTTCCTTTGTTTTCGGATTGCATTTCCTTAGGATTCTTCCAATGAATCTCAGTCTGGCATCTGCTTTAGCGACGATCAACTTTATATGATCATTCCATTTTAAATCACTCCTAATGCGTACTCCCAGATAATTTATGGAATTAACTGCTTCCAGTTGCTGACCTGCTATTTTGTAGCTAAATGATGAGGGATCTATCTTTCTATGTATTCGCAGCACATTACACTTGTCTACATTGAGATTGAATTGCAATTCCCTGCACCTTGCGTCAATTCGCTGCAGATCCTCCGGCATTTCAGTACAATTTTCCATTGTTACAACCTCTCGATACACCACAGCATCATCTGCATAAAGCCTCAGTGAACTTTGGATGTCATCCACAAGCTCATTTATGTATATTGTGAATATACATGTATATTGTCTACCGTGTGGCGAGCCCGCGTTCGATTCCCGGTCGGGTTGCGGATTTTCTCCGCTCGGTGGCTGGCTGCTGTGTTGCCCTCCTCATCATTTCGTACTCATCACTGTCAAATCGCGCAATGTGGCGCCCACTGGAATAAGACTCGCACTCACCGGCCGAACTTCCCCGGATGGGGCCTCCCGGCCAACAATGCCACACGCTCACATCATTTTTTTTTTTTTATTTTCTTTTTTTTTTTTTGGCGTACAGAAAACTTTGTACATGGTGAGTGCCTCGAATTCTCAATCGTCACATGAAACAGAGGAGATTAGACATCGGTCAACAATACCTTCTGTGTTTTGAGCGTGATTTAGGCCGTGAAAACAAGGCAGCATCAGTGGAGGTCCGCCAAAAAGAATCGTCGACGCCACAAAAGTTCAAAGCAGGCACAGTCACGCTCACAGTGCTCGTACAGGGCGAGGAGCGTTTGGAGTTCATGCGTAAAGCCGTTACCATAAACTCTGCAAGATACTGCGAGACCCTTAGAATACTGAAAGCACAAGTTCGCTCGCACACAGAACACCCTTTCCTTCAGCATGATAATGCCGGGCCACGCACGACCATTGCATCTACAAATATCTGACGCCTTCTGCTCACTGTCATCGACGTCCTCCATACGGTCCCGACTCGGTGTCATGCAAAACTTACAGCACAGCTTCGAGAACTTCACTTTGACAATGATGGTACAAATGGCTCTGAGCACTATGCGACTTAACTTCTCAGGTCATCAGTCGCCTAGAACTTAGAACTAATTAAACCTAACTAACCTAAGTACATCACACACGTCCATGCCCGAAGCAGGATTCGAACCTGCGACCGTAGCGGTCGCTCCAACGGAGAGCAGCGCGCTTCGTTATAGGATCATTTAGTAATCGCGAAAGCGTTACGGAGATGATAGATAAACTCCAGTGGAAGACTCTGCAGGAGAGACGCTCAGTAGCTCGGTACGGGCTTTTGTTAAAGTTTCGAGAACATACCTTCACCGAAGAGTCAAGCAGTATATTGCTCCCTCGTACGTATATCTCGCGAAGAGACCATGAGGATAAAATCAGAGAGATTAGAGCCCACACAGAAGCATACCGACAATCCTTCTTTCCACGAACAATACGACATTGGAATAGAAGGGAGAACCGATAGAGGTACTCAGGGTACCCTCCGCCATACACCGTCAGGTGACTTGCGGAGTATGGATATGGATGTAGATGTAGATGTAGATGTAGACAAGCACGTTACCACTTAGCTAAGCAGGCGGACTCTGTACCGCAGTTTTGCAGTGATGGACTCTACACACTCTCGTGACAAGCCAAAGCTACCTGAGGGCTGTGTCTATGTTATCCGACGATTTTCGGTTTTCTGTGCTGAGTTCATTAACCCGACTCCAATGCTGCCATTCGCGCTCGTCCACTCAGTCTGTCACACACGCTGAGGTTGGCACCGTTTCCTGCATCTCGAGCACGAACAACCTAACGCCTCACATTACTGATGCCGATACAATCATTACCATACATAACTTTTCGTTATTCTACGGATGTCAATTGGAGGCACGTTTTCTGCGATTCGAAGCTCGATTACAGCGCGCTGTTTCTCAAGCAACGTCACACTTACGTTGCAAACCGCCATGTTAGACGCTACAGTTCGGATCCTCTTTTAGTGGAGCGTTACAACTTGCGTCAGCGAAGCGGGAAAGTCTACCAAATAGTACGCTCGACACGTAATGCCTCAATCGCTATTGAGAACAGGAGAAAAAAATAAGAGCCATTACTTTTCAGCACGCGCTTGTATACATACTGTTTCTAACAGTAAACACGGCAATTCAGTTCACTACGCTGGATTTCGCATTTTACCACTTGAGGACAGTTTCCAGGCGTCTAGGACTGGGTGACGTGTTAGTGTATAAATGGTGCAGGTTTCAGTACACTGACTTTTTCTACACTCCTGGAAATTGAAATAAGAACACCGTGAATTCATTGTCCCAGGAAGGGGAAACTTTATTGACACATTCCTGGGGTCAGATACATCACATGATCACACTGACAGAACCACAGGCACATAGACACAGGCAACAGAGCATGCACAATGTCGGCACTAGTACAGTGTATATCCACCTTTCGTAGCAATGCAGGCTGCTATTCTCCCATGGAGACGATCGTAGAGATGCTGGATGTAGTCCTGTGGAACGGCTTGCCATGTCATTTCCACCTGGCGCCTCAGTTGGACCAGCGTTCGTGCTGGACGTGCAGACCGCGTGAGACGACGCTTCATCCAGTCCCAAACATGCTCAATGGGGGACAGATCCGGAGATCTTGCTGGCCAGGGTAGTTGACTTACACCTTCTAGAGCACGTTGGGTGGCACGGGATACATGCGGACGTACATTGTCCTGTTGGAACAGCAAGTTCCCTTGCCGGTCTAGGAATGGTAGAACGATGGGTTCGATGACGGTTTGGATGTACCGTGCACTGTTCAGTGTCCCCTCGACGATCACCAGTGGTGTACGGCCAGTGTAGGAGATCGCTCCCCACACCATGATGCCGGGTGTGGGCCCTGTGTGCCTCGGTCGTATGCAGTCCTGATTGTGGCGCTCACCTGCACGGCGCCAAACACGCATACTACCATCATTGGCACCAAGGCAGAAGCGACTCTCATCGCTGAAGACGACACGTCTCCATTCGTCCCTCCATTCACGCCTGTCGCGACACCACTGGAGGCGGGCTGCACGATGTTGGGGCGTGAGCGGAAGACGGCCTAACGGTGTGCGGGACCGTAGCCCAGCTTCATGGAGACGGTTGCGAATGGTCCTCGCCGATACCCCAGGAGCAACAGTGTCCCTAATTTGCTGGGAAGTGGCGGTGCGGTCCCCTACGGCACTGCGTAGGATCCTACGGTCTTGGCGTGGATCCGTGCGTCGCTGCGGTCCGGTCCCAGGTCGACGGGCACGTGCACCTTCCGCCGACCACTGGCGACAACATCGATGTACTGTGGAGACCTCACGCCCCACGTGTTGAGCAATTCGGCGGTACGTCCACCCGGCCTCCCGCATGCCCACCATACGCCCTCGCTCAAAGTCCGTCAACTGCACATACGGTTCACGTCCACGCTGTCGCGGCATGCTACCAGTGTTAAAGACTGCGATGGAGCTCCGAATGCCACGGCAAACTGGCTGACACTGACGGCGGCGGTGCACAAATGCTGCGCAGCTAGCGCCATTCGACGGCCAACACCGCGGTTCCTGGTGTGTCCGCTGTGCCGTGCGTGTGATCATTGCTTGTACAGCCCTCTCGCAGTGTCCAGAGCAAGTATGGTGGGTCTGACACACCGGTGTCAATGTGCTCTTTTTTCCATTTCCAGGAGTGTAGTTGAGATGGATATTTTATCAATACCAGTGGTTTTCAAGTTCTCATTAATATCTTTTTTCGATGTTTCCAACACGCCGCGCACAACAGGGACTACTTACGCTGACTCAGGCCTAGGGATGGCCGTTATCGGTGAAGCAAGCTGTCTTAGGTTATGTCGCTTTTTTTTTTCATGCCAGTTTAACCCGACTGTTAAAACCGCTCAAAATAACCAGTCTCTAAAATAACCGATTTTCGCTTTTTGTTCCTGTTGCTGCTTGTAATAAACTTAGAAATCGAACCAAGATTGAAAAATTTTGACTCTTCCAGTTTCAAGGTACATAGAATCAAAGTATTAAATTAAATAGGCAAATAAACGAAAACTTAGTCCGTCCACAATTCGCTGCTTCTCCCGAAAGGTGATAGTGGTTGAATACTGCAAAAAATCACCAGTATTGTCCTACTGGTTCTGAGTTTTTGAAACCCTCTTCAAAAATCATGTTTAATCGGGAATTATATCACTATTTGGGCATTACGAATAGTGCTATAAGGTGGAAACTGATGTTGGAGAACTGTTTTTTGTGTTAATTTATCCGTTTTCAAGAGCTAGAAGGAGATAAAGACATACTATGTAGACGTAGGCAGCAAATCAGCTACTTTTTTAATGTATATTGTATATTACGAATGACCTGTTGTTAAGTTTTTAATTTGTTTGTGTTACCATAATTTCTTTCCCCTCTTATTATTTCACAGAAATGGTAGACAAATCTTCAATGTGTTAAGCAAATGAAGCGTTACAAAATTGTTAAGGCTTTCGTGGCCACTTGTTGACAAACTGCCTGTTGGCTTCTGTCTCGGGATCTTCGGTCGACGTTATCTAATGATTTTTCTGACGTTCACCACCGGCAATGGAGGGTGAAGCTTTGACAATGCCAGCCACTCGTGCTGGCGAAACGTCAGAAAAATCATTAGATGAACGTCGGCCGAAGAACCCGAGACAGAAGCCAAATGAAGCGTTGTACTACATTGCTACGTCAATTCGTAAAAATATTTCGTGGCTAGGGTTGGTGCCACTCTGCAATACGACGGATGTTTGGCGATGACAGCGAGAAACTACCGTACGGACCAGGTGGGACAAGTCCCTCACTTAGGCGTACACGCCTACATCAAGTCAAGGCACACGGCGACAGAGACAATGTGGTCTCAGCAATGCTGTACCACTTCTTATGCCACGTGTTCGTTGTCGTTTCCGTCGGCATAATTATTATTAAAATAGCACTGATCGCTTTTCCCACTTTCTATAATAACACAGTATTTGAAACCACAACAGATTTTACGAATATAAGTTACTCTTTAAAAAAAAAATTATTAAAAAACGAAAAATTTTAGCACTGCTGCTGCGCCTGCTATTTCTGTTTTTTTTACTTTGTTATTATTCAAAAATGAAAAAAACAGCTATTATAATCGAGACCAAACAAATAATGAAAAATACCGGTTATTCAGAACTACAATACCGGTATCGGTTTTAAACCGTCTGTTTTTCCTATACCTACTTAGGCCGGAGTCGCTACAGATCGAGGTTCACGTCCTCCTCCTATCTGGGAAGTTTTTCAAGTCGTTTCTCGTCGATTCTGCTTTCACCGGCGATGCTGGCGTGAATGATCCACACTTTCTTTTTCTCTACAATTGTTATGTCTGATGTATTGTGTTCCACAATTCGATTTGCCTCTAGGTGGACGTCCCACAATAATTTCGCATGTTGTCATTATTATTAGTAGACATTGTAATTACACAGGGTGCGGCAGAAACAACAAACTTAGATCCTCATTTGTGTTCTGCCTTAGGGCAGGTCTTGTCATGGGGGAAGCCTCGTCGGAGAGGTCCACCGCATGAGCGTCTAGGGAAGTGATCCCAGTGGTGGTTTCCCGTTGCATTACACTGGTGATGATGAAATGATAATGAGGACCACACAACAACCAGTGCCTGAGCGGAGAAAATCTCCGACCCAGCCGTGAATCGAACCCGGGCCCCTTGACATGACAGACCACCGCGCTGACCACTCAGCTATCGGGGTGAACAGAAACAACAACTGACGTTAAATTGCCCAATGTTGTTGAACATGGCATCCTGGAGAACTGACATTGGTAGCAGTGCTTACCGCGATTCAAAGCATGTTATCATCAAGTTCCGTCCCGGAAGTGGATACGAGATGGGTTCAACTGTTCAGAGCAATACTATCAGCAATGAATAAGTCGCCACCCGGTAGATCGTGTCCCACGAGCAGTTCGGACCACAGAGAACACTGCAACAGTAACAACTGCTTTCCACTGAAGACCACCGCCATCACTTCGCCCGCACTCGCAAGTGCATAGCGTCTCGAACAGAAGTCTTCGACGGATGTCGCATCTGGATAATCATTTCCACCCCTAAAAGTTGTGCAAGATCAAGAATTATTGCTGAGAGAGGAGTAGGCGCGCGACATGTTCTGTACACGGCGTATGGAGATCATCAACAGTCAGTCCGATTTTCTCAACAGTTTCACGATGTCTGACGAAGCCCATTTTCATTTTTTAGGCTACGTTAACAAACAAAACTTGAGATACTGGTCACCGACTAGTCCTCAACAAAAGCACGAAACGCAACTTTATAACAACTAAGTTTCTCTGTGGTGTGGCATCTCTGCGCAGGTTGTTATTGGTCTGTACTTTTTTGAGAATGATGCAGACAACACAGTCGCAGTAACACCTGATCGGTATGTAATTACGTTGCAGTGTTACATACTGCACGAAAGGCGTCGGAAGAATGTCCACATGCAATCTTTGTGGTAGCAACAGGACGGTGCAACGACCCACACACCCAGAATGTCCATGACAGGCTTATGCAGAATGTTTCCACAACTTCTTTTTTTCAGTTTTGCTGGCATCAACAAGTCATTGTGTTCGTCCCATTTATTGGCTCGTGACTTATTTCTGAAATCCTGAGTGTATGCTTACAGAGCAACAGCTATTGATGACTTGAAAAACAACTTTCACGCCGAAATCGAGGCCATAATAAGCCCCTTGAAAGATTTGCGCCGAAAATTGTAGCAGTGGACACTTAAAGGGCATAATTTATAAAAAGTGACATGTCTAATAAAATGGTATGAAGTGTTCTTTAGACTGAAGTCTACTAATAACAAGTACTGTATATCTTTGTAGTGAATTAAAATTTTACATCGTTCCTTCCGCTCCCTGTATATCATTCATGAACGATGCAAATTGTAGTATTTACTCAATAAGTTTGGCTGGATGCAAGAGAGAGGCCAAAGGCTCTTATCAGATGAAATAAATGCATAAGTAAATAAGTAAATGAAATATAGATGAATCCTTCTATAGTACAGTTACTGTTTCTCATCATCCACATTTGGTCGTTAATCTTCTATGCTTGAGCCATTTAAACGTGAAGGAAACTTCCTTAATTGCTTCTATTTGTATCTTTTCCTCTGAACTCTCTAGCTGATATTCTCATCGAATTTCCCTTCTTACCCATCACTGATATTTGTTTAATCCTTAAAATTCTACATAACTCTGTTGCACTTGTAATGAATCTAGCCCCCTTGGAACTTCTGCTCAATTAATGAATTGCATGACACCACCCACATTTTAGAGAGACTTTACTCGATTTTCTTACGCAAATTACACACTTCTTATCCGTGCATTTTCGTAGAGCTCTGATTGTCAGAATTTTTTTTCCGAAAATCCATTTTTTATTATTTATTTATCGATATATTATCAGGTATCGATCTTACTCCATGATAATTGGTGTCACAGTTTTAAAAGAATATAATCTGGGAAGAAGTCTACATTAGAGACAATAATTTTTGTTCTTCAGTATTATATCCAAACAGAGTATCTGTCTCCATGTATAATTTTATTACTGCTACTGTCGATAATGAAGTCAATTTTATAGGTCAACAGAAAGTTTCTGTTTTCTAATGCTCGTTATTAATCATTTGACCTGTAAATCTCCACTTAAACAACTGTTTTTCAGAAAGTCATATGTAAATTAAAACAGATGAACAATATAAACAACGAAAACTATCTTAATGTCAATTTAATTTACTACCTTTTCTCGAAGGTTCGATTTTTTGGCGACAAGTACGTCAGAGTTCGGTGTTGGGGTTTATGTGATTCGGCAAGGTTACTCTCAGCTTGTTATCAGACAGTAAGTTCTTTGAAAAATGTAAAGAAGATATCTAAATTCTCTACTTTTTGTATTTGGAAAAGTGTCTGTAGTAATTTTGAGAACACGTATGCTCAAATGTGAAGAGACTAATAATCAGCGATTGTGAACTGTTGTTAATTCTTCAGGCAAAGTTAATGGCAACACTCACGACCTCTCTGTATTGAATACTACGCAGCAGCGGCAATGACGTAGACGCTGAAGCCATATTGTCAGCTTTTACACTACTGTCTGAACATCACAGCAGAAACATCCGCTCTGAACACAGTAAAATCCTCTCTCCATCAGCACGTAACACTGCCATATCATTCTCCGTATCAGGAACCCGACTCTGGAACAATCTTCCACAAAATGCCAGAGAAACCATTTTCCTTCCGAGCTTCGAAAGACAGCTAAAGGCCCACCTTCTACCACAGTAGCTATATCCCTTACTCAGATCCGCAGCTTAGTCTCGCAAAATCTCTCTACCCCAACAACTTTCCCCCACCCCCCTCCGCCACCTCCCCTGTTGTCAGCAGAGTTCTCCGTTTGTATTTTATTTTTTCCTGTCTTCTACTGTCACTGTTATTTTAATCTTCTCCTTCATCTATATTCTTTTCACTCCTGATAACTCTAATCACAGACTCAAATGTACTGAGATAATTTGTAAAATTCCTTATGCCACTGACTATTATTATTATTATTATCATTATCACTATTACTGTTATTATTACTATTATTAGTGTCAGCTATTACTATTATTACTATTATCATTGTTAATATTTTATGACTAATATTACTGTGAACTTTTATGTGAAATCTTTGGCATGTGTGTTTCCTGGTCAGATGTCAAAAATGATCTTAAAGCCCTCATGTGGTCAGGCTAAACAAGCAATAAATAAATAAATATTGCAAAGTATAATTTATCAAGTTAATTTACCGCAACCTTAACCTGGACTTAAAGAAAGCTTTTGATAATGTGGACTGGAATACTCTCTTTCAAATTCTGAAGGTGGCAAGAGTAAAATACAGGAAGCGAAAGGCTATTTACAATTTGTAAATAAACTAGATGGCAGTTATAAGAGTCGAGGGGCATGAAAAAGAAGCAGTGGTTGACAAGGGAGTAAGACAGGGTTGTAGCATATCCCCGAAGTTATTCTATCTATATAGAACAAGCAGTAAAGAAAATAAAAGAAAAATTTGGATTAGGAATTAGAATCCATGGAGAGGAAATAAGAACTTTGAGGTTTGCTGATGACACTGTATGTCAGAGACAGCGAAGGGCTTAAAAGAGCAGTTGCACGGAATGGACAATGTCTTGAAAGGAGGATATAAGATGAACATTAATAAAAGCAAAACGAGGATAATGGAATGTAATAGAATTAAATCAGGTGTTGCTGAGGGAATTAGATTAGGAAATGAGACACTTTAAGTAGTAAAGGAGTTTTGCTATTTGGGAAGCAAAATAACTGAGGTTGGTCGACGTAGAGAGCATATAAAAAGTAGACTGGCAATGGCAAGGAAAGCGTTTCTGAAGAAGAGAAACTTGTTAACATTGAGTATAGATTTAAGTGTCAGGAAGTCTTTTCCGAAAGTATTTGTATAGAGTGTACCCATGTATGGAAGTGAAACATGGACGATAACCAGTTTGGACAAGAAGAGAATAGAAGCTTTTGAAATGCGGTACTACAGAAGAATTCTGACGATTAGATGGGTAGATCACGTAACTAATGAGGAGGTACTGAACAGAAATGGGGAGAAGAGGAATTTGTGGCGGAACTTGACTGGAAGAAGGGTTCGGTTGGTAGGACATATTCTGAGGCATCGGAGGATCACCAATTTAGTATTGGAGGGCAGCATGGAGGGTAAAACCGAGCGAGGTGGCGCAGTGGTTCGATACTGGACTCGCATTCGGGAGGACGACGGTTCAATCCCGCGTCCGGCCATCCTGATTTAGGTTTTCCGTGATTTCCCTAAATCACTCCAGGCAAATGCCGGGATGGTTCCTCTGAAAGGGCACGGCCGACTTCCTTCCCCGTCCTTCCCTAATCCGATGAGACCTATGACCACACTGTCTGGTCTCCTTCCCCAAAACCAACCAACCAACCAACCAACCAACCATGGAGGGTAAAAATCGTAGAGGGAGACCAAGAGATGTATACAGTAAGCAGATTCAGAAGGATGTAGGCTGCAGTAGTTTCTTGGAGATGGAGAAGCTTGCGTAGTATAGAGTAGCACGGAGAACTGCATCAAACCAGTCTCTGGACTGAAGACCACAACAACAACAACAACAACAACACAGTGTCAACTGTTACTGTTATCACTATTATCATTGTTAATATTATTATGATTATTATTACTGTCAAGTTTTTTATGAAATCTTTGGGATGTGTTGTTACTGGTCAGATGTAAGTTGGTGCCTTAAAGCCCTAATCTCGTTAGGTTAAATAAGCAATAAATAAATAATTATTGTAAAGATAAGTGAAATTTGTCAGGTTAAAATAACGCAGCCTACATTTAACGTAGGAAATTATCGCTACAGTATAAGAACATCACGTAGCAATGTTACTATGAAAAAGTACTACAACACATAGAAAGGGTTGGGTCATTACACACTCCAGATTCTGCCTACCTGTCCTCCCGACACTGACCACTACCAAAAGGTAGTAGCAAAGATGTCTAACGAATGTCCTTCTCCCAAAGAACTGCCCCCTCCCTCCTTCCCCCCCCCCCCCCCCCCCCCCCCACTTCCCCCGGTGGATAAAATGCGCTTAGAAAGGTCAAAATATTTCCAGCCTGCCGTCGTGCGAGCCAAATGTCAGCAACTGGAAATACAGTGACTTCTCCGCCGTAGCCGCGTCATACCCTCGCGTGGGCGGAATCGCGGTAGTATCGCGTTTGTTTTCGCGTACAATTTATAAGCAGATTGAACGGCGCACGAATGCGTGCGTGCCACGGCGCTGTGTGTCGTGTCAATCGCGGCGGAACATTCCGGCCTCTTTCAACTTCCGCGCCCACAAATTGAGTTGTAGCGACCGACCGCGCCCGCCGTGCCTGCCCTAGCGCGATATCATTCCCGAGGTGGAGCCAGAATGCGCCGTCGTAAAACTGCGCGCTTTATCGCCGCACAAGTTCACGTCGCTCTCTCTCCCTGATGGGAAGGACGTGCAGGAAATGAAACGTTTACCGTAACTGCTTCCCGCCAGTCACCGTCTTCCTGTGCTCAGTTTATCGCATGCGAGTGACGTCGCTTACTGTAGAGCTGTGTCACTGCTGTGATCGCGGTGGGTGTGCTACAGGAAAACGTGACCGCTAGCGCTAATACTAGCGTGGAAGTTACTGCGAACAGAAGTCGTTCTGAAAAGAATATCGGAATATGAACGCACGCGATTTGAAACCTGCAGTAATGAAATACAACTGTTCGATCAGTTTACAAATCTCTCGTCCAGATTTTTGTAAATACAGGGTGGTCCATTGATCGTGACCGGGGCAAATATCTCACGAAATAAGATGACAATGCGCGACCGCATCGAACAGGACACGTGGCGGGGGATCTTCAAACGAGAGGGTATTCGGCGAATGGTCTGACTTGCCCGTCCCCCAACCAAAGTCCTGTCGGACACGCGTGGGGTGTGGGCTGCGTTGGATAGACGTACTGCGCCACGCCCACATGCACCACCCACCGTCCAGCAGCTGTCAACCGCTCTGGTAGGGGAATGGAACGCCCTGTCACAGGAACTCCACGCCAGTCTTGTGGACGGCAGGTGAGCACGTGAAGAGCGTGCATTGCTCTCCGTGGCGATCACACACCACTGTGAACCATGTCCAGCCCTTTGTAACGTCCAGGTAACCATCAAGAATAGCGCCCACTTCAGTGTAATTATTTGCACAGAATAAGACGGTCATTTATGTTCGTCTCCTTGCATATGTCTTTCAGTCTCCTGCTGTACTACACCGTAGCCGTTCTTTCCATGTATGGTCCAAGTTTCGTTGAGCTATGTTACCTGGCAGTGACACGCGATACGAAAGTGATTTTCGTCCTTTGGATTTGTGTACCAGTGTAGTATCAAATATACAGGGTAGTCCATTGATAGTAACCGTCCAAAATATCTCACGAAATAAGCATCAAACGAAAAAACTACAAAGAACGAAACTTGTCTTGCTTGAAGGGCGAAACCATATGGCGCTATGGTTGGCCCGCTAGATGGGCGCTGCCATAGGTCAAACGGATATCAACTGCGTTTTTTTTAAATAGAAACCCCCATTTTTTATTACATATTCGTGTAGTAAGTAAAGAAACATGAATGTTTTAGTTGGACCACTTTTTTCGCTTTGTGATAGATGGCGCGTAATAGTAACAAACATATGGCTCATAATTTTAGACGAACAGTTGGTAACAGGTAGGTTTTTTAAATTAAAATACAGAACGTAGGTACGTTTGAACATTTTATTTCGGCTGTTCCAATGTGATACATGTACTTTTGTGAACATATCATTTCTGAGAATGCACGCTGTTACAGCGTGATTACCTGTAAATACCACATTAATGCAATAAATGCTCAAAATGATGTCCGTCACCCTCAATGCATTTGGCAATACGTGTAACGACATTCCTCTCAACAGCGAGTAGTTCGCCTTCTGTAATGTTCGCACATGCATTGGCAATGCGCTGACGCCATGGTATGGTGCTTCGACGACCAATCCACCTGTCGTGAAATATGCTATTCAGTGCCGCTTCAACCGCACACGAGCTATGTGCTGGACATTCACCGTGTTGGAAGTACATCGCCATTCTGTCATGCAGTGAAACATCTTGTAGTAACATCGGTAGAACATTACGTAGGAAATCAGCATACATTGCACCATGTAGATTGCCATCGATAAAATGGGGGCCAATTTTCCTTCCTCCCATAATGCCGCACCATACATTAACCTGCCAAGGTCGCTGATGTTCCACTTGTCGCAGCCATCGTGGATTTTCCGTTCCCCAATAGTGCATATTATGCCGGTTTACGTTACCGCTGTTGGTGAACGACGCTTCGTCGCTAAATAGAACGCGTGCAAAAAATCTGTCATCGTCCCGTAATTTCTCTTTTGCGCAGTGGCAGAACGGTACACGACGTTCAAAGTCGTCACCATGCAATTCCTGGTGCATAGAAATATGGTACGGGTGCAATCGATGTTGGTGTAGCATTCTCAACACCGACGTTTTTGAGATTCCCGATTCTGGCGCAATTTGTCTGCTACTGATGTGCGAATTAGCCGTGACAGCAGCTAAAACACCTACTTGGGCATCATCATTTGTTGCAGGTCGTGGTTGACGTTTCATATATGGCTGAACACTTCCTGTTTCCTTAAATAACGTAACTATCCGGTGAACGGTCCGGACACTTGGATGATGTCGTCCAGGATACCGAGCAGCATACATAGCACACGCCCGCTGGGCATTTTGATCACAATAGCCATACATCAACACGATATCGACCTTTTCCGCAATTGGTAAACGGTCCATTTAAAGACGCGTAATGTATCACCAAGGAAATACTGTCCGCACTGGCGGAATGTTACGTGATACCACGTACTTATACGTTTGTGACTATTACAGCGCCATCTATCACAAAGCGAAAAAAGTGTTCCAACTAAAACATTCATATTTCTTTACGTACTACACGAATATGTAACAAAACATGGGGTTTCTATTCAAAAAAACGCAGTTGATATCCGTTTGATCTATGGAAGCGCCCATCTAGCGGGCCAACCATAGCGCCATATGGTTTCGCCCTTCAAGCTAGACGAGTTTCGTTCTTTGTAGCTTTTTCGTTTGATGCTTATTTCGTGAGATATTTTGGACGGTTACTATCAATGGACTACCCTGTATATTTGATACTACACTGGTACACAAATCCAAAGGACGAAAATCACTTTCGTATCGCGTGTCACTGCCAGGTAACATAGCTCAACGAAACTTGGACCATACATGGAAAGAACCGCTACGGTGTAGTACAGCAGGAGACTGAAAGACATATGCAAGGAGACGAACATAAATGACCGTCTTATTCTGTGCAAATAATTACACTGAAGTGGGCGCTATTCTTGGTGGTTACCTGGACGTTACAAAGGGCTGGACATGGTTCACAGTGGTGTGTGATCGCCACGGAGAGCAATGCACGCTCTTCACGTGCTCACCTGCCGTCCACAAGGCTGGCGTGGAGTTCCTGTGACAGGGCGTTCCATTCCCCTACCAGAGCGGTTGACAGCTGCTGGACGGTGGGTGGTGCATGTGGGCGTGTCGCACCCCACGCGTGTCCGACAGGACTTTGGTTGGGGGACGGGCAAGTCAGACCATTCGCCGAATACCCTCTCGTTTGAAGATCCCCCGCCACGTGTCCTGTTCGATGCGGTCGCGCATTGTCATCCACAAAAATGAAGTCAAAGCCGGCACATGGGGAAGGAGTATAGTGTCACAATAACTTTGACCGGTGACTGTACTGTGTCTAAGGATTTTGAAGACAGTACACCCATGCAACATTATGTCTCTATACAGCATAATATATGAACTACCAAAACGACCCTGTTCGACAGAGTTCTTCAGTGTTTTAAGTGTTCCCACGTCTCTTCACATAAGGGTACGTCCAGTACTTTTTAACATCTCTTTCATCCCTTCATTTTGTGTTCCACGGACGAGAGAAATCTTCAGTGCACAGTCTGTGAACGGGAACGTTTTAACACGGGTATAACGATATCAAGACTTTCGGACGAATATGTAAGCTGAGTGACAGGTATGGTGCGACGTCTTCACCTAATAAGCCTATGCAGTATTACATATTTATTTCGAAAACAGAATGGTGTCATCTGAATTATGGGCAACTCACGTCCGTGGGAATTCTCAGTAAATGAGTCAGAATAAGATCTATCTGCCGGAAATGAGGCCTTGCTTAGGCACCATGCCATAAAAATTGGATAATATGTTTTAGCAGCAGATCCTTCTGCAGAAAACAGGGATATCAACACATTTCGTCAAATTAACTTCATGGTCGCAAGCAGAGCACAGAGTAAATGTTTAACTAGTGCTATGTGAACGGAAAGCTGAATTTCTCTTATTTGAAGAAACTGCCATCGAAGATAACTTTCAGCAACGTGTTGTAGTCAGAACGCTTGTATCCAAAATGTTGGGCACTGATAATAAATTCAAATGCAGACTGGCAGATTACGTGAAAAATAATATCACTATGATGCCACGCTAATGAACAACCAAAGTCTGTGTTCTAACAATAATTTGTCTCCGCTTTTACCTGCGCTATCACAGATTAGCACCAGCATCAGAGGCTCCCAAAACCTAACAACTTTCCTCATGACAGCTCTTTAAATGCTTAATATTCAGGAAATTGTTATGGAGCTTTCAACTTGCAGACGTTCCGACAGTACGCCTAATGTTTCGAAACACAGCGCCAGAATCTGCCTTTCTTAGCTCATCCCACGTCAATCACGACTCTTCCGAAAGTCTGCTGCATCTAGTTGGCTCAATTCGTACTGGAACTTTCTGGGAGGATACCCTCGGGCATCGGTGTGTGTGTGTGTGTGTGTGTGTGTGTGTGTGTGTGTGTGTGTTGTTCATATCATAACTTAGTTTAAGTTAGTTTAAGTGGTGTGTAAGTCTAGGGACCGGTGACCTCGGCAGTTTGGTCCCTTAGGAATTCTCACACATTTGAGGATATGGGAGGATATGGAGTTCCTTGCAGAAATGAAAACGCAGAACCGATTTTCCCAACACGCAGGCGAACAACAGCGTTGCCACACCACTTTTCCACTACGGCAGCAAAACCTGAGTTCACCGCTTGTCGCCTGTAAGATCATTAGCGACTGAGAACTTGCCCAAATCGAAAACCACTGTGGAAATGATCAAGACTGGCTTTGGTGAAGGAAGTAGCCTAAAATTCGTCTGATTTAGCGAAATCTAAACAAAAACGTCTCAGCCTCAGAAAATTTCTTTTTATATGAGTTTAAATAGCATGTACGCTAAATTTTTGTTCTGTTGTGCAAAAATTTGTGATCATAATTCCTTCCAAATAAATATATGTAATCATTGTAGGTGCCATACTTCATAAAACTGCACTACTGGCCATTAAAATTGCTACACCACGAACATGACCTGCTACAGACGCGAAATTTAACCGACAGGAAGAAGAGCTGTGATATGCAAATGATTAGCTTTTCAGAGCATTCACACAAGGTTGGCGCCGTTGGCGACACCTACAACGTGCTGACATGAGGAAATTTTCCAACCGATTTCTCATTCACAAACAGCAGTTGACCGGCGTTGCCTGGTGAAACGTTGTCGTGATGCCTCGTGTAAGGAGAAGAAATGCCTACCATCACGTTTCCGACTTTGATAAAGGTCGGATTGTAGGCTATCGCGATTGCGGTTTATCGTATCGCGACATTGCTGCTCGCGTTGGTCGAGATCACATGACTGTTAGCAGAATATGGAATCGATGGCTTCAGGAGGGTAGTACGGAACGCCGTGCTGGATTCCAACGGCCTCGTATCACTAGCAGTCGAGATGACAGGCATCTTATCCGCATGGCTGTAACGGATCGTGCAGCCACGTCTCGATCCCTGAGTCAACAGATGGGAACGTTTCCAAGACAACAGCCATCTGCACGAACAGTTCGACGACGTTTGCAGCAGCGTGGACTATCAGCTCGGAGACCATGGCTGCGGTTACCCTTGACGCTGCATCACAGACAGGAGCGCCTGCTATGGTGTACTCAACGACGAACCTGGGTGCACGAATGGCAAAACGTCATTTTTTCGGATGAATCCAGGTTCTGTTTAAAACAATATGATGGTCGCATCCGTGTTTGGCGACATCGCGGTGAACGCACATTGGAAGCGTGTATTCGTCATCGCCATACTGGAGTATCACCCCACGTGATGGTATGGGGTGCCATTGGTTACACGTCTCTGTCAACTCCTGTTCGCATTGACGGTGCTTTGAACAGTGGACGTTACATTTCAGATGTGCTACGAACCGTGGTTCTACCCTTCATTCGATCCCTGCGAAACCCTACATTTCAGCAGGATAATGCACGACCGCATGTTGCAGATCCTGTACGGGCTTTTCTGGATACAGAAAATGTTCGACTGCTGCCCTGGCCAGCACATTCTCCAGATCTCTCACCAAATGAAAACGTGTGGTCAATGGTGGCCGAGCAACTGGCTCGTCCCAATACCCCAGTCACTACTCTTGAGGAACAGTGGTATCGTGTTGAAGCTGCATGGGTAGCTGTACCTGTACACGCCATCCGAGTTCTGTTTGACTCAATGCCCAGGCGTATCAAGGCCGTTATTACGGCCAGAGGTGGTTGTTCTGGGTACTGATTTCTCAGGATCTATGCACCCAAATTGCGTGAAAATGTAATCACATGTAAGTCCTAGTATAATATATTTGTCCGATGAATACCCGTTTATCATCTGTATTTCTTCTTGGTGTAGCAATTTTAAGGGCGAGTAGTGTACGTACCTATTTGAAAGTGTCAGTGGAGCGTCCTGTACGCCGTGTTAAATTTCTGCGCGCTCTTACGGAAACACTCTGTACGCATCGGCCGCCCACAGGATTCGCACAGTGTCGCGCGCCACGGCTTGCCCCTCTGCCGCTCAGATCCCGCCGCAGCCGGAGGAGGCGCTGTGCTGAGCAGTGGGTGGCACACCTGTCTGTCTTTCTGTCTCCACCTGTGCCACAGCGCCGCCGGCCAGCTTCCTTATTCGGACGCGCATTAATCTCCGCTTAATCTCCCCCGGCGTAATTAACGCGCGACGCGAATGGAGGGGCTTCCACCCGTATTATCGTGACAACAATTCAGCCGGCCATTTAAAAACTTAATTTCCGAGAGCCGCGGCCCTTTGCCGTTAAACGCGCTCCCCGCCGTCTTTATTACCGGCTGTCTCGCCGCGCAGTTACGAGTGCCGGCGTAATGGCACACTTAACCAGCTCGTCCTCGTCCGACACGGCCGCCGCGCCGGCGCAAAAAACCCTAATGACAATAAAATTACGCCGCCGCCTGAAAAACCGCCCGCCGGTCCGCGGCCGTGGACGCTCAAGGTGCGCCACTTAATTCCCTCCGCCGCTCTCCCGTCGCCGGACCACACGGCAGTGCTGTGGGAACTCCGCGATCCGGTGTCAAGTGAACTGACGCACCACGAACCAACACAACTACTGGGGACGTTCGATAAGCAACGCAGGATCACAGTTCTCCATATTGTTCCCCGCTCTTTTGGCTAGAAAGCCATGTTCTTCGACATAATCTCTGTTCACTGTGACGGACTTGACGCCACCTTACTGGCAGGGCCTGTATGCCCGCGCGGTATCCCTCTGCTGGTCGACGTCAGAGCCAACGTCTTGTTGCATCAGTAAGTTCCACGTCATCACGGACTGCTTCCCGCTGTGATAAACCTTTTCCATTTCTTTTGCGTTTTCGTCTTCTTTAAAGGCAAAGAGAAAAGATGAAGCGGTAGCCCATCACAGTGTCTATACCTACCGTCAGGTATTTTTGATTTTCAGTTGTTAAAAAGAGAGGAGTTTTTCTTGTACCAGCAGGATGAAGGAAGGATTCGCGCCCAGCTAGTGAACGAGTGAGAAGCACGCCATTTTCGGCGAGTAATTGTAAACCGCCATTTTGGGGTCGCTATGAAGAAGTGAGGAGTATGTTTCACCAACTGCTACATAATAGCGTGTACAAACAGTGATCGAATACTGTAAAATGCTTTTATATTCCAGTTTCTGATCACAAATGAATTCTTTACACGATGACCAGTTTCAGTCTGTAATGACCATCTTGAGATACCATGTCCTAAAGTGATACGGTCATAATGGCAGCGTCAAAACATATAAATATAATCAGCATAGCATCGTCACATAGATTTAAAATATGGTGTAGAATAGGCCACATCGTCCACATACTGATTACTGCCAACTAGCTACTCAACAATCCTGGATGACAGGGTTCCTTTCACAATTCCTGTAGGCTGACTCTTTCGGCCATATATTTAAATGAGAGCGAAATGCTCTCACTCACAAACTTCATGAAAGTAAAGACGCTAAAGCGGGAATATTGCACGATATCTCACAGCAAATTCCCCATTTTTTCAACCTAAACTGATCGAGAGAAAAAAAAAATGTGTCGCATTGCTTACTGAACGCCCCTCGTACAACGTACTAGAAGTGGCATCATCAGCGCAACACGTGAAGCCGGCCTCACACGGGAAGTGTTTGCCACCGCCCCACGTGGTACTCGGCACCCGCCGACCGCTGTGCCTGCTGCACGCTCTGAAACGACCTGCTGTTTCTCAGGCCACGTGCTGCTCATCGCGATTCGCGATCGCAGCTCTCTCCAGCGCCAAATATCAGATGTATCTGACGCACTAGCCACACATTTTCTTTACGAAAATGGACGCGCATAAAACTGTTGTCGTAACTATTGTATGTTAGCGATTGTCGAAGAAGGGCGGAGAAAACCGTGAAGATGATTCTGCACTCGTCAATGGCTTGAACAACGAATTCCTAGTAGACGAACACTACCTATTATGTTGCACAGCGTTCTCAAATACGTACTAGCGGAAGATTTTTGTTAACTCAATTTAATCTCTGTCAAATGCGATTTTAAACTAGATGTAGTTAAAGTACAGTATTTATGCATGCATACTGTCAATATTCTCGATGCTGTATGGCTACCACCACTCAGAAGTAACGTACTTCACATCACATGGATATCAAAATCGAGATTCCTTTCATAATTTCATTCGAATGGTGCAGGAGATATATTCGAAGCTACTCACCATCATTCCATCATTCGAAAAAGGTATTTACCAGAAAGATATAAATAGGAGGCAAATCGTCATATTGCCATAGAACTGAAACGGTATACTCTCACAGTAAACAAATTATAATAAGAAAAGCAGCAAATACGAAAACCTTTTAACTACCAGTACGTAGTTTCCTATCATTTTCTTACCACAAATCGTACCAAAACTACACATTTTTAAGAGAGCCTCAATGTGCTGTTGCTTTGAACAGCTTATACGATACTTCGCACTCTACAATATAAAAACTGCCATATACCGAGTTTAGGTCCGTACAATATGGCGTCTCCTAAGTTTTGCTTGTGACGCAAAACCGACGCTGCGCCTCACTTGCCCCCTTCTTCTCCACAAGGCAAAAAGCTGACCTCTTAGAGTCTTCCTTTCACGCTTCGCAAAGTAGTGGCACGTGGAACTGCGAGCTGTGGCGCCCAGCAGCTGCTCGTCCGCGAGAGGACGGCTGTACAGCTCGCCCACCGCAGTGACGTGGCAACTGATGCGGTGCGTGGCGTGGCGTGGCGCTAGTGTCGGGCTTAATGTACAAGTTCACGTCCACAGCCAAAGGGCGTGTCGCGTTTTAAACGTGGATGCGTCTATGCACAGTTATTATCCACATTTAAAAAACGATGCGCCCACCATGACTGCAGGTGTGCGCTCGTACATGAGGCGTGGCACTAGCGACATCGGCAGCTTCCTGGTGCTGCTGGCTATGTTGACCTCTAGTTTGATTTTCACTTGCTAACTTGCTAAGACGCACATGTGGATTGTGACAGTCACTCTGCGAACATGTTCTAAGCACGTATTCCCATTATGATGTTTGTTATTAAGATCAGGCACATTCGGTGCAGATGTGTTTGAATTCAAATAATTAATTTCTAATATTTGTGGACAAAAATTAATTTCTGTTACATTTAAACTGATTATTGTAATTCCTCTTTTGTATTCATAGACAACCATGAACTGTTTTTTGTGACCTCAGTGGATCAGGCCTGCAAATGAACCATTTGGTGCGAAATTAGTCACCAAACACATGTACCACAACTGTTGACAGGTTCGTTAATAAACACTTTATGAAAAACTGAAAATGTTGCTACTTCCCTGTCAACAAAATGTTGAAACAAAATTAAAGTGTCGTCCCTGATGCGGAAATTTTATTGTATGAACGGCGAAATTATAGTAAGCAATAAACTTTTTTCCTTTCGTCATTTTTTCTGGGGTCGTAGGCGAGAAAAATTCTTGAAAACGTTTGAAATTACGTTTTAAGTTAGTTCCCAGTGATTAAGTGCTCTAATCTTGTGCCGAGCTACACTTCTTTTTCACTCCACCCCTTTCATACGCCCACACCGATTCTTTCCAGACAGTAAGTGATACGTATACCAAGTGTAGCTGAATCTGGTCCAGTGGTTTCGGAGGAGATGTGGAACATAAATCTGTACACGCATACATACATACATTTTATAGTATGTATGGCTTTGCAGCCTTCCTGCGGCAGAGACTTAGGTTCTGAAAGCAGGAGCTCATCTTCAAACAGTGCTGTACGCAGATAACTTCCCTTTAATACTGTCTCATCACTGGTACACCCACGCATCCTGCTCACGCAGCACAATCGACAAGCGCTCTCACTTGCGACACAGACAGGTAAGTTAGACCCTGATCGAATCCACGTGGCGAATCATCGACAGTGGCTGGCGAACCAGCCTGCCTGACAGCCGTTTTTAGGCAGTTTTCGACATTCATTTTCGACAAATATTGGGGTGGTCCCCAGTTTCCGCCTCAGAAAATATGATACAGAACAGTTGAACTACAATCACACGTAGAACGAAGACTACACAGGTCACTGCTGGTGACGCACCAAATCTTGAATACGGCGGAGCCCGTACTACACTCACGCTCATAAATTGAGGATAATGCCGATACATGGTGAAACAACTCTCTGGTGGGCGGTTTGTGGGTTTAAATCACCTCCTAGTATGGCCATGCGGTGCATTTGACCTGCGGTCGTCGCACGGTGGCGCTGGCAGCAGTCCACATACGCAGAGGTGTGTTGGTGCATGTCGGAGTACGGTGCAGCCAGTAAGTGTGCAGAGGTTTTCAGACGTGCTGATGGTGACTGTATGTTGAAAATGGCCCAAAGAACACGTACTGATGACGTTATGAGGGATAGAAACAAGGGTGACTGGAGGCTCGTCAAACACAGCAGGTCGTAGCAGGGGCCCTCCGTGTGCCACAGAGTGTGATCTCAAGATTATGGCAACGATTCCAGCAGACAGGAAACGTGCGCAGGCGCTACAGTACGGGACGTCCACAGTGTACAACACCACAAGAAGACCGATATGTCACCATCAGTGTCCGCAGACTGCCACGGAGTACTGCAGGTAGCCTTGCTCGGGACCCTACCGCAGCCACTGGAACAGTTGTCTCCAGACACACAGTCTACAGAAGACTAAACAGACATGGTTTATTCACCCGGAGACCTGCAAGGTGCATTCCATTGACCCCTGGTCACAGGGCAGCCCATAAAGCCTGTTGTCAAGAACACAGTACGTGGTGATTGGAACAGTGGTCCCAGGTTATGTTCACAAACGAATCCAGGTATAGTCTGAACAGTCATTCCCCCCGGGTTTTCATCTGGTGTGAACCAGGAGCCAGATGCCAACCCCTTAATGTTCTTGAAAGGGACCTGTATGGAAGTCGTGGTTTGATGGTGTGGGGTGGGATTATGATTGGTGCGCGTACACCCGTGCATGTCTTTGACGGAGGTACTATAACAGGTCAGGTGTATCGGGACGTCATTTTGCACCAGTATGTCCGCATTTTCAGGGATACAGTGGGTCCCACCTTCCTCCTGATGGATGATAACGCACGGCCCCACCGAGCTGCCATCGTGGAGGAGTGCCTTGAAACATAAGATATCAGGCGAATGGAGTGGCCTGCCTGTTCTCCAGAGTTAAACCCCATCGAGCACGTCTGGGATGCTCTCGATCAACGTATCGCTGCACGTCTTCAAACCCCTACGACACTTCAGGAGCACCGACAGGCACTGGTGCAAGAATGGGAGGCTATACCCCAGCAGCTGCTCGACCACCTGATCCAGAGTACGCCAACCCGTTTTGCGGCCTGTGTACGTGTGCATGGTGATCATATCCCATATTGATGTCGAGGTACATGCGCAGAAAACAGTGGCGTTTTGTAGCTCATGTGTTTGGGGACGGTTTTCTCAACGTATCACCAATACCGAGGGCTTACAGATCTGTGTCGTGTGTGTTCCCTATGTGCCTATGCTATTAGCGCCAGTTTTGTGTAGTGCCACGTTGCGTGGCACCACATTCTGCAGTTATCCTTAATTTATGAACATGAGTTTAGATAGAGGCAATCCCTTTGATTCTGAAACACCTAATATGAACTGTATCTATACATTCTGATCCAGATTTAGCAGAAGCTTTAACTCCGATGTGCTTTTCGTCGAAGCTACGACTGCAGTTCGACAGATTCCATAATTCCCAGTAACGATTGCCGTTTTATTCCCGATTTCTTGAACAGGTGTTGGCAAACATTGAGGCCCCATATGTAACCCATATTGCCTCTGAAATTTCAGCCAAAATACTTCGAATGGTAGTGTTTGCTCGGAAAAAATAAATGGAAAACACGATACATATTAAACTATTTCAACAAATTAATAGCTCGTCGTTCCTTCTCATTAGTGTGCCAGTAAGAATATACACATTAACATCTTCTGTACTTTTGTTGATTTACATCAGATAAGTTGACTAAAGCCTTCATCATCCGAAGAAGACATGGGGCCACTCTACTAATTCCGAAACACTAGCATCTCCGTCGAGACGCATACATGCCAATAGAGGCCGCCAGGAGGTGCGGCTTGTATGAGCAAACCCTTTGGTTTCTCGATTGCTTTAAGTATTTACTGTATAGGGTGACATACCCTCAGTTTCTAGCGCTGGTATCGTCGAAATCATCACCAGGCTACAGTATCTACTGAAGGTAAAGTAGTAGTTTATATATTCTTACTATTTATGACACCTGAAGGTTGAACAGAGTTGGTATGTAATTTAGGGAAAACACAATCATTAATGCATTATATGCCCGTATAAAAGATGCATCTGCATTATAAATAGAAGGTGTAATAAGAGAGTTCGTAGCTATTGACCTTCTGGAACTGTTTTTGTTTGCTCACTCCCATTTTATTTGGGGGGGGGGGGGATGAAATGAAGTAATCAGCATAGGCAATTGATTATAATGGAACAATCCAAATAGCAATTGTCAGGCAGTCATGATGTAGTGTAGGAAGTAAATGAGCTGAACAGGAAGGACACTTTTATTCAAAGACAACAACTACACTGAAGTGACTGCAATTCGTCACGGTCCAGTGTACATTACAAAAGACGGCACATAGTTCTTAATCTGGCGTGTAAACACCACAGATGGATATTCACGCCCTGCAACGTGATTCCATGCTCACCACATGGCTGCTAAGGAGTTGTTGTGGTAGGGATTTCCAGTTCTCCAGCAGCGCAGTTGACCACTCCGGTGCACGTAGACGTCTCCCAAACGCATCCTCCACGTACTCGATGGCATTAAAGTCGGGGGAACGGGTATGCCAGTCCGTTCGTCGCATGTGCTCTCGTTCCAAGAACTTCTCCACCTGCGCAGTTCCATACGATCGCGCATTGTCACCCATGAAAGTGAAGGTAGGGCTGAATGCACCCCTGGAGATATTCACATGCGAATAGAGTACAGTGTGACAAGAACACTGACCGGCGAAAGTACCGTGTTCAAAAATTTGGAGGTCGGTGCGCCCATGCAGATTATGCATTCCCTCATCCAAACACGTGGACCACCTGCTCCACGGTGTTAGATGTACCCTCATATATCGAAAGGTGGGAACATATAATGCAAGCAGGAACATTGTCGAACATGATAGTTTTGGTCGTCCAGGTTTTGTGATGTGAGGAAGCCTGCTGCAGTCGCAGGTTCGAATCCTGCCTGGGGCATGGATGTGTCTGATGTCTATAGGTTAGTTAGGTTTAAGTAGTTCTGCGTCCAGGGGACCGATGACCTCAGATGTTAAGTCTCATAGCGCTTAGAGCGATTTGTGAGGAAGCCGGTGACTTCAAAGTAATTATTGTCTTGGAATAAAAGTGTCATTTCAATTCGTTACTTTGCGGATTTTTGTTGTCATCATATGTACTACACAGTAGGAGCTCTGTCTCTGAATAATCCAAGTTTCATCGAGCTATGTTTCTTGTCGCTTACACATCATACGAAAGTTACTTTCGCTTTGCACACCACTGTAATTGTGCAATTTTTACGCGTTCCGGACGAGTACGAACTCCTTTCTGAACATCGAGTAGTGGGAATCGCCTATCGTGCGCGTAAAGAACAATTTGCATTTGTATCCAATGGGATACAAAATGGACGGCGTCAACATTATTGCGAATCATGTGCATCCGATATCAGGCACTAGCTCCGAGCTCACAAAATAACTGCCTGTTATACAAGGGAATAACGTGCCCTGTGGGTAGATATCTGGTCCCACATACCTCTCTAACCTACCGAGGCCTTGTCGAATCAACGAAACGCAGCATCGCTGTTCTACTGCGTTCCAAATGCCGCTGTATTGCATTCCAAAGGGCCATTAACACACTAGTAAGTATACTGCATTTATATTTTGGCTCGTCAATGTATATTCGATGAGAAGGATGAACGTTATAGTAGACAGATATTTGAGAAATCTCGACTCTGAATACATAAGAAGAGAAGAGGAAGATAAGTCAGTAGTTTGTTGTACTCCATTAAGGAAAAAAACATTTTTAAAAATTCTGCCCATTATCAATCGTCACATTTAGTTTCTTTCTGCGGTTATCGACTCCCCAAATAAGTACCATCAGTACTCCCATATTCAAGAACCTGTTTTCGTAAAGGTAGATTTATGAAAAACCACGACAGTTTCATATAATTTGTTGGCCTAGAAGAAACTACTGGGTAATACTTCAAATCGTCACAGAAATAGGCTTAAACCAAGAGTGGTAGTCACAAAGCTTTAATCGTCACCTCGAAAAAATGAAATTACGAAATCAATTTTTTGTCGGCTTTCACGTTCATTAACACGAACTAATTTGCCTTTATATGATGTGTGTGGACACAAGATGCAACACATGGCTTACGATTAATTCTGGAGAAGAGACTAAAGATGGTTCAGACATATAGATTGCCTTCGTCGACTTAGAGAAAGCATTTTATAGGGTAGATTGGCGACAGCTTTTTAAAATGCTTGGAGAGATTGGCATAGAGTGTAAAGAAGGAAGAGTACTGCACAGACTGTGCAGAGAAGAGGTGGCTGTGATAAGATGTGGCGAACATAAAAGAAGAAGCCACCATTGAGTGGGCTTTACGACAAGGCTGCTGAACTCACCTCTGTCTTGTTCAGTGGATACATTCAGAGGTCAATAGATGAACTCAGAGAGAAAATATGGGGCTGTAGGAGAAGTTCATTTTAAGCAAATAGATATATTGAGTTTTCCTGATAATATCACAGTGTAAAGTGAAGGTACGGAACAATTAGAAGCGATGCTGTTCCAGATGAAAATTGCCCTCAGCTCTTCCCCCAAGGTCAAAATTTACGAAACTAAAACAAAAATCTTACTGGTGAGTAGACAGAACACCGTTTCTCAATGCTCACAACAGTCAGCGATTGGATGTCATGGAATGCTTCACCTACCTAGGGAGTAAAATGACATCAGATGGAAGATCAGAGAAGAATGTTACAATTCGAATCTACCAGACAAAGACAGCTTTCAACAAGAGAAGAAACCTTTGCACATTCAGTTGCACTGAAGAAACATCTCAAGAAATATCGCCAAAAGACTACTGTTTGGAGTGTGCTGTTGCACGGAAGTGAAACACGAACACTCGGAGAAGCAGACAAATCTGAATGTCTTAGAAACGTGGTGCTACCGCAGAATGCTGAAGATTGGCTTGTCCAACACAGAAGGGACACATGGGTCGACCATCAGCTGAGACATGTCGGTCTCATTAAAACTATCATTGTAGCGAAAGTAGAGGGGAAGAACTTAAGGGGGAGACCAAGACTGAGAAACATCAACTGCATCATGCAGAATACCAGCTGCATCATCTATACGGCTCTCAAGAGGAAGGCCGAAAACAGATGAGCATTGCGAGCTGCCGTCAACCAGACTGATGGTTTAAGACGTAAGGAGAAGACGTACGAGTACATGTCTCGTGTCGTGGTACTGGTACATAGTGAAATCACCGTGCCATAGTACCATATAACGCCGATAGAGGAAGCAAAACCGAATGGTCCAGTCCATAGGTAAAGAGGATTGGGTGAAATTAGGTGTGGAAGAAGTCAGCCTTTTGTGAAATCGAACTCACTTCAAACAATCAATATTCCGTTAAGCATGCTTTTAAAAGTCTTGGCGAGTATCAGATCGAAGTGCTACAAATCTGAGTAGTTGTCACTGGGAATCTGACAACGAAGAAGCGCGGATCTGAGAGACGAGTGGTCACTTAATTCATATCAGCTGCCCAGCTAAAATCGAAAGTCAGAAGAATATATTCCAGAAGTTGACAGGAACCTCCTAGGATGCCACTACGACAGTATTCAGATCATCAGCTTTAGCTCTTCCATACCCATTAGCAGATACTGCTGTTCCACCTGAATGAACAACGCACGCACAAACATAATTGATACACATCTCATTAAAGCAATGCACCGCATCACAGGTTGTATTCGTCCCACAAACATGCTCCGGCTACTGGTTGTCAGTAATATTCCACTACTATGCATAAGAGGATCGCAGTCATTGCTGGTGTTACGTAGCTAGTTTTCTGTGAAACAGTCACGCAACAAATTTCAGAGGAATTTTATGCTCACTCCCATCATCAAATAGTCGATCTCTGGCACTGCATACTAATTTTATTAAATATTGAGTACCGCCAGTGGTCACGTCTATTTTATTGCCTTCTTTTGACTTTTGTCTTTATTACGGTGAAGAGACTGCACAGTTGAGAGCCTTCGAACTGGTTACCAAAAGACGAGAGTCTTAGAAGTGCTCATGGTACAAGGCTGGATACCTGCTCATCTCGCCCAGGCCCGCATTCCTGGTGGTGGATGGGACAACTACCTCGCAGAAAAAAACACAGCGTTGTTCTAAGAAGCCTTTTAGGAAGATAAAAAGGATCTAGCCAGGTGCCATTCTCCAGAGGACAACATGTAAATCTCCGCTACCCCAGAAGCGACGCCACAAAATAACGTTCGGTTTAAAGTTCAGAATCTAGCGTTCTGATTGGTTTTTGCTGTTATTTTCCGCGGAGTACGCGCTTTCTCGTCTGTGCCCACGTGTCGGGTGTCTCTTAAGTCTGTTTCTAAACTGTACCACGGGGTGGGGGAGATCTTAGATGTTCTGCCTGCGTCACCGTTCCACGGCTCTGTTGGTTAAACGTAGCGTAAATCCACAAGAGCAGGAGACTGTTTGACATCTTTGCTTGAGTTTTACTGGACGGAACCCGCAATGTCTGCCACCACTGGTCGATGCGATCCGGCTCTGGCAGAGACAGCAAAGTTGCAGAGCGTTAACATCGAAGACGTTAGCTGCTTGCAGATGCAGGATTGAGAAGGCACGAGGAGGTCGTGGAGAAAAGACTTGTCGCTGTGCGACTGATGAGACGACCCCTCCGGTTGGACAGGACGACGTCGCCACCTGGGCTCTGAGCACACAGTGGGGCCCGAACCCACACAGTCTCCAGCCGCTGGCACCGCCGCCTTCCGTGTTATGCTACGGGTTCGGCAAAGTGGGCCTTCTCTGCAATCACAGATTCTGTAGGGACGTGATATTTGTTGATTCCAGTCACGAGCCGGCGGTTCCACTTTAATGCTAGGCAGCCAGCTAGTTTGCTTTCAGTATCCTCTTCGACGATCTTACTGGTGTTCGAACGTATTTTGTCATGTTCGTCCTAAAATTTACTGACCATGCTTGCAGTCACTGGCTATCTTCGTGTAATATTCACGTAACTCTGCTGTTATTGTGCCCACCCTCCTATACCAAGGTCCAAGTTTATCGTTAGACTTCCTTTATCCCAGTATTAAATGCTCGATTTTTTTATCTCTCAAGGGGAGACCACGACGATGGGATTATAGATTTACTTAAAACTTCGTACATCTTTAGTAGGCCATGAAAACAACATAATGTGCAAATTGTAACGGCCACTACTTTGGCAATTCTGAGAAAATCGCAAGAGAAGTTTCGCGCGTCTATTATAAGGCGTACGTATCCGTGCGTAGGGGCCGAACATTGCAGTTGATGGTGATCCAGGGGTGGCGCCGGCAGGGCAGCTCAGCTTGTTGGGTCAGAGGGCTGGCTGCTCTCCGTAATAAAAAAAACTGAATAATTGTCTAGTGACTTGGCAAGACAGCCAAGCCACTCGGAGGTAGCCGAAAGGCACGCGTTTAGCTCACGCAGACTGGCTTGAGGTCTGGAACAGGACAATGTCTTGAGAATTGCAAATAAAGTACGAAGATCTTGGAATACTTAACTTTAATCCATAATTGGAGAACATCGATCTGACGGTACAGTCATCACAAGTTAAATATTTATTGATAATGGCGCCTTGCTAGGTCGTAGCAAATGACGTAGCTGAAGGCTATGCTAACTATCGTCTCGGCAAATGAGAGCGTATTTGTCAGTGAACCTTTCCTAGCAAAGTCGGCTGTACAACTGGAGCGAGTGCTAGGAAGTCTCTCTAGACCTGCCGTGTGGCGGCGCTCTGTTTGCAATCACTGACAGTGGCGACACACGGGTCCGACGTATACTAATGGACCGCGGCCGATTTAAAGGCTACCACCTAGCAAGTGTGGTGTCTGGCGGTGACACCACAAATAGAATCAACGATCAACTTGAAACGGTGTCCTGTGACGTCCGCCCAGACGTCCGAGTAAAATAAAGAGAAGTGAAAAAAGAGAGAGAGGTTAGCGTTCGAGCTCCCTGAGACGCACGTGTAGGTAGCAACGATTCGGCTCCCGCTTAAATTAAAAATACAATCTATACTATCGGAAGAAAGAGAAATTTTTCAAAATGTAAAGGAGGTGTGTTTTGCCTTACAAACTCTGAACATTGCTTGTAAATGCGGAAAAACTTTATTCATTCGATGTAGCAGACGCTGCTTCATTTTATGTTTTCCATGATCGTGCGACAAATACCATCCTGCGACGTGTGATGTCGACAGCACATCCGACGAGTAATTGTACATTACTCTTGTGGTCTGGCACGTTGTGACTAGGTATATTACTGAATAACGTCATTCGCATCATTATTTATCGAGGTTTCACTTGGGCTTTCCAAACCTGTCCCACGTCATTGAAAATTTAATTAAAAATAGTAAATAGTCAAATAACATGAAATTCACTACAACTTTACGAAGATACATCTTGGCTTTTTCAGTATATTACCTCTCAAATGACATGTAAATTAAATAATGTGACAAGTGACAAAAAAAGGAAGTTTTAGCATGACGTCCCCTCCACGACTCTCTTTCAACATGCGAACGCTAATCTCTTGACCACATTGACTTCGCATTCGGGAGGACGACGGTTCAAACCGTCTCCGGCCATCCTGATTTAGGTTTTCCGTGATTTCCCTAAATCGTTTCAGGCAAATACCGGGATGGTTCCTTTGAAAGGGCACGGGCGATTTCCTTCCCCGTCCTTCCTTAAGCCGAGCTTGTGCTCCGTCTCTAACGACCTCGCTATCGACGGGACGTTAAACACTAATCTCCTCCTTCACATTGACTTCGTACCGTCAGCTCCTTCGCACTAACACATCAGGTACATAAATGACGCGAAAAACTTCCCTTGCGATTTTCTCGGAATTCCCAGAGTAGCACACCTTACGACTTGCACGTAATGTTGTTTTAATGACCTACTAAAGGTGTAGAAAGTTTGAAGTAAATCTGTGATCCCAGCGTTGTGGCCTCCCGTTGTCAGTGGGTAACGCATGTGTTTTTCTTTTCGATAGTAAACCTGACTGCTATAGTGACCACTTGTTTCTGTTACCGATTAGATTATCCCTCCTCTCACTAATATACCTATGTGTACCTATGGTACTCATACTGTTATGCTTCAGGGGGCACCCCTCTTAATTATCATTTAGTAAGACGTTCCGTTGTGCAACATTGTCATTTCCTATAATTAATTTACATAATCATATGAGGTGCTCCAGTTCCTTGTAGGTCACCAGAGATCGGACTACAGCACCTAGGGTTATGCTAAGCAGCACAACCAACCACTCACACTTCCAAGAATAAAAAAACAACCCAGAATTCCCAGCCGCACGGGGTAGCCGTGCTGTCTGAGGCGCCTTGTCACGGTCCGCGCGGCTCCCCCCGTCGGAGGTTCGAGTCCTCCGTCAGGCATGGGTGTGTGTGTGTCGTCCTTAGCGTAAGTTACTTTAAGTTAGATTAAGTAGTGTGTAAGCTTAGGGACCGATGACCTCACCAGTTTGCTCCCATAAGACCTTACCACAAATTTCCAAATTTTCCAGAATTCCCAAGTCACTCACAAACTCTATTTTCAGATCGCCATCGATTGAGGTCTATAAAACCATTGTGGTGCACTGCAATCAGTCTGCAGTACAGTCGGTTCAACGTGCAAGATGCCTGGAACTATCAATGGCAGGAGCAAATTTCCTTGATGCATCATCAGCTAATTAAAACTCCCTGGGAGCGACTAGCAGTTTTTTATCCACCCTGACGACACTGTTGCATACTGAATTGGATCAGAACAGACCAGGGAAGACATGAAGCATTGCTACACCAGTGGGTACGGTATGATCTCTGTTGCATACTGTATTGGATCAGAACAGACCAGGGCAGACATGAAGCATTGCTACACCAGTGGGTACGGTATAGTCTGTTTGTAAACTCAAGAGCGAGTAGCGCTTTTGGTGGGGGAAGTGGCCTTTCCCGGAAGAACCCTGCCACTGGCCTACAGGGCAACCCAAAATCAGTTACCCGTTACCTATCTAGCGGTGTAGTTCGGCGTGCAGTGATATACGTCGTTTCTGTTCGTGCCAATCTCAGTCAGTTGACTTTGTATACTCACTGATACACTTCAGTATCCGGAAGTGATGGATAATCGACCTGCATTGCAAGAAAATGTGCAGAATATGAAGGAGAGGAGACATTTGCGCAGAACGAGCGTTCGATCGTCTCTAACGTTATTACAGTTTGTGTTTAGGAGGCTACGCAAAAAGAACTGTTGGCTAATATTACCAGTCCCAACCAAAGGGCTGCAGTTTATGCAAAAGTCAGCCTCACCAAAATAGGACGCATAAGGAAGGAACGCGGAAACAAGGCGCATGGTTTACTGGAATCGCCGCGAAGAAAAACCAATACTTTAGGGAGGAAACCCATCGTTATAGACAGTTTCACAAAATCGGTCATTCGACAAACGATGGAGGACTTTTCATTAACCAAAAAATAATGCCCACATTACGGAAATTACTCACTAGCGTGAAACAAAAAATACATTTTCGTTGCAGAAAGATGTTTTACACAAGGCATTAGGTGAAATGGGATTTACCTGGAAATACTTTTCAGACATGTTTACGAAGACAATGACAAAAAAGCAGTGTGAATCGAACTAATACAACACATGTAATTATAAATTTCTGGTTACTTTTTAAACATTCTTCGTGTTGCAAGAATTGTTAAGTTTTAATGCAGCCTTTCAAAGAAAACTTCTACCTTTTAGTGGCAACACAAAGTAAGAAGAAGCCTTAAATTCTACAGACTGATTGCACTATATCTGGTTCGTCTTACGAATAGAGGAACATACATTCATATGAATAGGCACTCGGTTCTATGTTTGTAGTAGGATCCTGACTTCCGTTCTTATGTTAATATTTTATTTAATCTATAATGTTTTGTTTCGAAGAAGCTATCGTCTTTTGTTTTCCATATACTCTTAACGCATTTGTCTACAAATAAACGCAGACGGGACGTATCTGTACACGGCGTCGTCACAGGTTTGAAGCGCGCGCCGCGGCAGGTACTGTACTTACGTTGTGGAACAGCCTGTAGAAGCGCCCTGTGACGTAGCGGGGTAGGCAGAGTGGCGACTCGCTCGCTCGCTCTTCAGTTTTCCGACAGACTTTATTCCTCTCCTCAATGCGATTGCGGCGTAGAGCACCACACCGTACATCAAATAACGTTCAAATATATCGTCAGAGCAATCGAGACCTGTAAACAATGGTAGGGGCTGTCGACGGGGAACCCAGTTATTGCGTGTAAAACACAGTACGCAATGTGCTTTGTTCATGCTAGTTGACACTTCCCCGGAAAACGGACATTTGGCAGCTCTATCTCTAGTTCAGATTCTCACTAATGGCAATTTTGTCAGGATGTGAGCACGTAAACAGTGTTAACTGCCAAGAACGTGACTGCCCGCACTAGTAACGTGTGGTGTTAAGGCCAGGCGTTTTGTACGTCCGAGGATGATGTGGATAACTGCGTCTCAAATAATGATCCACAGTATGTTCTTGAACGCAAATGCACTCCAAAAGTTGTTGCTTTTTTTTTTTTTTTTTTTTTTTGTCATCAGTCTACTGACTGGTTTGATGCGGCCCGCTACGAATTCCTTTCCTGTGCTAACCTCTTCATCTCAGAGTAGCACTTGCAACCTACGTCTTCAATTATTTGCTTGACGTATTCCAATCTCTGTCTTCCTCTACAGTTTTTACCCTCTACAGCTCCCTCTAGTACCGTGGAAGTCATTCCCTCATATCTTAGCAGATGTGCTATCATCCTGTCCCTTCTCCTTATCAGTGTTTTCCACATATTACTTTCGTCTCCGATTCTGAGTAGAACCTCCTCATTCCTTACCTTATCAGTCCACCTAATTTTCAACATTCGTCTATAGCACCACATCTCAAATGCTTCGATTCTTTTCTGTTCCGGTTTCCCCACAGTCCATGTTACACTACCATACAATGCTGTACTCCAGACGTACATCCTCAGAAATTTCTTCCTCAAATTAAGGGCGGTATTTGATATTAGTAGACTTCTCTTGGCCAGAAATGCCTTTTTAGCCATAGCGAGTCTGTTTCTGATGTCCTCCTTGCTCCGTCCCTCATTGGTTATTTTACTGCCTAGGTAGCAGAATTCCTTAACTTCACTGACTTCGTGACCATCAATCCTGATGTTAAGTTTCTCGCTGTTCTCATTTCTACTACTTCTCATTACCTTCGTCTTTCCCCGATTTACTCTCAAACCATACTGTGTACTCATTAGACTGTTCATTCCGTTCAGCAGATCATTTAATTCTTCTTCACTTTCACTCAGGATAGCAATGTCATCAGCGAATCGTATCATTGATATCCTTTCATCTTGTATTTTAATTCCACTCCTGAACCTTTGTTTTATTTCCATCATTGCTTCCTCGATGTACAGATTGAAGAGTAGGGGCGAAATGCTACAGCCTTGTCTTACACCCTTCTTAATACGAGCACTTCGTTCCTGATCGTCCACTCTTATTATTCCCTCTTGGTTATTGTACATATTGTATATGACCCGTCTCTCCCTATAGCTTACCCCTACTTTTTTCAGATTCTCGAACAGCTTGCACCATTTTATATTGTCGAACGCTTTTTCCAGGTCGACAAATCCTATGAAAGTGTCCTGATTTTTCTTTGCCTTGCTTCCATTATCAGCCATAACGTCAGAATTGCCTCTCTCCTCCCTTTACTTTTCCTAAATCCAAACTGGTCGTGACCTAGCGCATTCTCAATTTTCTTTTCCATTCTTCGGTATATTATTCTTGTAAGCAGCTTCGATGCATGGGCTATTAAGCTGATTGTGCGATAATTCTCGCACTTGTCAGCTCTTGCCGTCTTCGGAATTGTGTGGATGATGCTTTTCCGAAAGTCAGATGGTTTATCGACAGACTCATGTATTCTACACACCAACGTGAATAGTCGTTTTGTTGCCACTTCCCCCAATGATTTTAGAAATTCTGATGGAATGTTATCTATCCCTTCTGTTTTATTTGACCGTAAGTCCTCCAAAGCTCTTTTAAATTCCGATTCTAATACTGGATCCCCTATCTCTTCTAAATCGACTCCTGTTTCTTCTTCTATCACATCAGACACATCTTCACCCTCATAGAGGCTTTCAATGTACTCTTTACACCTATCTGCTCTCTCCTCTGCATTTAACAGTGGAATTCCCGTTGCACTCTTAATGTTACCACCGTTGCTTTTAATGTCACCAAAGGTTGTTTTGACTTTCCTGTATGCTGAGTCTGTCCTTCCGACAATCATATCTTTGTCGATGTCTTCACATTTTTCCTGCAGCCATTTCGTCTTAGCTTCCCTGCACTTCCTATTTATTTCATTCCTCAGCGACTTGTATTTCTGTATTCCTGATTTTCCCGGAACATGTTTGTACTTCCTCCTTTCATCAATCAACTGAAGTATTTCTTCTGTTACCCATGGTTTCTTCGCAGCTGCCTTCTTTGTACCTATGTTTTCCTTCCCAACTTCTGTGATGGCCCTTTTTAGAGATGTCCATTCCTCTTCAACTGTACTGCGCTATTCCTTATTGCTGTATCTATAGCGTTAGAGAACTTCAAACGTATCTCATCATTCCTTAGTACTTCCGTATCCCACTTCTTTGCGTATTGATTCTTCCTGACTAATGTCTTGAACTTTAGCCTACTCTTCATCACTACTATATTGTGATCTGAGTCTATATCTGCTCCTGGGTACGCCTTACAATCCAGTATCCGATTTCGGTATCTCTGTCTGACCATGATGTAATCTAATTGAAATCTTCCCGTATCTCCCGGCCTTTTCCAAGTATACCTCCTCCTCTTGTGATTCTTGAACAGGGTATTCGCTATTACTAGCTGAAACTTGTTACAGAACACAATTAGTCTTTCTCCTCTTTCATTCCTTGTCCCAAGCCCATATTCTCCTGTAACTTTTTCTTCTACTCCTTCCCCTACAACTGCATTCCAGTCGCCCATGACTATTAGATTTTCGTCCACCTTTACATACTGCATTACCCTTTCAATATCCTCATACACTTTCTCTATCTGTTCATCTTCAGCTTGCGACGTCGGCATGTATACCTGAACTATCGTTGTCGGTGTTGGTCTGCTGTCGATTCTGTTGTTGGTAATCAGGTAAATATTTCAAACGGTTCAAATGGCTCTGAGCACCATGAGACTTAACATCTAAGGTCATCAGTCCCCTAGAACTTAGAACTACTTAAATCTAACTAACCCAAGGACATCACACACACATCCATGCCCGAGGCTGGATTCGAACCTGCAACGGTAGCGGTCGCGCGCTTCCAGACTGAAGCGCCTAGAACCGCTCGGTCACAACGGCCGGCTGGTAAATTTTCAAGAAAGTAAACAGTTGTAGACTGTTTCCCTTACCGTGCTTCATGTGAATTTGCTTGACAGTGTAACATGGAACTGTTAAGGCTCATCCTTAACATTGTTTTCACTCTGTACTAAGGTGACAGTAAAATTAATTTTAAATGGTCCTAAATCATAGATTAATGTTTTGATATTGTTATACTTTATTACAGCAAAAATTGGTAACGCATATCTTTGTATCATAACGTTTGACACTTTTCAAACATTTTCAATTTTTGTTCCTCGAAAGGTTTCACAGTAATTTTGCGTTAACTCACCCAGCAAGTATACAATCGGATGTGAATGCTAATTCATGTTAACACCACAGCCCGCACGTCTCGTACAAATTTATTCGCTTGGCGCCGGCAGCGCTAATTCGGATTACTGGGCTTCTCGCCGTCCGCTTGTCACCTTTCTGTTGACGACAAGCTTCAAACACATTGACTTTTGCGCGCTTTAATTTTTCCGGAAATCCTCCATTTTGCCGTGTCGTTCCACAAACTTCAATTTTCTTTTCAAGTAACTTCTCTGCAAGTTCTACACTGTTATAATCATTATCCATGTGGAGGTGATTCCACTTTCCATAAGAAAGTCTCAATAGTTCCATCACTGTTTTTGCTAAAGGTTGTCCAGCGCCGGAATACATCTTGAATGAAGAAATGTATCCCGTACTCGAATCACACAGCGACCGAATGAGTATGCCATATTTCGTAGTTTTCGACGGACTGTAAACTTTAACTGTCTACACCACGATATCATTCCTTCATCAATTGAGATGTTTAGACTTAGATTAAAAGTTTCTTAAACTTTTTGGAAAGATAATCAATTACGAATTGCACTTTGAAAAGCCGGTCGGCATTATCCGGTTTGCTGTGGTCGAGCGGTTCTAGGCGCTTCAGTCCGGAACCGCGCTGCTGCTACGGTCGGAGGTTCGAATCTTGCCTCGGGCATGGATGTGTGTGATGTTCTTAGGTTAGTTAGGTTTAAATAGTTCTAAGTCTAGGGGACTGATGACCTCAGATGTTCATTCCCATAGTGCTTAGAGCCATTTGAACCATTATCCGGTTTATTGTTGCTTTCGGGAAAATGTAAAAATGATAATTTTGTCTAAATCGGTTACGGGACATCATTTGCGAAATATCGGTGTGTCCATCAATGGATTCGTTGACCAGTAATCATCGAGTCCATAAGGATAGCAAGCGAAAACGATTTTGTAAGTTTGGGCCCCGTAACGTCGACAAATCTGGCATTTTTTATCCAGTTTCCTTCTATTGCAATTTTGACTGTAATACATGTTGGTTTCGTTGCTAATATATTCAGATAGATCGTTCCCAATATATTGAGAGGCACCCACATGCCTTGCTCATACTGCGGCATCAAGCAGTCACGCCTGCAAGATGAGTGGTCTGCCAAGCGAGTGGATTCATTCTTATTTATCGAGTAACATGAACTCTACTACTCACACTTAAGTTACAAATTAACCTCCTGTATGAATAATACGCAACGGAAACGCACATCTGACTATCAGTAATTTACAGAACTCTGACTGTTCACTACGCACTGGCAATACCACATTTTCTTTCTTCTTTTATTTAACGGGTTTTATCAACACGTGGCCACCGCACTGAATATGAATGGAGCACACATTATAAATTCGGGACATCATGACAACATACAATTCGAAGGAAAAGTCCACCGATCTTTTTCTTTTCACTATCTTATTTATACCGATAAATTCTATAACCTAAACACACAATTTCTATAACCTACAACAATAACACATGAGAAATTCCGCCCAGTGGGCATGGCTTTACATTGGTGATTCTCTACCTTATGGTCTCGTAATTATTTAACGCTACAGTGCACTTTCTGGATAGGATGGTGGATCTTTTATTATACTTCACACTTCGACTCTCACAATCATCATCACGAAACTTTCCTTCAGACCGAGCGGTACCGAAGGAACAAGCATAACCCAGTAATCTTTTGAAACTACCTTGCTACTCTCCCATGCAAACCACACATACCCAAATTACATGACCTACACCACACTACAACATGGAATACAATACAATAAATAGTCACAACACTATCACTTTCAGCTTTCCCACTTCAATTAGTATTTATCCCAGTTTCACACGACACTGCCCCACTTTGTAATTCTACTTTCCTACTATGAACTCTGGAGATATATGCACGTCTTCCTGTGCAATGCAAGCCAAGTGGCGTTGCTGGATAGATGGCCGACTCACCTTGCTTCTCTCTCAGAGTTTGAATCTAGCGTCACACGGAATCATATCAAGCAAAGTAATATTAAGAACATATTCATCACACACGCGAGTCCTCAACTGATACCATGGACGAGTACCTCTCTTTATCCTTTGTCTCATACACAGTGTAAGTAGCGTGGATAAAAGGACGCTATGTGCAAGAAGCATGAAGCGCCCTTTGAATGTATCCTGATAGCTAAAAGAGCCACGCGCACTTAGAATAAGAAAATGCTACTTGACACTGAAATCAATATAAAAGATAGGGTCGCCACCAACTCTAGCCACACGACAAAGAAGAAGTAGCACTGAGTCGGAAAATTACTTAATTTATTAATAAGAAAAACTCACAAAAGAACATTCACTGTAAAGTCATTGATAGAGAATGGGATGTAGTTATTAATATGATCCAGGCATTCTTCCCGTGAATCAAATATTGAGTAAAGTAAATAGGTCGTGAACACCATGCGTAAGTGCAGCCTGCAGCAAGATTCGTGAAAACACGATCTATTCCAGAGCATTTGTTTCAGATAAAAAAAGGGACACTAATCACTACACCTGTGCACATGGAAACGCTATAGGTGGGCCAACAAGGAAAACTACAAGGTAAATGGCGAAGGTAACGGCGACGTAACATCGGTACACAAGATAAGATTGAAGGCAAAATTATTTATTACTTAAAACATTGATGTAGTGCATCTATAGACTGCTGTTGCATGCTAACTATGTACAATTGCTTGTGAAATACTATACGTTTCATAACAGACTCGCGTGCCCACTCGGTCCGCGGAGACAATTTCTATGGACCGTGGCCAAATTTTAATCACATGAGACAAAGAAAATTCACAAATACACAAAAATTACCAAGATCCGGAAAAGATTAGAAGCATACACACACAGTTGTAGGCACATAAACATTCACACTGAACCGAGGGCACTTCAACATATGCAACTCCTTTGTGCTGTGTTCCTCTCACAGATCAAAGTCAAGACTGCATTGGGAATCAAACTGAAAGTCTACAAAAGCCTTGCATTCCCTGCTGCAACCCAGCAAGTAAATCTTTATAAGACGAAATTCGAGACCAAAAGCTAAAAGCTCCCCTCTCTATGTGACAACGCGCCACGCGGTCAGTCCAACTCACCCTTCTTCAACTGGAGCACAGCTGTGTACGCTTCCCGTACCGGCGGCAGACTGCCTCCCGCTTCTCCAGCCTCTTCCACGCTCCGCGTGGACCGGAAAACCCCAGGATGCCATTTCCGCCACCAACCTAACGCAGGTGGATTTCTCCCAAGTAGCGGAAACCTCTTTGCCGACTTGACCACTACGAGAGTTGGCAATGAAAGGTGGCTACAGGACCCTTTCAACAGATTGAGACTCACACAGTACTCACCACGTGGAAGTACTCGTCTCTAATTTCAAGTCCTGCACACGCCATTTCTTAAATATTTCAACTTATGGTACACACGCTATTTCTTAAATATTTCAACTTATTGTACACACGCTAGTAATTCAGCTTAATTTAAGCACACGGAAGTATTTCAACTTATTGCTACACGTGGTTTCATTGTGACCGTTGGTCACTTCCGAAGATTACTACGATCGCATTAATATTACCTGCCTGACATTTAATTCTCCCCACAAAAGTTCCTGAAATAGAGAAATTATTATTTCAAACTACTCTTAAATATTCCGCATGCATACCATGTCTCCACTCTTTTGTCTTTACGAAGCACACCTAAGACAGGTCTTAACAGCATAAGATCCAGCGTCAGAGTGCCGAAACATGGCCGTTCTTCAAGTCCTCTCGCATCTCTGCTGAAGTGGGGGGCACCTTGCTACCATATTGGTCAGCCACATTTCAGGCGCTCAAAGCTCCAGTAAGTTTCATCTCTTTGGTTCCACCAAAGGTGGCTAAAGGATCGCCTCAAAGATGATCATATATTCACATTCACTATCTGCGGTTAGCAGACGACCATACATTCGTTCATTTCACAGATCTCACCAAACTGGATGTAGGGATTTATTTTGTGGGGGTGCACCTGTGATCAATTAAATAAATAAATTGTCATTCTTTCCAACACTGGTATCCGGCTTCGGTGTATTAATTGAAATTGAGTTATTTTACAAAAAGATGTGTTGTTCTGACAAAAATAATGAAGTATGTTGTACCTATTTTCAATGTCGGGTGGTACTGTACCCTTTCAATATAATTCTATGATATCCACGACGCTCTGTGTATCTTTGGGAAATATGTGTGGACCCGGAGATCCTCCAAATGTTCAAATGTGTGTTAAATCTTACGGAACTTAACTGCTAAGGTCATCAGTCCCTAAGTGTACACACTACTTAACGTAAATTATCCTAAGGACAAACACACACACCGGTGCCCGAGGGAGGACTCGAACCTCCGCCGGGACCAGCCGCACAGCCCATGACTGCAGCGCCTCAGACCGCTCAGCTAATCGCGTGTGGCCCCGGAGATCCTTCAAATTTATTATTGGTCCTCAGTAAATGATAGTCTTTCTTGTTCGCCTGAGTCATTCGAAACAGTTGGCAACCGTAGCGTTCGCCGAATGCATCTTGGACGTATTTCACTATCTTCCGACGATTGTGCTTCACTTTCATTTGTTTTGATATCCAGTGTCTCCTTCCCAATCGGCCAAGTCGTCCGGAACGTCAGACTAGACGTCCGCGCATTCATCGTAAATAATCGTATCGTCTCTTTCGTCTGCCATGATTAAAGTGCACGAGTACTTATAAAAACAAAAAAACTTGTTGACGTGTGTAACTTATTGTCACCTAAACAGAACAGCAACAGAATGAAAAAGATACTTAAGTGCTGTGGCCGCCCACTGCGCGGTACTATGCTCACGACACCACTGGCGTCTCGCTGGACACTGAGCGACACCGCGCACACGGCACCGCTGTGGTGTCGCCGGCCGTTGGCCGCTATTTCGTGCACGACACCACTGTGGTGTTTCCGGACGGCAAAATGTTAAAAGCACTCAGTTTAAATGTAAACATTGGTAATTACCCATTGATGTGTTGTTAAGAATAAAGTTTTCGATAGAATTAACGATTTTGGAAATGTGTAGTTACCCGATAAATATTGTCTAGTACCTCCCACCGCGGAAGTGGAACACGCGCCAGAACAAATGGACGTGGTCAGCCCATAGAGGGCTCCGCGTCCGCGGCGGCTATTCCGGGCAGCGGCTCTCGCGCAGCGAGAGCGCCACCGCTACGCCACGTGCAGACAGCGGCCAACAGCCGCTCCCTCCGGTTTTGTATATATGGACCCGCTCTGCCCTAGTCCAGTCAGTCTGGTACTCGCTCTGTATTGCGTCTATATCTCGGCGGTACTGCGTTCTGGTCGTTGCTCGTTGTTGACATTTGCCTGGCTCCGGTTCCGAGTGGATTTACTGTTGGTGTTTGGTGTTGTGGTTTCCACAAGCCTCCGTTGTTTGTCTCTTCCTTGTTGTGTCGGTCATAGTCGGTTGTTGTCGGTTATCGTCGGTCTGTCGCCCGACTCGTCCTTGTGTTTACCCGGTGGTGCGTGCTCCACCGGCGGCGGCTTCCCCGCATGGCGGCTCCGATCCGCAGCCCAAGGCGTTCCCGCTGTTGGTTGTGGTTACTGCATATTGGAGAAAAAGACTTACCTAAATAAAAAAAATTGCAATGGATATACTTGAAATATCTCATTTGTGGGTTTTTATTCTGACTTTACTACACAATTTCTCTAAACAACCTACCTGCCGCACACCACTTTGTGCTAATGAGGCCTTCAGTTTGTGTACAGGAGCTTCTGACTGGATTTCAAACTTGTGGAGATGGAAATGAGCGTTTGGTGTCATTGACCGGGAGGCCCCTTGCGGGGCAGGTCGGGCTGCCTCGGTGCAGGCCTTGTTACATTCGACGACGCTTTGGGCGACGTGCGCGCCGGTTGGGGATAAAACGATGATGAAGACAGCGCAGCTCCCAGTCCCTGAGCGGAGAAAATCCCCCACCCAGCGGGTAATCGAACCCGGGCCCGTAGGACGGCAATCCGTCACGCTGACCACTCAGCTATCGGGGCGGACATCAAACCTGTAGTTAGGGCTATGAAACCGTTACGAACTTCAGGTTGCATGTGTTTCTGCAGAAATGCGTACATTTATGACAAATAATTGTTATACACTGTAGGAAAAATATTGGTAAACCTGGAAAGTCGAAATCGATTTTGATCTGATCATGGTGTACGCCGCCTGAAGGATGGTAGAGGTAATGATACTGTTTTCAACTTCGTCCGCCAACCTGTAGCTCAGTGGCACAGGTACCAGAGTGCCGCCTGTGTCTCTACCCTTGAGTAGGGGACGCTCACAGCCAGCAGGCTCAGCGTGGTGCAAGCGTGTGAACCAAGCAGGCGACCACGGCGCAGGGGCGCACTCTTGCTCGCTACAACCAAGTGAAAGAGTCTGAAAGGGGCCTTCTGAGTGGGGGGATAGTTCTTTCAGAGCATCGCCACAAAAGTTGGACGTGCTGCGTCAGTTCTGCAACGATGTTGCTATCAGTGGTCACGTGGACCTTCTCACACCCATAGACCACGGTCTGGAGCCGCCCGAAGTGGCCGAGCGGTTCTAGGCGCTACAGTCTGGAACCACGCGACCGCTACGGTTGCAGGTTCGAATCCTGCCTCGGGCATGGATGTGTGTGATGTCCTTCGGTGAGTTAGGTTTAAGTAGTTCTAAGTTCTAGGGGACTGATGACCATAGATGTTAAGTCCCATAGTGCTCAGAGCCATTTGAACCATTCTCATTTTCTATAGTAACAAAGTATTTCAAACCAATACAAATTTTAAGAATAAAGATTACTTCATCATTTAAAATGCAGTTTATTTAAAAACGAAAAATCTTAGCGCTGCTGCTATGGCTAACTGACATTTCGGTTCCTTTTACTCGGTTACTAATGAAAAATAAAATAAAAACACGTTTTTTTAACCAAGACCAAGCAAACACCGAAAAATACATGTTATTCAAAATTAAAATACCGGTATTGGTTTTAACTGATCGTTTTTCCCCATGCCTAGTGAAGGATGGAAGGTAGAAGGAATTTAACATCCCGTCGACATCGAGGTCATTAGTGGCCAAGCGCAAGCTCGGACTGTGTCAAGGAAAGGGAAGAATCGACGGTGCCCTTTCAAAGGAACCATCCCAGAATCTGCCAGGAGAGATGCAGGGAAAAACCTAAATCTAGGAGGCCAGACGAGGGATTGAAACGTTGCCCTTCCCCAGTGAGAAGAATAGTTCTCCCCAGAACGCCTGAACTGCAGGAACTGGGAGGCTAGAAGTATTGCCTCTTAGATACACTACCGGCCATTAAAATTGCTACACCAAGAATAAATGCAGATGATAAATGGATATTCATTGGACAAATATATTATACTAGAAATGACATGTGATTACATTTTCACGCAATTTGGGTGCATAGATAATGAGAAATCAGTACCCAGAACAACCACCTCTGCCCGTAATAACGGCCTTGATACGCCTGAACATAGAGTCAGACAGACCTTGGATGGCGTGTACAGGTACAGCTGCCCATGCAGCTTCAACACGATACCACAGTTCATCAAGAGTAGTGACTGGCGTATTGTGGCGAGCCAATTGCTCGGCCACCGTTGACCAGGCGTTTCCAGTTGGTGAGAGATCTGGAGAATGTGCTGGCCAGGGCAGCAGTCGAACATTTTTTGTATCCAGAAAGGCCCGTACAGGACCTCCAACATGAGGTCGTGCATTATCCTGCTGAAATGTAGGGTTTGGAAGGGGTCGAATGAAGGGTAGAGCCACGGGTCGTAACACATCTGAAATGTAACGTCCACTGTTCCAAGTGCTGTCAATGCGAACAAGAGGTGACCCAGACGTGTAACCAATGCACCCCATACCATCACGCCGGGTGATACGGCAGTATGGCGATGACGAATACACGCTTCCAATGTGCGTTCACCGCGATGTCGCCAAACACGGATGCAACCATCATGATGCTGTAAACAGAACATGGATTCATCCGAAAAAATGACGTTTTGCCATTCGTGCACCCAGGTTCGTCGTTGAGTACACCATCGCAGGAGCTCCAATCTGTGATGCAGCGTCAAGGGTAACCGCAGCCACGGTCTCCGAGCTGAAAGTCCATGCTGCTGCAAACGTCGTCCAATTGTTCGTGCAGATGGTTGTTGTCTTGCAAACGTCCCCATCTGTTGACTAAGGCATCGAGACGTGGCTGCAGCTATGCGGATAAGATGCCCATCATATCGACTGCTAGTGATCCAGCACGGCGCTCCGTGTTACCCTCCTGAAGTCACCGATTCCATATTCTGCTAAGAGTCATTGGATCTCGACCAACGCGAGTAGCAGTGTCGCGATACGATAAACAGCAATCGCGATAAGCCACAATCCGAGTTTTGTCAAAGTCGGAAACGTGATGGTACGCATTTCTCCTCCTTACACGAGGCATCACAACAACGTTTCACCAGGCAACGCCGGTCAACTGCTGTTTGTGTATGAGAAATCTGTTGGAAACTTTCCTCATGTCAGTACGTTGTAGGTGTCACCACCGGCGCCAACCTTGTGTGCATGCTCTGAAAAGCTAATCAATTGCATATCACAGCATCTTCTTCCTGTCGGTTAAATTTCGTGTCTGCAGCACGTCATCTTCGTGGTGCAGCAGGTTTAATGTCCAGCAGTGTAGTAATATCGTCACCGTGAGTTCTGCGTGCCGCTGCTGGTTTGCTGGCAGAGGTGCCGTCCCGGCTTACCCCGCAGGCGCCTGGCGGCTGTTTAACGCCGCGTTACCCCGCGGGTCGGCAAGTGGCTGGCGTTGTCTGCCGAGGCCCGTAACAACTTTACAGCCAGTTAGGACAATTAAGCGCGGGAGCCCGCGCAGCGCGTCTAATTGCAGATGGACCGATACGCCGGCGGCAGTTGGCGAGGCGGCATCTGATAGCTGGCCGGCCGGCCTCCCTCAGCTCTGCTTCTTCTTCCTCGCCTCTGCGCCGCCGCCCCCGTCTGCTGGGGGAGACAACGGCATCGGCCCTCTCCCCCGGCCCTGAGCGCGTAATGGACCAAAAGCAGCCCGCGACTTGCAGCTCCTTCCCCCGAGACCGCACCACTGCGCGCAGAGAAGTGTCCGTCACCGAGCGTCCCCACCCTGCGTGCGCAGCAAGAACAGCCACAGGCTGCTCTCTCGCTCACACGACACGACGCGCTCTGTCAACAGAACTGAAACACTCACACGACTTGGTCGGATTAGGGATGGGAAAAACTAATCGGTTAAATCCGATACCGGTATTTTAAAAAGGGCATTCAGTAAGTAACGCACCACATTTTTTTTCTTTTTTCTCAGAACATATTGACTGTTAAGAGTCAGAATTTGGTCACAATATACATCAACATGTCTTGTCCACGTCCTACTTTTCTACGTAGTCTCCATCACGTTCTATGGCCGCACGCCAACGTTACGGAAGAGCATGTAATCCCTGCTAGCTGGCCAGTGTGGCCGAGCGGTTCTAGGCGCTTCAACTGGAACCGCGCGGACGCTACGGTCGCAGCTTCGAATCATGCCTCGGGAACGGATGTGTGTGATGTCCTGACGTTAGTTAGGTTTATGTACACTACTGCCCAGTAAAATTGCTGCACCAGGAAGATGACGTGCTGCAGACGCGAAATTTAACCGACAGGAAGAAGATGCTGTGATATGCAACTGATTAGCTTTTCAGAGCATTCACACAAGGTTGGCGGCGGTGGTGACACCTACAACATACTGACATGAGTAAAGTTTCCAACAGATTTCTCATACACAAACAGCAGTTGACCAGCGTTGCCTGGTGAAACGTTATTGTGATGCCTCGTGTAAGGAGGAGAAATGGGTACCATCACGTTTCCGACTTTGATAAAGGTCGGATTGTAGCCTATCGCGATTGCGGTTTATCGTATCGCGACATTGCTGCTCGCGTTGGTCGAGATTCAAAGACTGTTAGCAGAATATGGAATCGGTGGATTCAGGAGGGTAATACGGAACGCCGTGCTGGATCCTAACGGCCTCGTATCAATAGCAGTCGAGATGGCAGGCATCTTATCCGCATGGCTGTAACGGATCGTGCAGCCACGTCTCGATCCCTGAGTCAACAGATGAGGACGCTTGCAAGACGACAACGATCTGCACGAACAGTTCGACACCGTTTGCAGCAGCATGGACTATCAGCTCGGAGACCACGGCTGCGGTTACCCTTGACGCTGCATCACAGACAGGAGCGCCTGCTATGGTGTACTCAACGACGAACCTGGGTGCACGAATGGCAAAACGTCATTTTTTCCGATGAATCCAGGTTCTGTTAACAACAATATGATGGTCGCATCCATGTTTGGCGACATCGCGGTGAACGCACATTGGAAGCGTGTATTCGTCATCGGCATACTGGCGTACCACCCGGCGTGATGGTATGGGGTGCCATTGGTTACACGTCTCGGTCACAACTTGTTCCCATTGACGGCACTCTGAGCAGTGGACGTTACATTTCAGATGTGTTACGACCCGTGGCTCTACCCTTCATTCGATCCCTCCGAAACCCTACATTTCAGCAGGTTAATGCCCGACCGCATGTTGCAGGTCCCGTACGGGCCTTTCTGGATACAGAAAATGTTCGACTGCTGCCGAGGCCAGCACATTCGCCAGATCTCTCACCAATTGAAAACCTCTGATCAATGGTGGCCGAGCAACTGGCTCGTCACAATACGCCAGTCACTACTCTTGATGAACTGTGGTATCGTGTTGAAGCTGCATGGGCAGCTGTATCTGTACATGCCATCCAAGCTCTGTTTGACTCAATGCCCAGGCGTATCAAGGCCGTTATTACGGCCAGAGGTGGTTGTTGTGTGTACTGATTTCTCAGCATGTATGCTGCCAAATTGCGTGAAAATGTAATCACATGTCAGTTCTAGTATGATATATTTGTCCAATGAATACCCGTTTATCACCTGCATTTCTTCTTGGTGTAGCAATTTCAATGGCCAGTAGTGTATTTCTAAGTTCTAGGGGACTGATGACCTCAGATATTAAGTCCCATAGTGCCCAGAGCCATTTGAGCCATTCCCTGCTGGTAGAAGTTCTTGTCCTTTAGGCGGAGCCATGTTCTCAGTGCATAACCGACGCTCTCGTCATCTTCAAAGGCCTCTCCGTGGGCCTCAAAACGCTCCAACAATTCAGATGAGATGGCCTTTCTTTGAATCTTGTGGTCCGCTGTGAGCATTCGTGGAACCCATCGTGATCAGCTCTTTGAGTATCCGAGAGTCTCTTATCATAGTACACGCACTTCCAGAGCCAGCTGTCGAGTTGTGATGCGCCGGTCGGCACGAATAATGGCATCCGCATGATTCAGCATGTCTGGAGCAGTGGCTGTGACACGACGTCTCGAGTGTGGTTGATCCTACAGCTCTGTTTCTGTATTTTCTGAGGCTGTAACTGTCTTTACCCGTCGTCCAACTGTACTCCTATCAACTGCAGCATCGCCATACACTGCACACAAACGTTTATGGATGTTCACTACGGTTTCTTTTTCTGTACACAGTAATTCAATAACAGCACGCTGCTTGTAATGTCAGTCGTATGTATATGCCATTTTGACGCTGTACTACGGCTCTGACATCTGCCAGAGTAGTCCAAAACTTCACCGGCTTACAGAACAAACATCAAATGTGAAGTAGCAACAGGGACTTTTATCTGTGTATATTAATGTCTCTTTAAAAGAAATGTGGGGCATTGTTTATTGAACGACCCTCGTAGCTATGAATTACTGGTATTTTTCGGTATTTATTTGGTCTCCGTTACGACAGCTGTTTTTTTTATGTTTTGTTAATAACTGAGTAAAATACCCGAAATATCAAATAGCCACAGTAACACTGCCGAAATTTTTCACTTTCCAATAAACCTTTTTTTTTAAATAAAAAAGGAGTAATTTTTATTTGTACAATTTGCATTGATTTGAATATTGTGTTATTATAGAAAGTGGGGAAAGCAATCAGTGCTATTGTAATAACAATGCTGGCAGCAACGAGCAGCAAACGCATGGAATAAGAACTGGGACGCCATTGCTGGAGACAGTAATGCCCCTGTTGTAGTGTGTCGTGGTTTGAGGTACCCGCGTACGACCAGTGAGCAACACTTGTCCCCACCTGGTTGAGACGGTAGTCTCTCGCTGCCATCGCCGATTATCCATTGCATTGCAGAATGCCGCCAACACCAGTCTGGAAATATTTTTACGGTGTGATGTAGCAACGTAGTGCACTTCTTCATTTGTTTCAAAAGATGAAATATTTGTGCGCCATTTCTATGAAATAATAAACGAGGAAGGAACTTATGGTATCATAAAAGATTAAAAATTTAACAAAAATTCATTCATAGTATACAGTAAAAACAGAAAGTGATCTGCTACCGGTGTCTACGTAATATGCCTTTATCTGCTCGATTAAAACATGATTTTTGAACAGACTTTCAAAAAATTAGGACTAGTAGGAGAATACTGCTGATTTTTTTAGTACTCATCCACTTCTCACTTTTCGAGAAAAGCAACGAACGTTGGGCGGACTAAGTTTTCTTTTATTTGCGTATTTCATTTAATATTTTGATGCTGTACGTCTTGAAATTGACACAACCTAAATTTTTCAATATTTGTTCGATTTCTACGTTTATTTCAGCAAAAATTTGGAATAAAATATCGAAAAAGACCAGTTATTTCATAAACGGTTATTTTGAGTGGTTTCAACAGTCAGATTAAACTGGCGTGGAAAAAAACGATGTAACCGAAATCCGATTGTTTCAGCGGCAATGTAACTTCGTACACGCAAATCTCGGCAGTTATGTAAATAATTTAGAGTCTGATTTGACCCATTATGAATTATACTAGCTAAAGAACTAAGAACCAGAAAGCTCCCCCAAGATGCTCAGTTTATATCACTTGACATCACCAACCTTCACTCAAACATACCCATACAATAAGCTGTAACAGTAATGCAAAGATCCTTATGAAACACAAGAAACTTTCATACACAGAGACTGTCGAATGTATGGAACTACTTTACTTTTAATGGCAATATTTATAAACAACCAGATGGCCTAGCAATGCGATCATGTATATCTGGTACCATATCTGACATATACAAAAATCACTTAGAACAAAAATTATTTAACAGCCAAGAACCTTGCCTAAAGAAAATTGAATTTTTTAGAAAATATGTAGATGACACATTACTATTAGTGAAATGGGATACCAAAGACATCACAGACATTCTAAATTACTTCAATAATCTACATGAGAAAGTCAAATTTATCGTAAACACCCCATGAGCAACACAATGAGCAAAATAAAAGCATCAACTTTCTGGACCTAAATACTACAAGACACAACAACGCATGCACATTCAAAATTTACAGAAAAAATTCAATGACCGACGCCACAATCCCTGCAGCCTCATGTCACTCAACTACACATAAACAGGCACCATACAGGTCAATGCTACACAGGGCAACTAAAATTCCATTGAACCAAGAAAACATGCAACAAGAAATAAATACAGTGAAAACGATTGCAGTTGCCAATGGTTACAATGTTTCAATGGTTGACACACTCCTAGACAAAGTGAAGAAAGACCCTGGTGCAAATTGCACCACAGAAGACAAAGAGAAAAACAAATATATATATATATATATATATATATATATATATATATATATATATATATATATATAGTATCCCATACACTGGCAATGAATCACAGAAGATTGAAAATATTCTCAAAAATCACAAACTAAAAATTGGGTTTTCTACATATGATAAAAATACAACAAAAACTAATACATAATATAAAGTGTAATTATGATCCATATTCAGAATGTGGAATATATAAGGTAACATGTCAAGATTGCTCCATGTTCTGCATAGGACAAACAGGCCGAAATTTAAACACCAGGTACACAGAGCACATTTAAGCTTACACACAATAAACACACTACATCAGCCATAGCAACACATATACATAATACAGGACATTCATTTGGAAAAACAGAGGAAAATGTCAAAGTACTCCATCGAATAAATAAAGGCCATGAAATGGATTTGCTAGAAGAATTGGAGATATATTCACGTTACAAAAAATATTAAGATCAAATATTAAACGAAAAACTTGAAAGTGAATCTCTTCAGATGTTTCAGTAGTACACTTAAATCAAAATAGTAACACACAGAAATAAACACAATAGTAAAATCGATATAAGTAAATTATGATCCAAATTGTTAAGGTAAATAACCCCTGGACAAAAGCGTATCATGGTCTGTGGAAGACCTACGATGTTATTTCTGTTGTCTACTTGTAGGAACATCATTGTAACACTTTTGTTTATGTAAGATATTTTCGATGTTTAAAGTGAACAGCAAATTGTGTTTGGTGTTTAGTGTGTGTGAGACTCTGGATAAATGGACAATAAGAAAACTGTAAGTACAAATTCTTCTAAATTTCACCACTATCTTCACAAAAATATCGATAACCAACTACAAATAGCGTCTTTCTTAAATATTGCAGTAAAGTCAAGGAAATGAAGCAGACTCTCACACGTCGACAACACCACATAGAAATGGCATAATACACACGGAAAACGCTGTTGAACATGGGAATCATTTCCCGAAACGTGTCGTGTCAAAAATAAATAAACAAAATCGTGACTGGTAGCACAAGACTTATTAATAAACAAACCTATTAATAATGCAGAGGTAAAACGGCCACCAGAGAGCACTGATCGTGTTCGTTTTTACTGTTGTTACCAGGCGTAACAGAGAATTTAATGAGTGTGAACAACATCAGATGCAGTGTATGGCGATGCTGCAGTTGATAGGATTACAGTTGGGCGGCGGGTAAAGAAAGTTACAGCCTCAGGAAATACAGAAACAGAGCTGTGATCACTGTGAAGAAAACAGAGGTGCTGCGTAGTCGTCTGAGACAGCGTTATCAGCACTTGACTTAGATTGCAGGTGGCCTCATTGTGGGTCTCCATTTTGCCACCTACCCGAATAGTGTAATATCGAGATTTACATTGAATCCAGATGTGATAATGGCCCTGGGTAGGTATACCAGTCTTCAAGCTTCAGATAGACCACGTCTGACCACCGAAATAGAGAATCTTCCTAATGTACACCGAGCACATCGTAACCCCTTCACTTTTGTGCCTGCTATCCCGCAACACGTGTTGGACTCCCTGTGTCTGCACTGCCCCAGATTGGCGTCAGTGACTCTGGCCACGACATCGCCAGTGTGTTAGACGTACACAGGCTCCAGGCTTCTTGGCGTGAGGAGGGATGGCTTATGACTTCAGGTCTTGACAGGTGGTGAATTAGCGAGCTCCAACGGCACGACGCTACGTCAAGCGCGTCCTGACTCCTCGTGTGTTACCTCTCATGCGACAGTGTCGTGGTGACATTTTTCAGTAGGATGATGCTCCGACACACATGGTACGTGTCTCTGTGAACTGTTTGCGTGATGTTGAGGTAGTCCCCTTTCCAGGACGGTCTCCAGATCTCTCGCGACAGAACAAGTGTGGGACCATCTCGGCCGTCAAATCCATTCTAGCGCCAGCATCCAGGATGTCAAGGACCAGTTGTGGGCAAGCTTCCATGAAGAGAGGACACGACTGCTTTGACACACTTCCCTGCCTTGTACGTAGGCCAGAGGGGGTTCAACCACGTGCTAATGATTGATAAGTAACTCCTAAGTGCAGTTGCATGAATAGGACTAAAAATTAAAATGCAAGGGTCGTTCAATAAGTAATGGTCCACATTTCTTCTTCTCAGAACATTTTTATTGTTAAGAGTCAGAATTTTCTGACAATATACATCAACATGTCTTGTCCATATCCTATTTTTCTACGTAAAGCCCATCACGTGCTATGGCCGTACGCCAACGTTGTGAAAGAGCATGTATTCCCTGCTGGTAAAAGCTCTTGCCCTGTAGGCGTAGCCATGTTTTCACTGTACGACTGACACTCTCGTCATCGGCCGTACGCCAACGTTGTGAAAGAGCATGTACTCCTTGCTGGTAAAAGCTCTTGCCCTGTAGGAGTAGCCATGTTTTCACTGCATGACTTACACTCTCGTCATCTTCAAGGTGTGTTCCCTGTAGAGAATTTTCAAGCGGCCCATGATATGGAACTTAGAGGGTGCCAGGTATGGACCGTAGGGTGGATGCGGCAATGATGTCCAACCCAATTTGGCGATGTGTGGGCGTGCATTATCGTGTTGGAGCAAGATTTCAGCTGGATTCTTGTTCGATCGAACACGTCGGAAAAAGTTCTTGACTTTATACAGACTCTTCGCTATGAATCAGAACTGATAGTTGACCCTCTTGGCATCACATCCACAAGAATGACGCACATCACAATCCCACAAGACTGTCACCGTGACTATTCTGACAGAGGGGGTTGTCCTGCATTTCTTCTTTTCTGGTGAATGAGGATGATGCCGGTTCACGGACTGTCCAGAGTGGTGCACCCAGCTTCCGTCCTCCGTAACGTAGCGATTCGTGGCAGAAATGCCTCTCCGTCGCTCCCAAAACGCTCCCACATTTCAAATAAAATGGCCTTTCTTAGAGTCTTGTTGTCCAGTGTAACCATTCGTGGAACCCATCGCGAGCATTTCTCTGGATATCCGAGAGCCTGGATCATTGCAGACGCACTTCCAATGCTGACCGACGATTGTAGAGCCAATTGTCGAGTTGTGTTGCGCAGGTCGGCACGAATAACGGCATCCGAACGATTCAGCATGTCTGGAGCAGTGGCTGTGACAGGACGTCCCGAGCTCTGTTCCTGCGTTTCCTGAGGCTATAACTTTCTTTACCCATCGTCCAACTGTACTCCTATCAACTGCAGTATCGCCGTACACGGCACACAAACGTTTATGGGTGTTCACCACGGTTTCTGTTTTTTTCACACAAGAATTGAATAATAGCACGCTGCTTGTAACGTGAGTCGTATGTAGAGGCCATTTTGACGCTGTACTACGGCTCTGCGTTCAGCCACAACGGTTCGCAATTTCACCGGCTTACAGAACAAACATCATACGTGAAGCACCAACAAGGACGTTTGTCGATGTTTATTAATGGCTTTTGAAAAAATGTGGGGCATTACTTATTGAACGACCCTTGTAATCAATGACGCCAACAGTCAGATAGGGGTGGTCCCACAGATTGTCGATTGGGTTTTAATCCGGAGGGTATGGTGGCTAGGGGAGTACTGCAAACTCACCCTGGTGATCTTCGAGCCACGTGCGTACACTGCGGGCTTTGTGACACTTTGCATTGTCCTGCTTCCAGAGGGAAAGCAAACTGCGTGCAGGGGTGTACGTGGTCCCCAAGAATAGAAAAGGGCATCCAGCCATTCTTATGACTGAACAACACAAAACATTGCGGAAATGCAGAGTGAATCCGTCTGCCATTTTTACGCTTGCAGTACGTAGTGATATACACACATCAAAAAAGTTTTGCATCACCTCGGTTCGGAGAGTTCCGGAATCTGTACAGAAAATTGGAATAGAGATCAGCATAAACATCAGTTCTGCCCTTTTTATTGCTCATAAAAACCACACATTGCATGTTATACCACCATACAGCGAGACCTTCAGAGGTGGTGGTCCGGATTGCTGTACACACCGGTACCACTAATACCCAGTAGCACGACCTCTTGCATTGATGCATACCTGTATTCCTCATGGCATACTATCCACAAGTTCATCAATGCGTTGTTGGTCCAGGTTGTCCCACTCCTCAACGGCGATTCGGCGTAGATTGCTAATAGTGGTTGGTGGGTCACGTCGTCCATAAACATCCCTTTTCAATCCATCCAGGCATTTTCGATAGGGTTCATGTCTGGAGAACATACTGGCCATTCTAGTCGACCGATGTCGTTATCCTGAATGGCGTCATTCACAAGATGTGCACGTTCGGGGTGCGAATTATCGTCCATGAAGACGAATGCCTCGCCAATATGGTGCCGATATGACTGCACTATCTGTCGGAGGATGGCATTCACGTATCGTACAACCGTTACGGCACCTTCCATGACCACCAGCGGCGTACGTCAGCCCCACGTAATGCCAACCCAAAACAGCAGGGAACCTCCACCTTGTTGCACTCGCTGGAAAGTGTGTCTAAGGCGTTCAGCCTAACCGAGTTGCCTCCAAACACGTTTTCGACCATTGTCTGGTTGACGGCATATGCGACACTCATCGGTGAACAGAACGTGATGCCAAGCCCGAGCTGTCCATTCGGCATGTTTTTGGGCCCATCTGCACGGCGCTGCATGGATGTCATGGTTGCATAGATGGACCTCGCCATGGACGTCGGGAGTGAAGTTGCACATCATGCAGCCTACTGCGCGCAGTTTGAGTCGTAACAAGACGTCCTGTGGCTGCACCAAAAACATTATTCAACATGGTGGCGTTGCTGTCAGAGTTCCTCCGAGCCATAATCCGCAGCTAGCGGTCATCCACTGCAGTTGCAGTCCTTGGGCGGCCTGAACGAGACATGTCATCGACAGTTCCTGTCCCGCTGTATCTCCTGCATGTCCGAACAACATCGCTTTGGTTCACTCCGAGACTCCTGGACACTTCCCTTGTTGAGAGCCCTTCCTGGCACAAAGTAACAATGCTGACGCGATCGAACCGCGGTATTACACCGTCTAGGCATGGTTGAACTACAGACAACAAGAGCCGTGTACCTCCTTCCTGGTGAAATGACTGGAACTGATCGGCTCTCGGACCCCCTCCGTCTAACAGGTGTTGCTCATACATGGTTGTTTACGCCTTTGGTCGAGTTTAATGACATCTCTGAACAGTCAAAGGGACTGTGTCTGCGAAAAAAATGTCCACAGTCAACGTCCATCTTCAGGAGTTCTGGGAACCAGGGTCATGTGTGTATAACGAAAGTTAAAATATTTGAAGAATCGCCTCAAACTGTGCTCGCGATGAAACGTTATCGCGCTGAGATCCACATAAATGTGCACTGCAGAAGAAACAAGCGTACCATAAGACTTGGGAAGAATCTGTACCTTGAGTCGCTCGTTAGAGCAATAAATGAGTAATCTGAGTCATATACCCTCTTAGCGCAGAAGGCTCATTTATAGCTTACTGCGAAATGGTTATACTTCTGATTTACGGCGCAGTTTTGCTTATCATTTCGGTGCGATATTACGAGCCTATTGGGGACAAGAAATAAAACCAGTTGATGTGCATACTGGAGCAACGTGGGTAATCAAAAGAGAGGGGTAGAAACAGCGAAGGAATAAGGTAATGGGACAAGCATGCTGCAAAAGAACTTTCGTTCGTTAACTGTCACTGTACTTTTGTTGGTGTCTACTTTACCATCTCTTTTCGAGACACTGTCCATTCCGTTCAGCTGACCCACTATCAACACGACTTTTTCGTTGACCAATCATAAATTTATCGTTTCTAACCTCTGAACTTTAATCCCTTTTCCAAGTTTCCTTTGGTTTCCATTCGTGTACACTCAACGCATAGATTGAATAACATGGGGGATACCTGTAAGTAGTGGAACTAGGCTGGCGTCACTCCACTTTCCATTGCTGCCAGATGTATCCAAGATGGCGGCGATGACGTCATCCCATATGGCAGACTGTAGACTTGTCAACAGCACATGACGTCATCCAAGATGGCGGAATTTGGCGGGAAGATAGGTCAATTGGTCTACCTCCACTAACCTAAGTCATCGAACCGCCAGCTCCTACTAGAAAATGGTGGAAAGACAACTCGATCTGTGCTGGACATAATGCTTTATTTTCTGTCTTTATTTCAACAATTGGAGGCAATACCTCCATCCAGTGTGTTCACCACAAGGTCCAGAGTCCAACTGACCTAGTACACAGTACTGCCACCAGAGGCCCTTCCATGACGTAATCCGAGATGGAGGCTGGTGGTGAAGAGAAAGCGTCTTATAACAGAAAATTGAAGGGTACATTGTTTATTTATAAAAAAAATAGTTTGTGGGGTTTGGAATTCTCTTACTCATCATTCTCTGCTGTTTGAAAACATGTACGTCTTGAAAGAAGTAATTACACGAAATCAACACGTTGCATAATCTAATGTTCGTCACTGTACTCTGGGTGTCTAAACCTAACGTTTGGCCCTTGTCGGCACTTAACCTATTGTTCTGATAGGTGGTTTCCAATGTCACCCCTATTTCCTTAAACAGTTGTACCGCCTTTGACAGAAAATTAAGTAATTAGTTGTGTCCTCCCACCATTTTCTGGTACATTTTTCGAATATCACATGCTTTTGAACGCCATTTCTGGCGCATTCTTCTTTGTCACCCACACCCTTAAACTATTGTACTGCATTTTACATAAAACTACTGCAAAATAACCTGGTGTTCTGCACTTATCCTGCTGTTCTGCTGTATGTCACCCACTCTCGCACACCCTCCCCTTAACTAATGTACACCTAACACCACATTGATATAAAAAATTTATGCAAATTAATTTACTGATATTTTGCACATGTATGGGGTAGTCTTTTTTTTAATTCAGAGCATCCTATTGGTCGGTGAAATCGATGGAATACAGTTTAAACAAAAAACAGCTAATAAAAACCACACATCCCTCCACTCGATGCCTGACACCTCCGCCACTACCGCCGCCACCGCCGCTGCTGCCCCTGGCCCTGACCCTGGTCAGGCCGCGGCCACCACGGCATCGGTCTGGGTCTGGTGTCCATGGGCCACCCTCCCTATGGCTAGCGGGTTAGGCCTGCAGCAACGAGGCTGCTCGCAGTGGCCCGAGTCCACATAATCTCCCCCTCCGCTGTCACATCCTATCCAATCACCTGGGTACAGCAAACAGCCCTGTCCATCTTGCCACAGGGCTCCAACATGCTCACACCGATCACATATGCGAAACGCCTCTGGCCAGCAAGTGTGTTTACCATTTGTGATGCTATACCTGTGGATACTGGCATCACAGATCGGGCTATAGAAATCCGTTCCAGAATAGCACAGGCTGCGTTCTCCCTAGCGAACCAACAGGACTTACAAGCTGTGTCCAGCTGTGCTTACCTGCCCCAGCACGACTGACGCATTGCCGCAAAACTTCCATGTGGCGACTACCATTTAAAATGTACTAAATGTTATACTGATGTCACATGGCTATGCAAAATACGAGCCAAGTCGACCTCTCAGAGATTTTATAGTGTCCCAGAAATAGTTAACGGCCACTTTTGTATGAGCTGTTATGATGTCTCAGCTTATCCGCACAGAAGTTCTTGTCCTAACAGAATCTGTTTACGAAACTAGTGTGGAATAACGCCAAATGCATTCCTCCTGATGGTTCTAACGTGAGACCCCATCAATCATGTCTTACCCCTTCCTGCTTTCAACATACACAAACGTTCTTACCGCTATGCAGAGACTCCTATATCCCAGTACAAATGATATCTTGTGGGATTATGTGGGGTGATTTCCTTGTTGTCTGCAAGAGGCCATGGACCAGAACGTCTTAATGTCAGTTTAGAACCTTACGCAGACCTCAAAATTGTGGCAGAAAAACAAAATGTTTGGCAGTGTACAAAGTGTGTTAGAGCAGAAAAAAACAATGTTTCAAACAACGAGACAGGGCCACTGGGGGCGTCTCTTACGACTTACAGTATAGTCCACGTGATATGATCATCCTGCTACACCAGCCATTTTGGCCGAGTGGTTCTAGGTGCTTCAGTCTGGAACCGCGTGACCCCTACAGTCGCAGGTTCGAGTCCTGCCTCGGGCATGATGTGTGTGATGTCCTCAGGTTAGTTAGGTATAAGCAGTTCTATGTTCTAGGGGACTGATAAGCTCAGGTGTTAAGTCCCATAGTGCTCAGAGCCATCCTCCTGTAGTACAGGTGATGAAACTTTTAACTGGTCTGTGCAGTTGATCTATACCTGTATATTTAATAGGATCATCACATGTGCTCGATGCCTCCACACATGCGGTATTTGTTTTCGATATATGAGAGGAGGGAGATGTGATAAAAATGTTACCTAGTTCCCTATTGGATGAAGTTTGTTGAGCTTTTATAGTTCCTAATTTTTCTCTCATGGATGGTACGGAATAATGAAGATAGAACGTTGGGGAGATAGATGTGAATGGACGTGGATCTTTAGTACTTTTAAGTTGTTTGGGGGTGCACCACAGTACAGTGGCAAAAATCCTCGTCCTTCTCTCAGTTCCTGTTTCCATCGAATGGTTAAAACAAAGGCCTGTCGCAGTAACCCAGCTTAACCTGTTTCTACACAGTATGCAGAAGATGGTAGACATAGTTTCCTCCAACTTCTACTCAGTTCCAACTTACAATGGAATGATTACATGCACAAAGCTGCAGGGATGGTAGTGCAGAGTCTGAGACTGCTTTTGCATGATACATAGTGACTACCTAAAACGAGGTTGGAATTTTACTGTAGCAGATAGGTTCTAGAGAGATGACTCGTTTCGAGATATGAGAGTGTCAGAAATATGTTTCGCTAGTGGCTGTAATCATTAAAGGATTTCTCCATAGGATCTAGTGCAGGTATGTGCTTGAATGGAGGCACTTGATTCAAAATAATGACATCATTTCTAGCAGATAGCATGACACTAGAGATCTCGAAAGCTAGCGTATATTTCTTATGACATCAATCAGCACAACATCTACTACTGTTTGTGAACCTCCTCAATCAGTCATCGCCTGCAACTCAGTGGGTATATCACCGAACCTCTGACATAGTATCGAGACAGGATGTATTACAAATACTGGAGAAATATCTAGCAGTGTGAGAGAGTTGCAAATACCGGTTTCAAACCACGTTCCTTGACGGAATCACTTTCAAAATTCAGTGATTTTATCACGAGGTTGCATCGTGGGCTATGTGTAACAGGACTGCTGGTCTGATAATATACGCTCCTACAATCACCATCTTGGTATTTGTCTGGAAAAACCAATTCATTCGGAGGTAATGCCATACCTTGATTTATAAAGCCAGTATAGCTTTTAACTTGGATACTTGTGTGCACCTGTAGAACCAAGATTCCTTGTGATGGTAATACAATTGTGTTCTTTATCATCTAACGGTTTTGAAGACGATTACGCCTCTCATTCTAAGACGCAGTGGTACCACTCGCAAGAAAAACTTAGAGACATGCCCACCAATGGTTGATTTTTGGTCATATTATTTCGTATCGCCGGCGATCAGTTATTGACAAGGTATTATACTTAGTAGTAGGGAATGTGTGATAAGTTTCCCTTGGGCATCAGGCTTATAAAGTATGTGTTTGTGTTCAAACATGTGCAAAGGAAGGTATGCATCTGACGTGGAATACTGTGACAGCAAAAGAAAGAGTATGTCAGGTCATAAGAACGGCACAGAAATTTCTATTTCCCGACCAACAGCTGTCAGCATGGTGTATTTCCAATACTTTGCTCATTGTCGAATGTTGTTCAGTTGAAACCGTGATTGTAACATTTAATTGTAAGTACAATGATAAAACATATATGTGAACTGTTTTCTAGGATGATTCTGCCAATGTGTCCTTGGCATGCAGTGCAGGTGACAGGAATGGTCCACGTTCCTCGTTAATGGTAGGTGCTGTCCGAATGGAAAGGCCTGTTGGAGGGTAGGAATGTAGCTGACTTAACTGTGTAGCCCTCCTGACGGTTGAATAGCGAACTAATACTTAGTATGTGTTGGACAGCTTTCATGATCGCTTGGAAATTTGAGAAGATTCAATATGAATGTGTGTCTGAGCTTGGCCATTATTCCCTCCCATGTAAATTGTTCCACTGACTGCTTCTTCACATTTTGTGTCTTTATTTAGTTGAGAGAACATCGATTGTGGAGCGTGCATCTAGCAGGTGGAATACATGTATGCTGGCTCTCTAGACGTGAGAAACACGTTATTTGAGTTTGTAAATTAGAGGGATGATTTGGAATCTGTTACATCACCGACATCAGTATTAGCGAGTGGAAATATCAGTTTACTCTATTTTTCTTTTGTCGAGTTTTTTCACGTAAAGGTCTTTGCAGACGCGATAAGTTTCTAGTTACTCTATGGTTTACAGCATGCTCCACCTAGCTTAAGTTTTGGATTTCTAGAGAAATAATTTCCAGTCTGTATCTTCAGAATTATATTGCGTGAGCGATACTGATATGCAAGCGATATCGATATGTGTTTGATATCTAGAAGTACCCAGTAAAAGGTATGGTATTCTAGCAAACCATGCAAAATTAGATATGTTCTTGTAATCACAGAGTCTGGAGATGTGTGTAGAAAAGCGAGCAAGCAATCAGGCCTGGACCAGAAACAGTAATACATTTGTGCCGAATGGAAACAGAATCGGTCTTTGCACAACAGTTGTGAGAGTGACTTCGACCACTGAGGGCGCTCTGATCATGCCTTGAGACTGGATGACCACCTGACCTTGCAGTAAATATCTAGTGCCACGAGTATACCTACAGTGCATGTGCTTATGCTGTCTGTCTTCATGGTATATGTACAAATGATGTAAAAGGGGTGATGTTGTATGGCACAGGATATGAACTGCTTGTTTACTACATCGACACGGTATGCGGTGATATATTACTGTGTTGGAGATCAGTTTCATGCTCTAATATTCAAGCTCCAGTCTTCAGTCAGATAGAAATGTAATCAGGTAAGAGTCTTTCCGTATTTGACGATATGTAGGGCACTTTGCAGGGTTTAATTGAGGGTGCAATATGGCTAATTGTACAAAAAATATATTGGTGGGTGAAAGTCTTGTCTGTAGAAACAAAAAAGGCAGACTGTGCTTCCACACCAGCGGCATCAGTAATTCGGCGGGTAAATTCGATAAGAGGCATTCATAATCTCCCATTCATTCACAAGAAATCTTTTGTGCTGGGATATAGGAGTCTCTACATAGCAGTGAGAACGTTTGTGTATGTTGAAAGCAGGAAGTGTAAGACATTATGGACAGGGTGCCACCTTAAGACCATCAGGAGGAATGCATTCAGCATTATTCCACGCTATTTTCGTAAATAGGTTCTGTTAGGACAAGAATTTCCATGTCGACAAGTTCAGACATCATAAAAGCTCCTACAAAAGCGACCATTAACTATTTCTGAGACACTATACAATTTATGAGAAGTCAACTTGGCTCTTATTTTACATAGCCATGTGACATCAGTATAGCATTGAGTGCATTTTAGATGGTGAGTCGCCACATGGACGTGTCACAGTGATGCGTCAGTCGCACTGGCGCAGCTAACCACGGCTGGAGGCAGCTCATATGTCCCATTAGGATTGCTAGGGAGAAAGCAGCCTGTGCTATTCTGGAACACATTTCTATAACGAGATCTTTGACGACAGTATCCACAGGTACAGTATCAGCAACAGTAAACACACTTGTTGCACAGAGGCGTTTCATTTATGGGATGGGTGTGAGCACACCTTCGAGTTCTTTGGCAAGATGGACAGGGGTGTGTGCTGTACCTCACGTGATCGGGGAGGGTGTGATGGTGCAGAAGGAGATGCTGTAGAATCGGGCCACTGCGAGCAGCCTTGTTGCTGCAGCCCTAACCTGCTAGCCATAGGGAGGGTGGCCCATGGATACCGGAGCGATGCTGTGGCGGCTGGGATGGCGACAGGGCCAGGGGCAGCGGCGGCGGCGCCTGCAGCTGCGGCTGCGGCTGCGGTGGCGTCTGCGGGTATGGGGAGATGTGTTTTTTAATAGCAATCTTTTATTTAAACTGTATTCCGTAGATTTCACAGACATGCTGCAAACTAAAAAAAAAAAAAACTACCCCATACATGTGAAAAATATCGATTTAATTAATTTCCATAAATTTTTTATATCAACATGGTGTTAGCAGTGCAATAGGTAATGGGAGAGTATGCATGAGTGGGTGACATGGAGCAATACCGCAGGTTAAGTGCAGTACACTAGGTTAACTTGCATTATTTTTATGTAAAATGCAGTACAGTAGTTTAAGGGTGTGGGTGACAAAGAAGAATACGCCAGAAATGGCGTTCAAAAGCATGTGACATTCGAAAAGTATACCAGAAAATGGTGGGAGGACATAACTGATTATTTAATTTTCTGTCAAAGGCGGTACAATAGTTTGAGGAAATGCAAAACCACTTAACAGAACAATAGGTTAAGTGCCAACAAGGGCCAAACATTAGGTTTAGACACCCAGAGTACAGTGCCGAATATTAGGTTATGCAACATGATCACTCCATGTAATTACTTCTTTCAAGATCTACATGTTTCCAAACAGCAGTGAATGATGAGCAAGAGAAATCCAACCCCCACTATCTGATTTTTTTTATAAATAAACAATATACCCTTGACTTTCCTGTTTTGAAACCCTTCTTCCCCACAATCAGACCGCCATCTTGGATTATGTCATGGAACAGACGACAGTGCCCTGTGTTGGTGGCACTGTGTACCAGGCCTGGACTTCATGGCGAACACACTGTTTCCCACCATTCCCCCCCCCCCCCCCACCCTAGACCGCCATCTTGGATTATGTCACGGAACAAATGACAGTGCCCTCTGGTGGCAGTACTGTGTACTAGGTTAGTTGGACACCAGACCTCATGGTGAACACACTGGATGGAGGTAGTGCCTCTAATTGTTTAAATAAAGACTGAAAATAAAGAATTTCGTTCAGCACAGGACGAGTCCTGTTCCCGCCTTTTCCTGTTTCCGGCGGTTGACTTAGTTTACTGGAGGTAGCCCAAATGACCTATCTTTCCTCCATTTTCTTAGGTTAGTAGAGGAATCCATGGTGTGTTGCATTATCCTGATGGAATTTGAATTTCCCACCATTTTCTGGGGGAGGGGAGGGGTGGAGAGGGGTTAGGTTAGCGGATGTAGCCCAGTTGACCTATCTTCCCGTCAAAACCCGCCATATTGGATGATGTCATGTGCTGTTGCCATGTCTACAGTCCGCCATCTATGATGACGTCATCACCACTGTCTTGGATACATCTGACAACAATGGAGAGTGGAGTGACGCCGGCCTAGTTCCACTACTCCCGCGCTCTGTCTCACTCCGTTCTCAAATACTGCTTTGCTTTCATGTCCTTCGACTCTTCTAACAACAGCTAGTCTCTTACATGTTATACTAGATAACTTGACACTACATCAGTGTCGTGTGGTTTCGGTGTGAGTTGCAGATAATTTTTTTCTCGGTTGTGCGATCTAGCAACCACGTAACCATTTCAGTTTCTTATTTTTACGTTTATTCTTTTCTTCCACTACACTTTCATCTTTTCATTGTTTCTTACTTTCTTCTGACCACTTCACGCCACTTTTGTATCACTGCTGTACCATGGAATCCCTCAGTATTCAATATTTTTTTCCCTCAACAGTTCTCTGTCAGTTTTTACTCTGTTTTTTCTAAACTCTTTTTTTCTTCATGGATTCAACTTGTTATTGAATCTTAATCATACAAACAGTTGAAGACCTTTTTGTTTAATCTATTGTGTTGCATTCGATATAAATGTACAAAAAAGACCAGTCTTCTTTTTCTCGTTACTTCTAATATGTTCTCCGTGTTTCGATAAATTTCATCATTAGAACGTAATTTCCAACCTACTATAGTTTTTCGGGGGCCTAATATTTTCTAATTATCGCCTTTCTAGTATTTCTAATATATCTATGTAGTAGTTTAATGCTCGACATTCACTTGCATATGGACAATCTGGCTACACTACTGTTGTGTAACGCCTTATTTTTGCGGTTTTCGTCGGGATTTTCTTGTTGTAAAAATCTTTGGTTATTACCGTTTGTCCTTCCAATTTTATGTATCCCTTCCTCTATAGTAGGTTTTTCCAAACTCCCTATTTAAATGTTAACGAGCCCATTTGGCCAGTATATGTTTTCAAGCCAGTCTCACTGACTTTCTTGTGAAAGATTAATTTGAGTTACAGGAGACATCACATTTTCAGAAACTGGGGAAAAAGTCATTCGCAAATATGAGACAATTTATTCCAGCGTTTTTCTGTCCACTTCCCAACGTTATTGATGAAATCTTACATTCATTCATTTTTTCATCCCAAATTCTCACTGTTTTGTCTAGAACACGATTAAAAAGAATAGGTGATACAGCATCACCTTGTCGTGCAGCTGTCCTTATTTTATATGGCTGGAATATTTTCCCCATACATATCACTTTTTAAGTGCTTCGCCAATTACATATCTTAATTTAAACTTAACACAAAAATTTCAAATTTGTTTGTATATAGTTTGATAATTTGTCTTGTCAACCGAATCGAAGTCTTCTTGAAATTAACAGACCTTACTACAATATCTTTTGAATTCCGTAATCAGTAGCGAATTATTGATTTCAGATTAAAAATTTTTTCAGAACCGCGGTAGCCAGTGATCATGTTGCTAATGTGCTACATCATACTGTAAATATCGCACTAAAACTGTGCAATTTCTCTTTGTATGAGAGCCAGAAATCGCACTGAAATTACCACATCTCTCTTCGAATGCCTGCTGGTATGCAAATAAAATGAGCGAAGCAGCACTCTCTTCACGGCAACTAGAAAGCAGTGTCGAGTGCGAAATAATGGTTAGCTGTGCAAGTTATGTAGCTGTCTTTTTTTTACTGTGCGTGCTCTGGTGACAGTCATCGCGTAAGGGATGGTACTATGGGTGCAATGTTGGTCACAGCACCACGTCAGAATTTTTCTTTGAAAATGCATGTAAAGTATTGTGCAAGCAGCATGGCGAATTCTGTAGATGATCTGGTAAAGAGATTGCCTAGTAGATCTTTGGAGGATATTGTGAGAGTTAAAGATTCCGGTAGATCTAATTCATGTTTAAATCTGACAAAGGAAGAGTGTGGGACGGTGGGACGCGACTCACCGATATGGCTCGAGCTATGTGAGTAGAAGCAGGTAGATATCCCTTTTAAGGTCGTAGAATATTTCGCCTGAGTGAGCCGCAGGAAAAGGTAGATTGCTCTCTGAGGATTTACGAGTAGGGAATGACGAAATTTTTCACTTGTACTTGGTGTATCAATACCATGACACAGTTATCAAGGATGTTGACCATCATTTCGTCACTTTGGGTTTGCTCCTCAGTGATACCAATTTTTTAAATTTTATTTTACTCATTGCAGTGTTAACCTTTTAATAATAAAATTTAAGTATATTCAAACATTTAATTTTATATACACAAAATCAATATATTCAATTTAGTTACAATTACTATCCTTGCAATCGAAAGACTATAAGTGGTGATAAAAAAAGCGATTACAGGAGGAAATGTACGACGAAAGTGAATTAAAAGAGTTGGATCTGCGGGTACGATGTTCGCAGAGCACTTTTTTTTTTTTTTGCTTTCCACGTTTGTTATTCGGAAATAATGATGCATGGGGTACATGTGGAATGAAAGATTTAAGGTGTATTAATGTATTAATAAAAAAATGGAGCGGAGATCATAGAAGTATGTACAACGAAGTTGATCTTAGTGTTTTAGGTAAAGCTACAATATCAAGAATATTAAGTCTCGCCTATGATGACGTCATAGTGAAACACAATCTGTTTATTTTTAAAAAATTTTAGCACACTGGTAAAATTTTACAGACGCACCAATGATTCCGATCATGACCTGCTCTTCCTGAAACCACCTTGATATGCATCTAAATGGCTGCAGAGGCTGCAGATAATTAAATATTGCATATTGCTCAATAGCTGGGTGCAAGTTCGTGAAATGTAGACCGCTTCAGCGACTTACGTGTCCCTAATCTATCCCAGCTTCCCAACCGGGGAAAGGAGACCTACAGTTGAAAGTGAAATATGAACCACGTTTTGCTCATGGCGCCTCCTGACGTCGTTGGGAGGTGAAGGCTAAATTGGAGGCAGACTGAAAATTTCCGTTGCATGAACGAGGTTCGATTCCACAACCTCCCTGTTTAAATGCACGCGCTTTACCAGGAAATCACCGGGCCCGACAGGTTTCAGATAAACTTCAGTTTACTGTATGTGAGCCGTACGAAGAGGCTTCAGCCGTCCTCACACTTGACGAGGCAGCTAACGTTGGCGTGGACGCGGAAGTGACATCCGACTTCACGAGAGGCAGCGCCGTCGACACACGGTACGAGATGGCTAACGTGAATTGCGCTTTCACCTCTCTCCAGTGGCCTTTGTCGGCTTTATACGGCTCGCAAACCACACAGTCTCTTTACGGAAAACCACACGCCTAAAACAGCCGCGATAACTCTGTTAGCGACTGTCAAAGAAGAGCGGAGAAAATCGCTAAGAAAATCCTCGGCTCATCGATGGCTTGAACAGCGAATTGCTGGTAGAGGTAAGGCTGAACAACGACCTGAGATACATGCCAGTAAAAGTTATTCTTTAACTCAATTGCATTTTCATCCCATTTTCGGTTTCAAATATTGAATGTAGTGAAAGTATAGTGTCTAATATGAGTTTGTGCGTTCATAATATCCGTATTCTTGATATTGCATTGACTACGAAAACTGACATAGCTTTTAAGATCGAGATTCGTTTCACAATTTCATTCAAAGGAGGAGAGTTTTTCAAAGCTGTTCACCACGATAGAAGAAGGTTTTTTTTGTTGCGAAGATAGAAACATAAGCCAGTATGTCAAGACAGATATACGTCTATATATTTTACAGAAAGTTTCATAACAGCAAAAACGTGCCGTGTGTTCAGTTTCTGACATAGATTGGTAGTCACAAGGAAGGAAGGAAGGAAGGAAGACTGTGTTTAACGTACCGTCGACATCGAGGTCATTAGAGACGGGGCACAAGCTCAGGTGGTGTCAAGGATGGGGAAGAATACCGGCTTTTCAAAGGAACCATCCCGACATTTGCCAGAAGCAATTTACAGAAATCACGGAAAAACCTACATCTGGATGGCCGGACGCAGGTTTGAACCGTTTTCCTCCCAAATGGGAATCCATTGTGCTAACCACTGCGCCACTTCGCTCGGTACTGGCCGTCACTTAAAGATTTCTGGCGATTTTTGGGAAAACTCTCGACTCGGCTTTTGAAACAAAAATTTCAGTAGACACATTATTTACAAGAAATAGCATCGACTTTCGCGATAATACCTCTATTAAATGAATAAGAAAGACCCAGAATCTTCTAGAAAGAAAATAGCGAAAAGAAATTTTCTGGAAGGCAATTGGCGTGAACCGGCTACCTTTGTTTTTACTTCACCACTCCCGATACTATCGCATGCGCCGTAGTTTCGACAGAGCTGACGAGCTTCTGAATATTATACACGCTATCTAAATATTGTATCTACAAATACCACGACTTTATATTTACTATGAAAACTGCACCAGAAGACGCGGTTCTGATAGATTAACATTTGCCGTAACATTGAAACGGTATACTTTCGTAGCACAAAAGTTATAATACTAAATACATCAACTACAGGAATCCGTTACCTACAGATATTTACTTTCCCGCCGGCCGAAGTGGCCGTGCGGTTAAAGGCGCTGCAGTCTGGAACCGCAAGACCGCTACGGTCGCAGGTTCGAATCCTGCCTCGGGCATGGATGTTTGTGATGTCCTTAGGTTAGTTAGGTTTAACTAGTTCTAAGTTCTAGGGGACTAATGACCTCAGCAGTTGAGTCCCATAGTGCTCAGAGCCATTTACTTTCCCGTCGTGTTATTATAACAATTCGTAGCTAAAACGACGTGCTTTCGAGATCTCCTTAATTCGCCGATGCTTTGAAACAGCTTATATTCGTACCACGTCCTCTGCGGGAAAGAAAACCCACGAAATACGATGTTTCACCCGATTGAACATGGCGGCTGCTATATTATGCCTGTGACGTTAAAACGATGTCACATCTCATTGGTCACGTTCCTCTCCAAGAGGCAAAAATCTAGCATAATACGAATGCGTGGTGTCTGTTCTTTCGAACATGTCCGAAATAACAATCACCACGTGAAATCCGCAGCTGTGTTGCACAATTTGTAAACTGAAGGTGGAGAGGGCGGAATAGGAGGGAACTAATGACACGAGCTGCTCCGGGACTTTACGTGGAATCAGTGGGGACGAGTGCAAATGTGTGCCACACTGGGACTCGAACCCGGGATCTGCTGCTTCGCTAACCTCTGCGCCACCCAGACGCAGTGCTTATCGCAAATGCACGGACTGAGCCGATATGCTCCCTGGCTCTCATCTAGATGTCCATGTCCTTCCTCCATGCTCGCCAGTTGTCATTCCCGCCGGTGGTCGGACGTAAATGTGCACCCTCGCTGAAGGTTGCCTGTTGAGGCGTATCGATCAGATGAACGCGCCGTGCCTCGGTGCACCTGATACCATCAGTTCGCCCCGTTACCTTTCCTTTCTCCTCCACCCCTCAACCCCAGCCCCAGCCATGAATTTACATAAAAAAATCCAACATGCCTGATCCTATATTTCACGCTCCGCTCCTCGTACACGTGCGGTTTTACGTCCCGTGAGAGGACAACTTTGTGCGGGATAGCTTGAAGAGCTGGATCAAACCAGTCTTCAGACTGAAAACCCACCTCAGTGTTTTACACCTGCTACCTCGAGAGTTTCAAAGAGCATATTGCAGTGACAATTACCAAAAGGTTGCGGTGTTCCCGTGCTTGTATTGACGAGGCGGACTGGAGCGAGGGTGCGGGCAGCGCGGTGCGGCGCGAGTCGCCGCGCCGGCCGCTCGCGCTGGCGCAGAGCACGGCCGCGCAGCCGGCCGCGGGTTTTACTGCGCCGTTTACGGCGGGTTCCGCCTCACTTAGGGCTGCGCACGCCCGCCTTCATTTACCGCCGTGTACTTGCGCGCATCCAGACGGGCCACCGTGCGGCCCCGCTGCCCCCCCAGACAATGCGGGCCCCAATAAAAACAGCCGGCGCGGCTCCGAACAGCAATAAAACCGCTCGACAATCTCCGGAACAGAGCGCGTGCGAAAAGGATCGAGCGATAGGGCGCCTCGTGCCCGTTACGACGCCCGCCGTGCAGAGGTGACGCCTGCGGCTGGCTGGCTGCACTTCCCACAGCCCCCGGCCGCGCCCCGGTGCACCACGGGCGGCTGCTGCCTCTCATGAATGGGAAATCACGCGGCGCTCAACACCTCAGCGTCCGCTCGCCTACAACGCGAGGGGCTGCGTTGGCGGTGATGAGGCAAGCTATCCTGCGGGTTTTGACCGACATAAGATAGATACTGCCTACAGGAAAATTAAAGAGACCTTTGGAGAAAAGAGAACCACTTGTACGAATATCAAGAGCTCAGATGGAAAACCAGTTCTTAGCAAAGAAGGGAAAGCAGAAAGGTGGAAGGAGTATATTGAGGGTCTATACAAGGGCGATGTACTTGAGGACAATATTATGGAAATGGAAGAGGATGTAGATGAAGATGAAATGGGAGATACAATACTGCGTGAAGAGTTTGACAGAGCACTGAAAGACATGAGTCAAAACAAGGCCCCGGGAGTAGACAACATTCCATTAGAACTACTGACGGCCTTGGGAGAGCCAGTCCTGACAAAACTCTACCATCTGGTGAGCAAGATGTATGAGAGAGGCGAAATACCCTCAGACTTCAAGAAGAATATAATAATTCCAATCCCAAAGAAAGCAGGTGTTGACAGATGTGAAAATTACCGAACTATCAGTTTAATAACTCACGGCTGCAAAATACTAACACTAATTCTTTACAGACGAATGGAAAGACTAGTAGAACCCGACCTCGGCGAAGATCATTTTGGATTCCGTAGAAATTTTGGAACACGTGAGGCAATACTGATTCTACGACTTATCTTAGAAGCTACACTACTGGCCATTAAAATTGCTACACCACGAAGATGACGTGCAACAGAGGAAGCCGACAGGAAGAAGATGCTGTCATATGCAAATGATCAGGACTTCAGAGCATTCACACAAGGTTGGCGCCGGTGGCGACACCTACAACGGGCTGACATGAGTAAAGTTTCCAACCGATTTCTCATACACAATCAGCAGTTGACCGGCGTTGCCTGGTGAAACGTTGTGGGTGATGCCTCGTGTAAGGAGGAGAAATGCGTACCATCACGTTTCCGACTTTGATAAAGGTCAGATTGTAGCCTATCGCGATTGCGGTTTATCGAATCGCGACATTGCTGCTCGCGTTGGCCGAGATCGAATGACTGTTGGCAGAATATGGAATCGGTGGGTTCAGGAGGGTAATACGGAACGCCGTGCTGGATCCCAACGGCCTCGTATCACTAGCAGTCGAGATGACAGGCATCTTATCCGCATAGCTGTAACGGATCGTGCAGCCGCGTCTCGATCCCTGAGTCAACAGACGGGAACGTTTGCAAGACAACAACCATCTGCACGAACAGTTCGACGACGTTTGCAGCAGCATGGACTATCAGCTCGGAGACCGTGGCTGCGGTTACCCTTGACGCTGCATCACAGACAGGAGCGCCTGCTATGGTGTACTCAACGACGAACCTGGGTGCACGTATGGCAAAACGTGATTTTTTCCGATGAATCCAGGTTCTGTTTACAACAATATGATGGTCGCATCCGTGTTTGGCGACATCGCGGTGAACGCACATTGGAAGCGTGTATTCGTCATCGCCATACTGGAGTATCACCCCACGTGATGGTATGGGGTGCCATTGGTTACATGTCTCTGTCAACTCCTGTTTGCATTGACGGCACTTTGAACAGTGGACGTTACTGTGGTGTCACCGCCAGACACCACACTTGCTAGATGGTAGCTTTAAATCGGGCGCGGTCCATTAGTACATGTCGGACCCGCGTGTCGCCACTGTGTGATCGCAGACCGAGCGCCACCACAAGGCAGGTCTCGAGATACGGAATAGCACTCGCCCCAGTTGTACGGACGACGTAGCTAGCGACTACACTGACGAAGCCTCGCTCATTTGCAGAGCAGTTAGTTAGAATAGCCTTCAGCTAAGTCCATGGCTACGACCTAGCAAGGCGCCATTAGTAACATTGCATGTATCTACAGAGTCTCACTTGTATCGTCAAGAGCGATGTATACAACAAGGATGGATTAGAGTTAAGTATTCCAGAACCTACGTACTTTTCTTTATAGCATTCATTACGTATCCTGTTTCAGACCTCACGCCATCCTGCTTTAGCTTAGCGCGTGCCTTTCGGCTTCCTTTCATTGTGTCTAGGCTGCCTTGTCTAGACACAACAGTTACATTTCAGATGTGCTACGAACCGTGGTTCTACCCTTCATTCGATCCCTGCGAAACATTACATTTCAGCAGGATAATTCACGACCGCATGTTGCAGGTCCTGTACAGGCCTTTCTGGATACAGAAAATGATCGACTACTGCCCTGACCTGCACATTATCCAGATCTCTCACCAATTGAAAACGTCTGGTCAATGGTGTCCGAGCAACTGGCTCGTCACAATACGCCAGTCACTACTCTTGATGAACTGTGGTATCGTGTTGAAGCTGCATGGGCAGCTGTACCTGTACACGCCATCCAAGCTCTGTTTGACTGAATGCCCAGGCGTATCAAGGCCGTTATTACGGCCAGAGGTGGTTGTTATGGGTACTGATTTCTCAGGGTCTATGCACCCAAATTGCGTGCAAATGTAATCACATGTCAGTTATAGTATAATATATTTGTCCAATGAAAACCCGTTAATCATCTGCATTTCTTCTTGGTGTAGCAATTTTAGTGGCCAGTAGTGTAGATTAAGGAAAGCCAAACCTACGTTTCTAGCATTTGTAGACTTAGAGAAAGCTTTTGACAATGTTGACTTCAATACTCTGTTTCAAATTCTAAAGGTGGCAGGGGTAAAATACAGGGAGCGAAAGGCTATTTACAATTTGTACAGAAACCAGATGGCAGTTGTAAGAGTGGAGGGGTATGAAAGGGAAGCAGTGGTTGGGAAGGGAGTGAGACAGGGTTGTAGCCTCTCCCCGATGTTATTCAATCTGTATATTGAGCAAGCAGTAAAGGAAACAAAAGAAAAATTCGGAGTAGGTATTAAAATCCACGGAGAAGAAATAAAAACTTTGCTGTTCGCCGATGACATTGTAACTCTGTCAGAGACAGCAAAGGACTTGGAAGAGTAGCTGAACGGAATGGACAGTGTCTTGAAAGGAGGATATAAGATGAACATCTATAAAAGCAAAATGAGGATAATGGAATGTAGTCGAATTAAGTCGGGTGATGCTGAGAGAATTAGATTAGGAAATGAGACACTTAGAGTAGTAAAGGAGTACTGCTACTTGGGTAGCAAAATAACTGATGATCGTTGAAGTAGAGAGGATATAAAATGTAGACTGGAAATGGCAAGGAAAGCGTTTCTGAAGAAGGGAAATTTGTTAACATCGCGTATAGATTTAAGTGTCAGGAAGACCATTATGAAAGTATTTGTATGGAGTGTAGCCATGTACGGAAGTGGAGCATGGACGATAAATAGTTTGGACAAGAAGAGAATAGAAGCTTTCGAAATGTGGTGCTACAGAAGAATGCTGAAGATTAGATGGGTAGATCACGTAACTAATGTGGAGGTATTGAATAGGATTGGGGAGAAGAGAAGTTTGTGGCACAACGTGACTAGAAGAAGAGACTGAGATGGCAAAAGTAGAGGGATACCTACTAATATCGCGTAAATTTGGAAATTTGTGGGAAGGTCTTATGGGACCAAACTACTGAGGTGATCGGTCCCTAAGCCTACATACTACTTAATCTAACTTATACTAACTTACGCTATGGACAACACACACACACATACACACCCATGCCCGAGGGAGGACTCGAACCACCGACGGGGAGAGCCGCACGCACCGTGACAAGGCGCCCGAGACCGCGCGGCTACCCCGTGCAGCTGGCATCGTGTCGGACCTCCTTTTGCCCGGCGTAGAGCAGCAACTCGACGTGGCGTGGACTCAACAAGTCGACGGAAGTCCCCTGCAGAAATACTGGGCCACGCTGCCTCCATAGCCGTCCATAACTGCGAAAGTGTTGCCAGTGCAGAATTCACCTCAGGCGGTCCTGGTGGTCAGATCAGCCGCTCGAAGTGTCCAGAGTGTTCTTCAAACCTATCGCGAACAGCTGTCGCCCGGTGACGTGGCGCATTGTCATCCATAAAAATTCCATTGTCATTTGGGAACATGAAGACCAGAAATGGTTGCAGATGAACTTCAAGTTCAAATGGCTCTAAGCACTATGGGACTTAACATCTGAAGTCATCAGTTCCCTAGCCTTAGAACTACTTAAACCTAACTAGCCTAAGGACATCATGCACATCCATGCCCCAGGCAGGACTCGAACTGGCGACCGTAGCAGCAGCGCGGTTTCGGACCGAAGCGCCTAGAACCGCGCGGCCACAGCTGCCAGCTGAACCTCAAGTAGCCAAACATAATCATTTCCAGTCAATGATCCACGTCACCACAGCCCACGCCATATTACTGACCTACCACCGTGTTGCAAAGTGCCTTGTTGAGAACTTCAGCCCGTGGCTTTATGGGGTGCCACACTCGACGCTTCATCAGCTCTTACCGAGTGAAACTGGCCCTCAACTGACAAGCCGGTTTTTCAGTCGTCTAGGGTCCAACCGATACATTCACGAGATCAGGAGAGGCGCTGCAGGTGATGTCGTGGTGCTAGCAAATGCGCTGGTCACTCGTCTGCTCCAGTAGCCCATTAGTGACAATTTCACCTCACTGTCGTAACGGGTGCGTTCGTCGTACGTCCCACATTGAGTTTTGCGGTTATTTCACGCACTACTGCTTGTCTGTGAGCGCTGGCAACTTTACGTAAGCGCCGCTGCCCTCGATCATTAAGTGAAGGCCGTGATGAGAGGTAATGCCTGAACTGTGGAATTCTCAGCACATTCTCTTGATATTGTGGATCTCGGAATGTCGAATTCCCTAACGATTTCCGAAATGAAATGTCCCATGCGTCTAGCTACAACTACCATTTCGCCATCAGCGTCTGTTAATTCCCCTTGTCCGCCCATAATGAGGTCGAAAACCTCTTCACACGCAGCACCTGAGTACAAATGACGGAGCACTGCCCTGTTATACCTTGTGTATGCGATACTACCGTCAGCTGTATATGTGCATATCGCTATCCCATGACTTCTTTCACCTCACTGGACGTACACAGGGTACTTCAAAACGTACGGTATATATTTTTTAACGTGACAGCATAGAATAATATGTACAAAGCATCGTCTAAAACATAGTCCAATTTTTGTTGGATACAAACACACATCTTGTGGCGTCACCTATCACTTGATGTATAAAATCAATAAAATTCTGAACCCCTATAAATTAAATTACGCCACAAATCCATATTATGGATTTCATCGACAATCAATGATGCATTGATTAAACTTGCTTCAGACCATTCCAGGAGTTTGGTCCCAGGGTACACTTGTCCTGGCACTGTGTTCCATGAACAAAAACAACATTTATTACACAAACACAGTTCTATATAGCGTCACACATATCGACCGGTCTCCGCCATGTTTTCACGTTATGCCAACCTAAACTTTGGCAAGGAATCAGAAAAATACACGCATTGTTGGTCACATAACCTACTTCAATGTTATCTGAGCCTGAACTGCCGGCTAATGTTTCTCAAAAATCTACTCCGCTGTTTTTGAAAAGTGCAACACCGAGAAGGAATTACCCGAATAGCTGCACACTTGGTGGAAGTGGCGATGGGCGTGCAAGCAATACGTGATGCGTTTTGCAGCGAGATGGGGTACACGTAGGTCCAGCAGAGCCCCCTCGTGTCGGTCCGACAGGGTCGGTGCTGCGCCTAGTATAGTCGGCGCAGAGCTGTCACGCAAGGTGGAAACAACGCAGCGAGTGCCAGTGTGCCTCGTCGACGTCAAAGGGAGCCACATCGGCACGTGAGCGAGTTAGAACAGGGCAGAATGATCGGTCTCCGGGAAACGTAATTGTCATACAGTGATATTTCGGCTCGCACAGGGCATGCTGCTACGACAGTGATCCGTGTGTGGAAGCAGTGGATAGAAGAAGGTCGTACGCAGCGACGACCGGGCGCTGGAGCACGGAACACGACCACAGCACGGGACGAGCGTCATCTTGTCCGTATGTCCATTACGGACCGTACAGCGTCATCCACAGTGTTGGCTCGTCGATGGAGCACTGCAACAGGTATTAACTTGCCTGCATAGACGGTTCGTCGCCATCTGCTGCAGGTTGGACTGGTTGCACGCATGCCATTACGTCGGTTTCCGTTGTCCAGAAACCACAAGCTCCTCCGACTGCAATGGGCACGTGAACACCGTCACTCTTTTCGGATGAGTTCCGCTTCAGTGTGTCCTACAGTGATGGCCGCATACATCTCTGCCTGTACCGTGGTGAGCGCAACCTGGAAGGCTGAATCGTGGAGCGGCATAGCGGACAAACACCAGGTGTAATGGTTTGGGGCGCCATTGGTTACAACAACCGATCTCGCCCCGTGCGTATTGCGGGCACTTTGGACAGCAACCGGTACCTAACGGAGGTTGTGGAACTTCAGGCATCTCCACAGGCCACATTTCAGCAGGTCAATGCCCGGCCACATATTGCGAGGAATGTACAGGCCTTCTCCGAAGAGCGACTGGTACCATTGCTCCCCTGGCCTGCACGTTCGCCAGACATGTCGCCCGTCGAACATTTCTGGGACATGGTTGGTCGGCACCTGGTGCGCCACGGTCCTGCAGTAACTGGTGTCACGGGTTTGTGGGCTCGGATACAAACTGCGTGGAGGGAAATCCCTCAGGAACGTATTCAGAACCCTACTGATTCAATGCCACGGCGTATAGCAGCTCTAATAGCAGCGCATGGTGGCCACACGACATACTGAATAGTCGGGCTCAAAGGTCACGTACAGACTTGAAAAGGTAATCATTTGTCACTTGTCATGTAACTAACCTGGGGTATTAAATAAATTGAATTCATGAGTTTCCTTCTTGCTGTTGCCATTCCCACAAATGGTAGTTTATTTATAAGCGTGCCTTTCTCCACCAATTTGGGGAGGGGGGTGGGTGATCTGAGGTCACAGAAACAAAGTATAAATACGTACTTCATAGTAGAAGTAAGCTGCCTGATCCCTAGCACTATTTTCATTTATATTAGTTTTTACGTAAAAGAATTTGTCCTGTGTGTATTACAGTAACTGTAATATGTATTAAGGTGGTAGCAAAAATATTAAGAGTCATCTATTCCTTCCGCAAGTCGTTGTGCCATCTTGGCAAAATAAAATAACTGTACTTCTACAAAAACTGAAATGACCGTAAAATTATGTGTAAAATGCGAAAGAAAATTTTGTGGTGTTTTCAAAACTGGTCCTTGATATTGCGTGACAGCGTTATGTCCAAATCTGTGGAGAATTTAATGTGATTAATATTTTATGAATACGTGTTTGCGATCCACTTGTCTTTTGTCCTCCAGCGTTAGCTAAATAAACTTTACTTTTAAAAAAATAGTTTAACTGAGTTTTGATATTGCGTAACAGAATAATTTGTCAAAACGTGATAAAAATTTGTAATTAACTAAAAGATAAGTCGTCCATGAAATCTATTATCCTATGTGATATTCAGTACTTGTAGACACTCTGTTCATGGCAGCAAAATATGCGATAGTGAATTTTTCTAGTTTGAACATTCGAAATATGGATTTCTTGCATGAATATGAAAATATGATTTCAGAAGTTTTGTATGGTGTCTACAGAATCACCAAGAAATGTTGTGTTATTGTTAAAAAAAATTTCAGATGTAACTAACTTAGAATTTAAGTAATAACAAACTAGATAAAGATCGGAGAATCTGTTACAAAGTGTTGCGATCGACTTTGCTTCAATATTCGCTAATCGATTACGTAAGTTATATCTCAAGCTAGTTATAGCTATCAATTTTCATTTCTCGTCTTGGTGTTCTACTTCATATTGGTCACTTATTAGCCGTCATTTTTGTTTCAATGTTCAAATCGTGAAGCTGTGCTTGAGTGTACATAACTTAATTATTGTGACTGGGGCTGGTTGCCCAATTATAATGTATCTTTTAAGCAAGCTGCAGATATTTATAAAGCTGCGTACGTCGGTATGGTATTTGTCATCGGGTCTTTTAATGGGAACGCTACTGTTATAGGATGTGTGATGTCCTTGGGTTAGTTAGGTTTAAGTAGTTCGAAGTTCTAGGGGACTGATGACCTCAGAAGTTAAGTCCCATAGTGCTCAGAGCCGTCTGAACCATCTGAGACTAGCGCTGTGCCCGGCAGTCATATTTCATCTGAACCTGTAAATGAGCTCAGAGTGGATTAAGCAGAGTACATCAGTCAGCTAGCAGAACACCCAAAATTCCTAAACGTATCGTCGTTCCACACAGGCCTACAATAACATGATGGATGTTACGTGTGCACTGCTTCTGTTCCTACTTCATTTATAGTGGATCCAACACATTCGAGAATAAGATGGAGGTTAATGATTAGATATTTATGAAACAATTTATATTGCTTCACACACTTTTTTACTGATACCTAATTGAATCGACCCGTTTCGACGGCATGCTACCATCATCAGGTGCGTTCCACTTACGCTATATCAATCTGAAGTGTGATTAGCTTCGTTTGTTTTTTGTGCCAGTGAGCTTAAGTGTGGAATTAGTGCAGTTACTCACATTTCTGTTGGAAATTTAGTTGTACAGTAACAAATACTTCAGAGTTTAGCACTTTCAAGTGCAGATGTTTTCATTATTTCAAATAGTCTTTCATAATTTGGTAAATTTTTTTATTGTTACAGAAAATATTTTCAGTAAAATTAGCATTCAACACTGGAGAAGTTTTGAAGAATTATTGTTACGTTCTATAAGTTAGTAACATGTTAACACTTACTGAACCATTAATAGATGAAGATCATTCACGATATGATGGAATGGGTTTATGGTGTCCTTTGTGTGGGTGGCTATTGCTGATTAATTGTGGGAATTTATATGTTCATTGCATATTTCTAGAAGTCTCACCTAGTTTGCCCTACATAGAGGACTTTGCATATAATAGTTTTTAAATGCCTGATTATGTGCGTTTATGTTGTGTCTAAATGTGTTCCAGTTTGTTATGAGTTGTGAAGGCAATGTAATGTTGTGCGGTCCGAAAATGTTCTACGTTTTGTAGGAAAGTTTGCCTGTGAATGATTTGCAAGCACTGGGTTCCTTTTTCATTTTCTGAGTGGCAGTTCCATTATGTCATTACTCCTTTTCTGTGTGAGGTTGTTGATATGTGTGCCGTCGTAGTAGATTGCTAGAGCTATTTTTTTGACTGTGCTGAGTTCACGAAGCTTTGCATGTTTATCCACTGGAATACTGCTGCTCTGTTTACTAGTGGTCTCTAGGCAGGATGTTGTGGCAAAATGAGCTGTGTATGACGGCGTCTGTTATCTGTGGACTTTAGTGGTGTTTAACATGCTTTATTTACTAACGTTTAGGTCCAGGAAACTGATGCTACCATTGTCTTCATATTCAAAAGTGAATTTCATATTTTTGTCTTGTTTGTATATTATGTGGTTAATGTCATGTGTATCACCATGTGTCAGGAGCAATATATCACGAAGATAACATTTTCAGTAAACAACAGAGCTTTATTTCATTGCAACAACTTTTGCTCAAGGTGGTTAATTACACCAGCTATATTTGAACTCGTTGTGACACATTTATTTTCGTCTTATATATTTGGTCCACGCGGTATGTACCTGTAGCTGAGGATAGAATCGACTGTGACCTTTGGAAGATAGTCATGTACAAACCTGTCAACTATCAGGAAGGTGTGTTTCACAACCTGTTCTTTAAATCTTAATTCCAGATTGACCTATATCTTCACATCCTTGCCTCTGCCTGTGCTGGCATGTAAGATAGACACCTTCTTATGTTCAGAACTCCTCCTGAACAAGGTATCTATGCTAAAGCCATTTCAGCCCCAGAATTAGGTACCGCCTCAGTATCTACGCATTGTATTCGAATAAAAAGAATCGATACACTCTTCCCTACCGACCAGAACACTGGCCGTACTCGTGTGTTCGCAGTTAAGTCTTCAAAATGTGCGTGAATTCCTGAGGGACCAAAGTGCTGAGGTCATCGGTCCCTAGACTTACACACTACTTAAACTAACTTATGCTAAGGACAACACACACACACGTGCCCGAGGAAGGACTCGAACCTCCGGCGGGAGGGCCGCGCAATCCGTGACATGACGCCTCTAACTACGCGGGCACTCCGCGCGGCAGTTAAGTCTTCCTGGATGTTTCGACCAGAGGGCATATCGGAATGATGGTCCTGATCACGTTCTCTGTTCTAGTTAAACTGATAATGGTTCCCATTTCCACATTATTGTTTCATCATGATGGTTGGTTGGTTTGTTGGTTTGGGGTAGGAGACCAGACAGCGTGGTCATCGGTCTCATCGGATTAGGGAAGGATTGGGAAGGAAGTCAGCCGTGCCCTTTCAGAGGAACCATCCCGGCATTTGCCTGGAGTGATGTAGGGAAATCACGGAAAACCTAAATCAGGATGGCCGGACGCGGGATTGAACCGTCGCCCTCCCGAATGCGAGTCCAGTGTCTAACCGCTGCGCCACCCCGCTCGGTGTTTCATCATGAATTACTTGCACTACGGTTTGTATTGCTGCATCACTCAACATGCACATTTCGTTTTCATATAAGTTTTTGTATAAGTTAAGCATGTTCTGTCCATTTTGTCGTGAATGGTTATTGTCGTGCAGTATACAAGAATTATTTTCAGCAGAATGTTATTATCAGGAACAGTTTCTAGCTTTTCCCAGATGCTAACTGGAAGTTATCTTTCTAATATTTTAAGTACATCTGTAGGAGACATTCCTTGAAGCCAGTATTTTGTTCCTTTTCGGTACTCTTTTAGGTAAACACACAAACAGCTTGGCCTTTGGACCAGTATTATGCTAACGAAGCATTTCTGAAGTCATCGTGTCTGATTTCACCCTGTAACTACAAACTTAATCTTTTGTTCATCGTTCCAGTTATTCACAATAGTGGCGCAAAATTATCTTCTAAAAAGTGTGGAATGTACCTATTGCTGACTCATCTTAAATATATCAAATTGTCTTTGCCTAACACTGTCCTCTCGTATGCTAGGATGTCATAACATGGAATTTCATGTTCCAGAGCGTTCCAAAGCGTGAAAGGCTTAATAAAACTTAGATTTTGGCTACGTAGAGAGGTACGCCACCAATGAGACGCAAGTTCGCGTTCTAAGTCACTAGCAGACCTTGGGATTGCCACATTGGATTATACTGTTTCCAGCTGAAGCCTATACTTGCTGGGCTTCATGTCACAACTTACATCATATGAATACATACTGTCTCAAAACACCAACATATTTTGAAAACGGGTCGGTTTTGGTACAGTTTGCTGTAATAATTGATGGGAACGTAATATTAATGGTAAAGAATTTTTGTATTTGGGGTGGTTTTAGAATTTTAACTCGTTTGTTGTCAAAGCATGCTGTTCCAGGGCAATGGCACATTGAACTTTTATACGAAACTTTATTATAACCAAATGTCAGTTAATGACGTATCACCAATTGAAACATGCAGAAAATTGTAACATCAGAGACATATGTCCACATAAAACCATTTCACTGTGGTGTAGTGCATAGTGACACTGAGTGGTGAAATAAGATGTTGATTCTTGTCCTGCACGTAAATATTGATTTATTCACCAACCCATTACTAAAATACTGTGTGACTTTCTTTATAAATTAATAGAAGTATTGACTGTTTGTCTCTCTCTCCCTCCCCCCCCCCCCCTCTCTCTCTCTCTCTCTCTCTCTCTCTCTCTATTTTGGGAAAGTGTGGGGGAACTGCACAAACACACACACACACACACACACACACACACACACACACACACACACACGTGCACAGGAGGTACAGAACATTTAATGTAATGTTGCAGTAACAAATTATTTGGATGGCTTACCCTAGTAGAAAGCTTGTACTACTTGCAGTAGGAGATTGTTTTTACTTCTGACCAGTTTTGTATTTCAAGTGTTCTAAAAATACTGCTACTGAACACAAGCACTGATCTAAGAAGAATTATCTTAGGGTTTCACTAAAACATTACTGTTGTAAATTTGTATTACATTATTTCTAACGGAAGTTTTAAAAGCTGTTGTAATTTTTGACTGGATATGGAACTTCCCTTTTTGCCTTGTGTCATGTTAATTGCCATTGAAATGTTTATTTATGTGTACCACGTTTGAAATGAAACAAAGAGCACGTGGGTAAGGGAGCGAAGCTAAAGTCCAGTTTTCCTCGCATCCATTTTTTTAACAAACTGTGAGATGTATGTTTTTTTATATATATTGGTGTTTAGCTTATACCAAATAGTCAGCTTATTCTTACATAAAATGTATAGGTACTGATAGATCAGCACTGTTGGAATATTTGTTTTTGCACACACACACACACACACACACACACACACACACACACACACACACACACAGACGCTTAAACGTGTGATTTGAGAGCCAGATACAGCAGTCACTTGCCTCTGCGACAATGGTACCTATTATCTCCATTTTTTGTGGAATGCGTTTATGTTCTGCAGCGATGGTGGTTACAACGTCAGCATCAACAAGTAACTCTTCTTTCGGAAGTGTATATGCTATTATTTTCACAGTTCCACGACTTCAGTCTAGTACTCATCACCTCATCAGATTCAGGCTTACCCTCAGAGCTGCTGCGTAAATCCGAGGTAAATTCAAAACAAAAGTTTTCACATTAATGATAAAGATAATATTATCCACAAGTGATAACCAGTTTTTAAAAGAATTACATGCAATTTAGCTTTAGGCTAGCTGTTAGCAGTGCACAATAATGGCTGACCACAAATAACAAACACAGTCATAGCTTTGATCTCAACGACCGATCCTACCACCAGCACTCTTCACTGAGCCCGAGAAAATTCTGAAAAAAATCGCTAAATTGACTCTTACTAAAAGTTCTACACCTAATTATTACTAGTACTTGCGATTGCTACTGAAGCACAATAAAAACAGATGAGGCTCCCAATGAATTTTATCCATAGTGGATGCTGTTGAACCTCGTGACTATTCCTTTACAGAGTGTAGAAAAATTTCCACTACCAGTCACAATAAAAAATTATTTATTTGTCACATCAACGGTTTCAGGCTTGTGCCCATCCTCAGGTGTTTATATATTCATGTACATGTTTATATTGCTCGAGGTCAGTGTACAAACACAAAAAAAAAATTGCTGGTGACTAAACAGATACAAGTGGGACAGTTGTAAGTGGCAAGGCAGCAGTTGTCGAAAATACATCTGTACTTACATAAAGATGAACCATCGTTATTATAATTACGCTGTGGAGACAGTTTTCCCACTTAGTTGCACCGGTCGTGTGACAGATAAATAATATTTCATTGTGACTGGTAGCGGAAATTTTTCTACATCTTGTAAGTCTCCCAATTGCACAATTTTTTATTATTGTCTTACGTATAGGTCCACTGAAGATTTATATTGGTTTGAATTTTGTATCCTTCTGCATTTATCCTTTGGTGTCTTTTTCTGTCTTTCTCTTCCGCAGTCCGTGTTATGCGCTGTACAACAAAATTACAATATAAATTTTAGACAACTGACGAAAAGTGCATCTGTAAATACATTTCCATTAAAACTAATTATCTTACATACTAAATGACGTATTTCGTAGCTATGTATTTTTTTAATAAGATCCAGCCCTACGGTTTGTGAAATTTAATATATGATTCGTAAGCTACAGGAAAAGCAAATGTAATAAAAAAATTATTTGGACTGTGGAGTTGAGACGGCATCTGGAAACTCTGTTTTAAATGGGATTAGTGTCATTTGCAAAAGAAATTCTTCATACATCTTTTTTAGTTGTTTTCCAAAACTCGCACAAGGTTTGAGTATGCGACGTCTAATCTTTTCTCACTTCAGAATTCTTAATTTAATCCGTCTTAATTAATATCATCTCTGTCAGCTTATCCCGGGGATTAAGAAGCCGCTTCATTTGTATTTAAGTTTTCCTTATCAGACCTGATAATACAAAGATTAAATACTGCTGAATCGGTGTCTTAATCCCCAAGATGATTAGTCAAAGCTGTGGTTGCCCTGTCCAAAAGGTTTTTGTCAGCTTAATTCTTTAGTCAGTATCATGATGGCTACAGACCAACTGCATGAGTTTGTGTCTGATGACGAAATTGAACTTTCTCTCAGAGAATGGGTACAGATGAGAAAACAAGAAGGCAGCCTTATGAATAACTTTCCATAATCTTAGGTCGACGTTACTCACTTAATTACTACTTCGATATTTTATAAAAAAAACTATGACGTAATTCCTACATAGTATGGAAGTGGGAAACATACGATATGTAACATCAGCCGCCGAATATCTTTTTATGATGAAGGTATCGTCTGTTCTAGTTGGCTGTGTGTCAACAAATAACAGCTGCGATATTTCGTTGTCAGGCGTTTGGTTGACAGCTGAAAGGTATGGGCTAACACTCTGTTTCTTTAGCTTACTCCATAACATGCTGTTAGCTGGGGTTCCCTGTAAACTGTTGTTTACAGATTTTGTTAATTCATGTCCCTAATTCATTTCGGACGTTGGGACTGACAGCAATAGGCGCTTACTGTGTTTATTTAGTTAAAAGCTTTGCAACAGTATGAGTGTCATTTGAAAGCAGTAAAATAAGAATAAAATTTTGCTCAGAACAAAGAGAAAACACTTTCTCAATCCACATACGTATATTTGGCACAACGAGTGTACATCGTTTTAATTCCGTTGGAAAAATATCTTTTGCCAAACCTCCGGAAACATTTTCTGACAGTAATGATCACTTCCTTATCTGTTGCAAATTCTTTTCCGACCGAGGCCAGTTTCCAAGTCGGTGAACAGGAATAGGTCATTAAGGTAAACCTGGCGAATAATATCTACATCTACATACACAGTCTGCATACTATCATAAGGCGCGTGGCGGAGGGTTCCTCATACCACGACTAGTCTTTCCCTTACCTGTTCCTCTCTCAAATGGACTGAGGGAAAAACGAATATCTATATACCTCCGCGAGAGCCCTAATTTCTCTTATCCTGTTTTCATGGTCCTTACCAGAAATGTTCGTTAACGGCAATAGAATCGTACTGAACTTCAAATTCCGATTCTCTAAATGTTCTGAATAGCGTTTCGCGAAAAGAACGTCATCTTCTGTCGAGGGCCCCCATTTGAGTTCTCGAAGCAGCTTCGCAACACCAGCGTGTTGATCGAACTTATCGGCAACATATCAAGTATCACGCCTCCGACTTGCTTCGACGTCTGCCTTTAAACCGACTGGATGTAGCTCCCAAACGCTCGAGTAGTACTCAAGAAAGGGTCGTCTCTTTCACAGATGACCCACTCTTTCCCAAAATTCTCCCACTGAACGGAAGTCGACAGCTCACCTTCCCTGCCACGGTCCCCACGTGCTCGTTGCGTGTCATGTCGCTCTGCAGCGCTACGCCCAGACATTTAAACGACTTTACTTGTCAAGCAGGTCACTAGTAATACTTTATCTTCCTACTCATCCTTATAAACTTACATTTTTCCACATTTATAGCATTCACACCAACTAGAAATTTTGTCGGTCTTGTATCTTGCTACGATCACTCAATTTCGATACCTTACCGTACACCATAGCATCATCAGCAAACAACAGCAGACTGCCGCCCAACCTGTCCGCCAAATCCTTTATGTACATAGAGAACAACAGAGGTCCCAGCACATTTCCCTAGAGCACTTCTGACGCTACCTTAGTCACTGAAGAATACTCGCCGTCCAGGACAACGTACTGAATTCCATTACATTTGAAGTCTTCGAGTCACTCATATAAATTATGACCTATTCCGTGTGCTCGGACCTTCATCAACAGTCACTGTGTCAAACGCCTTCCGAAAATCTAGGAGTACGGAATCTGCCGGTTGCCCTTCACCCGTGGTTAGCATAATATGGTACGAGAAAAGGGCAAGCTGAGTTTCGCACGAGCGAAGCTTTATCAATTCGTGTTGACTTTTGGAAAGACGTTTCTCTGCGTTGAGAAGATTTAAGGCATTCGAACTTAGGATATGGTCAATAATTCCGCGGCAAACCGATGTTAGGGATTCCTTAAAGCGTTTATTAACGATTCAGTATTTATGTTCTTGACATAATCGTTAATAAATGCTTTAAGGAATTTAATAAAGTTGTTGGTTTCCTGTCAACAAAATGTTGAAAAAGATTTTAGGGATATTGGTCTGCGATTTTGGGGATCCGTTCTTATATATAAAAATCAAATGCACTTTCTTCCAGTCGCTTTGGACGTTGTGCTGGGCGAGATTTGCAATAAATGCAAGCTAAGTGAGGAGTCATTGCCGAAGAGTACTCTGTAAATTCGAATTGACATTCAATTCGAACCTGACGACTTCTTGTTTTCAACCATTGTAGAAGATTCTCAACGGCAGGGATTCCCATGTTTATGTCCTCCATGCAAGAATGTGTGCGATGGTCGAACAACGATGTACCAGAACGAACGTCTTGGGTGAATTATTTTTTAATATGAATTATGTCCCAGTTCCTAGTGTATTACATGCCACTGCCCCAGCTGCATTGTAAAACAACATATTGTCTTGGCGAAAGCGTATCTTTCACGTGCTAATGTAAGTCTCTCTACTCTGAGTGCATCTATGAACGATCCAAAAGTTCTGACTATTAGGCCCTTGTTATGGCTCAGCCCCTCTTCCTATGAGGACTGTACCATTGGAATCCCAACACAAAGAGATTATCATCTTAACAGCACAGTTACTGGATTTTGTGCACTGACTTTTGCTTCAGTTCTGCACTGTAATGATGGATCCAGATTTCATCTACAGTCAGTAAGTGACCAAAAACGTCCTAGGGATTGCGATTAAATAACGGCAAACACTGTGTTCCAGCATTTTCCCGACACATATTTGGTCGGCAGTCAATTATCGCGGCAACCATCGTGCAACAGCGTTTCCGAAACCCGTTTCCCGTGCAGTTTATTGTGTACCTGTTCAACTGAGATCCCTGCCATCCTACCTATCTCGCACAATACAATTACATCGGATATCATTCCAACCTCGTCGTTACATTTTCATCCATCTATAAGAATCCACTCTAATTTTTCTAATGAAAGAGGAAGCGAGCAACAAGGGGACTGATGACCTCAGATGTTAAGTCCTAAAGTGCTTAGAACCATTTGACAAGTTTTAAAATTGTTATTTTTTAATAATTTTCAGAATAATTATAAATAACATCTTCTTAACTTGGTGAACTGAAAGCATATCCTAATGCCAGTACAGTTAAATATAGCGTGCTGCCGTGTCACCCACTCCTTTAATGAAATTAACTCTTTTGCAGATATAAAACTGAAATTTTTTGCTCATCTGGCAATGGACACTGCTACTGCAACACATTTTTAATATTGTCAGAGAGGCTGACATTAAATAATGTTCATGAGAAACGTATTACTACTTTAAATTCATCTGTATATTAGTTCAAAAGTCGAGGAGCCCTGCCTTCATTTATTAGGAATGAATTAGAGGTTTTGGGCCTTCTAATTCAAAGTAAAGAAACAGTTTCACAGTGACAATGTATGATAATTTATTTAACATTTGACATTGCCATTAAAACACTGTAACTTTACAATGAAATACTTTTATACTAAAGAGATCTTTTCTACCATTTCGGCTTTTTCATGATAAGCTCAATTCAAAGACCACATATATAAATATAAGATGCATGCATATTGCCAACTACTGACTTCGGCAAAGAACATGCACTTGATACACAAGTGCTATCACTGTAAACCAACTGTGTGCTTTAGCATGGAATTTGTGCTATATATTAGAACATGACTTCCTGTAATGTTCTAGAGATGGTAATGGTTCAAATTACTATTTTATTTACATCCTGTTTTTCAGTAGTGAGTAATATAAACAAAACTATATCTTTTGGAGTTTACAAAAATGAAAGGATAAAATATGTAGCATGTATTGTTTTAAATGATTATGGAGTACAATATTTAAAATTTCTGTATATACCACATCTGTAAGACAATAAATATTTAACTTTTTCAACCATGTGAATGTACAAATATGTTTGTGGTAGGCAACAACATGTTTCTATTAACTGAATAAATAAGTTTTGTAATCATTTATGTAAATGAGATTTTGGCAATATCTGAAATACAAGGCCTTCTTCTAACTCAATGAACATATTTTACACACCCATATTGAAACATGTAGAAAATAATCCTATTTTCATAATGAAGTACATTTAAGCATTCTCATAATATTTTTTCAGACATTATCTTACGAGTGTATTATAGAACAGCCAGGATCACTCAAAAGTTTGTTCACCTCAATTATATTACAAACACAATTTCTTAACATTTTGCCAACACCAACAAATCCCATTTTTTTCACCACTTTCTTCATGTTAAATAATCCACTATTTTTATTTATGTGAATATATGTGTTGAATATATCACACATTTTCAAAATTTATAATCAGGTAATACCTATTTGCAGCCAACTACATCATTACATTCGATATTTCACAAAGATCATCACACTACTTTTCTCTTCCTGATATTGTGTCATTGCTATAAATTTATCAACTTAAATTTAAATACTTCAAACAAGTCAGATTCAGAGCAACCATGCCATAAGAATCAGCATCATAACCACAGACCAAAATTTTACTTCAACAGATACCTAAAAGTCATGTTACTTATTTTCCAAAACCATATACTGTGTACTGTCATAAATGAGAGTAAAACAAATCATAAAGTGGAACAACAATCATCATACTCATGTGACCATAGTTTCCTTGTAAACATCATGAATGTCAAGGAATATATCCCCAAACGTCAGCAAACCTTCATACACCTCATCATAACATCATAAATCTCACAAAATACATTTCTATAGCCTTCACATAACTCAAAAAGCATCATCATATCTCAAATATAAGAGTGTACTGAATATAATTCTCATACTCCCACATCACAGAATATTCTTAAAAACAAGAACTTCTGATATGGCGACCTATTTTTCAAGCATTTCACAATACTGATCTAGCTTTTAGTTTTCATAATCCATTCACTCTTATGTTCTGACATACCTCCTTCTCTACCTAACGTTTCTCTCACAATGGCACAGACACAGGTTGACATATTGTCCAAAAAAGCCAACTTCAGTATTTCCATTTTCATCAAATTCTTGCACTAATCCTTCAGATGTTTTTACACTACCAATAACAGCTGACTATAGTTGTAATAAAGCAGTAAAATTTCAAATCCTACTTTTCGCCTTATAAAACCACATTTATTTTGAAAATTTCACTGAAGTTCCCAAAAAAACAGTAAAATTTCATAACCTTCTGCTTCTCAGTATTACAACATACCCCAGCTTTGTTTAAATAAATTGGACTAATGTAAGTTTTGTTTGATCAGAGCATGTATGTTTTCCATATAAACTCAAATTTTGTTCATATAACTGCACAAAATGCAGACAGAGACAAAATTCAAATTGCAAAAAATTTCATTTCATATCCCAAGGGTTTTCCAACATAGATAGCAAAAATATAATTACTCTTAAAACCTCAGAAAATCCTTTTACACTTCAGTCACAAGAACTCACTTTCCCAAATACTGTGAGATTATTAACATATTATATCTATGCCTTTACTGAATACTTCGTTATCTACTGAACCGAGGACAGAGTGATAGTGGAAGATAATTTGGAAAGTTAAACAGATGAGTTGGATACAGCATGTAGCACAGAAAAGGAAATTGTAAATATAATACTGCATGAGCACCATGGTCCTGGGTTCACTATACACAAAAAACAAACAGAACTTGTGATGCTCTGGGGATATTTTCATTGATGTTAGTTGTTATTACCATTTGGCTTGATGCCATCTGGTTCAAACACTATTATGTCTCTATACTGAAACCCAAATTTCAACACTTCACTGTTCAGTACCTTCAGCACAGAGTTTCAAGAAAAATACCCTCATTTTCTTTCACTGAACCCAAATTTAATCTGCACCTTTCCACACTTCAGTTTTCAATGTTCTTTCTAAAAATTTGCTCTGATATTTCACTATTTTGAGCAACAGGTAGGTCTATAGTTGTTGAAGTCGTCTCAACACATACACTGTTTAATTCTGTAGTTTGAGACGCTTTTAACCTGAATTATATCTTCAATTACTTTGAGTTGATCACTTAATTTGGATGCTGATTGTTCACTATTGCTTCATTTCTAATTCAGTTCTGATATTAAGTGGTCATTTATAACTTTCATTTCAGATTTCAGTTCTGATATTAACTAGTCAGTATTGGCTTTCAATTGTTCACATATCAGGAAAATAAGTGTTTTAATAATTACCCACTGTGAAATTTTTACTTTTCCTGTCTTTCTCTATTCTGATTCACATTTGACACTCCCCTCCCAACTTCTTCACTTTGAACTTTTTTCGTTTTGAATAATTGCGACAAAAAAAAAATAAACATTGTGTGCCTACCTTTATTTTCTTCCAAAGATCAGCTTGACGATCTTCTGCTGCATTTTAACTTTCATTAGGTGACAGTATTTACTCTTGATATATATCCTCCACGTTCTGTACATGTTACTGTTAGTCCATTTTTCCCCTTGTTGTTGATTTTCACATAAATTTTTAAACATTTGTATTTTTCTCCCTTCATTAACCTGAAACATAGAGTTCTATTTGCCTCTTTACGAATTTGTAACTGATTCTGATCTCTGCATCCACATATAATGTTACTCACTCATTCTTCTGTTTTGAAATAAACACTTTTGGAGATATGAAATTGAAATACATACTTTTCTAGCCATGGACACTGCTACTAAAGCAAGTTTCTAATATTGTCAGGATGGTCAACACTGAATAGAGCTCACAAGAAAATTTTTACCTGAGTAAAATTTTGAACTCATCTGTATATTAGTTGCAGGCTCTTCGTTTCTTTTTTGGCTATCGATGACCTAGAGTTTCATAGTAAAGATATTTTTCCATGATGACAATGTAGGATGATTTATTTTACATTTCTGTTTCTTACTACAACACTGAAATTTCACGAAGATATCTCTTTTCCTACTAAACACAGTTTTTCTGTAATTTCGACCTTTTTATGAGAACCCCAATTCTCAGAGCACAAATATACACAGAAGATCCAATATTCTCATATACATGTTGCCAGGTACTGATTGAGGCAACTAACATGCACTTGGCACACAGGCTGCATACTAAATGTAGCCTGAACAATTACTGTAAACCATCTGTGTGCTTTGGCCTGGAATATGTTTTACAGAACACAATGTTTCAGAGACAGTAATGGTTCAAATTACTTGTTGTATTTACTTCCTGTTTTTCAGAGGTAAATAATTTAAACAAAGCTACATATTTTGAAATTTAAAAAATGTAAGAAAAATTAGTAAAATATTGATTTAAATAATTAACAAATTTAATTTTTAAAGTTTCTATTTATGCCAAATGTATAAGATAATAAATATTCATCTTTCTCTGCCTTGAGAATGTATTCAAGAAAAGTTAAGTATGTTTCTGGTACACAACAATGATTTTCTGTTTATCGAATAAATAAGTTTTATAATCAGTGACATTAATCATATTTTGGCTATCATAGGAAATATGTAGTCTTTTTGGTAACTCATGTAAAATGGAATCTACACGGTACCTAACTGTCTTATCAAATATTAAATCACAGAACAATGCAAAATTATTATTATTATTATTATTATTATGTTGTGCACTTATTTGGAAAGACAGAAGGTTTAGCAAATTCACCAAAATATAGTGCAAATATGTGGAAAACATGAGTCTTGTTATTTGTAGCTGAAAATTCAGGATAACCATTACTGGAGAAGAGGGTGGTACTGCAAATTTCGGTTATCTCAAGGAGTTTTGATAAATCTGGATTCATTATAATGTGTGCAACGGAATGGTCACCTTGTTAGGAATTAAAACTGAAAAAGCTATTTTGATTCACATACCAACTATGTTAAGATGACACTGAAATTAATCATTTGAAATATTTTAAGAAATCGGAATAGATACTGCTGATACCAGTAAAAACAATCGATTCAAAAATATCATTGACTAAGAGTCCTAGAAAGGGTGGAAGCAGAAAATGAGGTTGGAAAATTATTAATATATTTTAGTATCATCTGTAAAGAGTTTTGCTTACAAACAGTCATGTCTGACGTTCTTAATGGGCATATTGCATCGTTTGCAAGCTGCCAATATGGGGAACAGTGACTCAGACGAGTCCAAACAGTATACAGTAGAGATGCTATGCAGGATATTTTGTCACTCCCATCCCTCTGCCTGCAGGAAGCAAGTTCTAGGTACTTATGGGTCTCCTCCTCTCCCTTGTTCGCTCTGTCCTTGTACATCAAGCTACAGTTTGCCAATAAGGCGCTCAGCATCAAAGATACTTTGAGTAACCTTACATCATGCTTTCTTCAGTAACTTGCAGAGTTAAAGCAACGAACGAACCTCAGCTAATAACTTGTTATTTTGTAACTTCGGCTGGGAAGTAATTACACATGGTGTTCCGTCTTAGAAACCTTGCTTTTTCTTGTGTACACTAATCATCTTCCATCAGGAACACTGCCAGATGTCAAGCTTGTTTTGTTCACACATGATAAAAACATTCCAGTAACTAAGAAGTAAAGTGTAGGAAGATCCGTAAATAAAATTTTTATGGACCTAAATAAATAGGTACTGGCTATTTCTTTGTCATTAAACTTTGGAAAGCGACACCACATGCTATTCAAAAAGTGGAAGAAAGTTTCCCAAGTATGTGTGTAGAATATGACTGCAATCTGACAATGGAGGTTGACAGTGTTAAATTCTTGGGATTACAACTTGGTAATAAAGTCACTTGCGGGGAGATTACCACAGGACTGCTGAAGTGGTTAAAACAAATCTTTATTTGGAGTGTGGAGATTGACAAACATAGGTGATATACAAATAAATTCCATAAATGCCACAAACCCCATTTTTTGGGGTAGCACATGAAGCAACCTAATATTTTCCGATTCCAGATGCATGTAATGTGAATTATTTGTAGTATGTACGAAAAACATCGTGATGAAGACAGTTCAAGAAACTAGGAATACTAGCTACTGCTTCCCAGTGTATTTATTCTTTAATGAAGTCTGTCATAAATACTCTCCTGGAAATTGAAATAAGAACACCGTGAATTCATTGTCCCAGGAAGGGGAAACTTTATTGACACATTCCTGGGGTCAGATACATCACATGATCACACTGACAGAACCACAAGCACATAGACACAGGCAACAGAGCATGCACAATGTCGGCACTAGTACAGTGTATATCCACCTTTCGCAGCAATGCAGGCTGCTATTCTCCCATGGAGACGATCGTAGAGATGCTGGATGTAGTCCTGTGGAACGGCTTGCCATGCCATTTCCACCTGGCGCCTCAGTTGGACCAGCGTTCGTGCTGGACGTGCAGACCGCGTGAGACGACGCTTCATCCAGTCCCAAACATGCTCAATGGGGGACAGATCCGGAGATCTTGCTGGCCAGGGTAGTTGACTTACACCTTCTAGAGCACGTTGGGTGGCACGGGATACATGCGGACGTGCATTGTCCTGTTGGAACAGCAAGTTCCCTTGCCGGTCTAGGAATGGTAGAACGATGGGTTCGATGACGGTTTGGATGTACCGTGCACTATTCAGTGTCCCCTCGACGATCACCAGTGGTGTACGGCCAGTGTAGGAGATCGCTCCCCACACCATGATGCCGGGTGTTGGCCCTGTGTGCCTCGGTCGTATGCAGTCCTGATTGTGGCGCTCACCTGCACGGCGCCAAACACGCATACGACCATCATTGGCACCAAGGCAGAAGCGACTCTCATCGCTGAAGACGACACGTCTCCATTCGTCCCTCCATTCACGCCTGTCGCGACACCACTGGAGGCGGGCTGCACGATGTTGGGGCGTGAGCGGAAGACGGCCTAACGGTGTGCGGGACCGTAGCCCAGCTTCATGGAGACGGATGCGAATGGTCCTCGCCGATACCCCAGGAGCAACAGTGTCCCTAATTTGCTGGGAAGTGGCAGTGCGGTCCCCTACGGCACTGCGTAGGATCCTACGGTCTTGGCGTGCATCCGTGCGTCGCTGCGGTCCGGTCCCAGGTCGACGGGCACGTGCACCTTCCGCCGACCACTGGCGACAACATCGATGTACTGTGGAGACCTCACGCCCCACGTGTTGAGCAATTCGGCGGTACGTCCACCCGGCCTCCCGCATGCCCACTATACGCCCTCGCTCAAAGTCCGTCAACTGCACATACGGTTCACGTTCACGCTGTCGCGGCATGCTACCAGTGTTAAAGACTGCGATGGAGCTCCGTATGCCACGGCAAACTGGCTGACAGTGACGGCGGCGGTGCACAAATGCTGCGCAGCTAGCGCCATTCGACGGCCAACACCGCGGTTCCTGGTGTGTCCGCTGTGCCGTGCGTGTGATCATTGCTTGTACAGCCCTCTCGCAGTGTCCGGAGCAAGTATGGTGGGTCTGACACACCGGTGTCAATGTGTTCTTTTTTCCATTTCCAGGAGTGTAGTATTGATATTTTTCTCAAACCAATAGGTCAGTTAACAGAAACCGTGTTAGACAAAATAATAATCTTCACGAAGATTTAATGTCAGTTACTTTGGTCCACAAAGGTGTCCATTATTCAGGGGCACACATTCTCAATAACTTGCCAAGAGCCACAAAAAGTTGAATTATTAATTAAGTTCAGTTCAAGAGGAGCCAAAAGGATTTATTGATGGCCAACTATTCCACTGACAAGTATCACAGTAAACCCAACAGATGTGAGTATATCATTGTTAATATCGAATAATGAGTTACTAAGGTCTAAGATCTGTACACCCTCAGTTCAGTAAAGTGGCTGATTTAAGTATTGATTCTGATCTTCTCTATGATGATTTATATCTAGAACAGACTAAGAATTGTCCTGTGCATGCATTTACATGTTTTGTGACCAGTTTGCTGTGACTGATAAAATCAAATAATCTATTACTAAGATCTGAGTTCTGTACACCATGATGATTCATATCTACAAGAGGCTAAGAACTGAGATGTGTGCATCAGTACATTGCACATTTACATGTTTTGTGACTAGTTTGCTATTACTGATAATATCAAATAATGTATTACTAAGATTTGAGTTCTGTACGCCTCCAGCTCAGTAATGTGATCAGTGTAAGTACGTACTAGATTCTGATCTTCTCCACGACGATTTAGATCCACAATAGGCTAAGAATTGTCATGTGCACGTCACCGTGTGGAAACAGTGCAGTGAATAGCAGTCGATCGAGACACCAGAGACACGTAACAGGACGAAAAATGTAAGTACAGAAACGTAAATAACGTCTACCGACAAGACAGTTCTTAACAAATATGCGGTAATTTTCTACATGGCTAGTTTCCAGATGAAAAAAATCAAATGGCTCTGACCACTATGGGACTTAACATCTGAGGCCATCAGTCCCCTAGAACTTAGAACTACTTAAACCTAACTAACCTAAGGACATCACACAAATTCATGTCCGAGGCAGCATTCGAACCTGCGACCGTAGCGGTCGACGGTTCCAGACTGAAGCGCCTAGAACCGTGCGGCCACACCGGCCGGCGTTTGCAGATGACATGTTATCAAAAATACTGGTGCATAATTATGCAGTTCCTTTAACGATGTAATTTTGAGATGAGCTTCTAAACAAAACAAAACAAATTGCACATACTTTAGTTCTTAGGCCTGCAACAGATAAATTATTATAAATTTGATATTGTGCTGTACAAAAATAAAAATTTTACCCACAGACGATAACACATAGGTGTCAAAACAATATCTGGGTAAATATAAAAATAAAATAAAATAATTTGTTTGCACAAGGGTGATTTTCAAGACACCCTAATTTTTAGTATATTGTACATTTACCTGTTTTGTGACCAGTTTGCTGTTACCTCTTAAATGGAAGTACGTTGAAAGGTCTCTGTTGGATTCCTTTCATGTTAATTTCTTAAATCTGTTGTCATTTACGGCACAAATTCCTCTTCCAAATTTACTGTGGTTTTTCTGACTATCTGGCAGGAGACTGAGCAGTGGAAGGTGTTACTTTTACTCATAAACAAGAACGATCTGTCACACTACTACACTTTAAAACACAGTTTATATGTAATTCATGTCACACAGTCTCATACGGAACCTACATCTGTTTTTTTTATATACTGTATATGATAAGATACTGTCATCCCCCTTCCCTTCTGTGTGAGAGGATGAATGAGCAAATGTATTTCTAGTTGCTTGCTTGATGGTAGCAGACAAGCCTGTCTGCTAAAGAACAGTAGGACCAACTTCGCAACAGGTAACTACGGTTTCTAAAAGCAGAGACGTTTCTATTCTTAGTATGGTCCTGTCCGTCGCTTGTCATGTTGGTATAGGAAGCTGCCTCTCTGGTCACTTCCGTTTGTATCTGTTAAGCATGCTCGGTAGGAGCCCAGGTCAGTCTGTCCGCAGCGAACATCTGAAGTGGTCAGATTCGGCTAAGCGCGTGTCTGCTAAGTCCGTAGAACAATGGATTTCTTAACTTCAGCCTAACTGAAAATTTAATCACCTTTATTTCAGGTTTAGCTCTAAAATATCTAATGTTATCTTAAATTGCAACGTAGTGTAATTCGAGTGTGAAGTTCAGAATATCTTCCGGTAGTTACTTTGTCACTACTTTGTGAGTAAAGTGGAACCACGTGTTGATCACTAACTCTAACTAAGATCATCAATCTTAAATGTGAATGTGCGTGAGATTATAACGTCTCGTCTTGACAATATTTTTCAATATACCAACTTTTCTTTATGTTCAACCCATGTGGGGTGTACTTTGTGAGACCAGTACCACGTGAAGCATGTGGTGTAAGCATCAAAGTAGCCCTCGGCTATTCTTTTCGGGAAGATTTCACAGAGAGTTAGTATGAATTTAGTATACCAGTGTGTGGTAATTTCATGACGGACCGGATTGCGCTAAGAACGTAACTTCTTTGGGTGAAAATTGAATCGGTTGGTTGTGGTTAATTTCCTATTGGATATGTTTCAACGTTCTTCGTGTGTTATTTTATGAATGCAGTGTTGTATGTAGTCCACAATCTTGGCTCCCTATTTGATGTATTCGGTAAGATTACAAACTCACATTTTCACAATCCTAAATAAGGCAACAGTTTAGTTATGAATGAAGTTTGATATGCTGAAATTTTAACGGAACAATGATCAATGTTAAAATAAATGTCCAAATATAAACTGATTTATTTCTTTTTATTTAAATTGTCTTTATATATATATATATATATATATATATATATATATATATATATATATATATATATATCACCGGTTATCGTAAGATGAGTACTAAAAGATTATAATTAATGTTAGTCTGGTTGGGAATTTGGTAAGCTAGACTGGATACCTGGTGAAACAGTTGCGCAGTAATACAAGGTTAACTTCCTCAGATAACTCACAGCTTTTAACCCACTTTTATGGTGTTGAATATCAGCACCGCTTTCAGAACAAATTAATGCAACAACATTACAAAGTTTAGATGTATTTTACTTTCTCCGCATTCATGAGGACCAATTCACTTGGGATTTGTGGAAGGGACATTATCGTATGTCTTCCTTTTGTAAATATGACGTATGTGTTATTGTTTTATGACACGTCGAATAACTGCTACCTATGGGTTTATGGAATAAGAAGTACGTCTAATTTAATCATTGATGTTGCTGATCTCATTCAAAGGCAGGTCTGTTGAAAAGCAGTTTCTTAAAATGCCTCTGATTCCCACTTCTATCAAATCGGTCTTTCCACTCCCGCTTGCGCTCCTAGGTATTTCCATTTACTGGTCGTCTGTTCAGATCTGCCCTGACTCGACAGCTCATCCGAACCGATGAAATGTCCCTCGCACCAATCCCGCGATAGCTGCAGCGGTCCCTTGATCTACCCCTTCCTGGAACGAGGCCATTTGCCGTCCCACGCGGCTGTCGTGACGCTGTAAAACTTTATTCCGGCCTCTTTGCACGTCGTGCGCTAATGTCCCGGGTTATACTGCAAAGCTGCCCGCAGTATATTCCGCGGCGAGGGCATAAAGCGCGAGTTACACGACGAGCGAACGGCTGCACTACGAGAGTGCCGCCGGCGCCCACTGCAGGCTGGCCGCGGCTCGTCAGCGGTGATGGCGGCGTTAAGCCGGCCGCACTCCTTTGTGATTGTCTGGGAGACTGCCGGCTGTCCGAGTTTTCCTTCCCTCTCTCTCTCTCTCTGATCCTCACAGTCGCCCACAGCACGCGCTCTCCATTCTCTTTTCCTGCTGAACCACAGTTGTTCCACAGCTGCGACAGTTTCTACTCGTATACCGGATAAAATTACGTGTTTCCGTCGTTACACACCATCGTCAGATGTTGTGTTGAATGAAGTATTCGTTTCCGGGGACGGCTTTGATACAGCCCTCCATGCAAATTCATCCTGGGCTTGTCATCTCTACATAACCGCTCCACACAGGATGACAATTATTGAACTACTCTACTCGCCATTAAGATTGCTACAGCAAAAAGAAATGCAGATGATAAACGGGTATTCATTGGACAAATACATTACACCAGAACTGACATGTGATTACATTTTCACGCAGGAGCATAGATCCTGAGAAATCAGTACCCAGAACAACCACCTATAGCTGTATAAAGGCCTTGATACGCCTGGGCACTGAGCCAAACAGAGCTTGGATGGCGTGTACAGGTACAGCTGCCCATTCAGCTTCAACACGATACCACAGTTCATCAAGAGTAGTGACTGGCGTATTGTGATGAGCCAGTTGCTCGGCCACCATTCACCAGAAGTTTTCAATTGGTCAGAGATCTGGAGAATGTGCTGGCCAGGGCAGCAGACCAACATTTTTTGTATCCAGAAAGGCCCGTACAGGACTTGCAACATGCGGTCGTGCATCATCCTGCTGAAATGTAGGGTTTCGCAGGGATCGAATGAAGGGTAGAGCCACGGGTCGTAAAACATCTGAAATGTAACGTCCACTGTTCAAAGTGCCGTCAATGCGAACAAGAGATGACCGAGACGTGTAACCAGTGGCACCCCATACCATCACGCCGGGTGATACGCCAGTACGGCGATGACGAATACACGCTTCCAATGTGCGTTCTCCGCGATGTCGCCAAACACGGATGCGACCATCATGATGCTGTAAACAGAACCTGGATTCATCCGAAAAAAATGACGTTTTGCCATTAGTGCACCCAAGTTCGTCGTTGAGTACACCATCTCAGGAGCTCCTGACTGTGATGCAGCGTCAAGGGTAACCGCAGCCATGGTCTCCGTGCTGATAGTCCATGCTGCTGCAAACGTCGTCGAACTGTTCGTGCAGATGTTTGTTGTCTTGTAAACGTCCCCATCTGTTGACTCAGGGATCGAGACGTGGCTGCACGATCCGTTACAGCCATGCGGATAAGATGCCTGTCATTTCGACTGCTAGTGATACGAGGCCGTCGGGATCCAGCACGGCGTTCCGTATTGCCCTCCGGTACCCACAGATTCCATATTCTGCTAACAGTCATTGGATCTCGACCAACGCGAGCGGCAATGTCGCGATACGATAAACCGCAATCGCGATAGGCTACAATCCGATTTTTATCAAAGTCGAAAACGTGATTGTACGCATTTCTCCTCCTTACACGAGGCATCACAACAACGTTTGAGCAGGCAACGCCGGTCAACTGCTGTTTGTGTATGAGAAATCGGTTGGAAACGTCCCTCATGTCAGCACGTTGTAGGTGTCGCCACCGGCGCCAACCTTGTGTGAATGCTGCGAAAAGCTAATAATTTCAATATCACAGCATCTTCTTTCTGAGGGTTAAATTTCGCGTCTGTAGCACGTCATCTTCGTGGTGTAGCAATTTTAATGGCCAGTAGTGTAGTACTTCATTACAGATAACTGCATCAACTGCAAAAAGTCTGAGGTTACTGCGTGGAGGTAAACCATTGTGTCTGGACTTAGGATACTGGATTTCCAGAAAAGCCGGACGTCAGTGGTATTGAACGGTGGTTTCTGAATCGCTTCTGTTACCCTTCTTGTAGGCAGATATGAAACCGTGCTTTCTTCTAACCACAGCGCCCACTTTCTTATTCGGATGATCTATGGTATCTTGTGGTTCAAATGGGACGTAACTCATCTCAAAATGGAGTCTGTACCTTTTTTAATTTTAGCTATTTCCGCTGTTTCTTAATGTTACCAATATCTGTATCGCCCATCTTTGCAGTTGTGCCAAAATGAAGCTGGGCTAGTATTTCTGTATGTTCCTTTTTAAAGAACGATTTGAAAACGGAATTCAGTATTTCTGCTTTTGCTTTATTATTCTCAGTTTCTGTTAGCCTGTAATTCACCAATGTCTGGACACTAACGTGTCACTGAAGCCTTTAGTTATGAATAAAATATCCTCGCGTGGATTGACTGTTCCGTGGTTCTTGGTAGGATAGTTTATACATTTTGACCGAGTATTTTCTTTCGTACAACCTTCTCGGCTCTCAAGCGGCCTCAGTTCGAATAAAATACTCAAGCTTTCGATGAGTAGCCATCGACATGAAAACCAATAAGATTTTATTCAGACATGCCGCCGCGAAAATTTCCGAGGACACAGGCTTTAGATATGATCAGAATTTCTTTAGAACTTTCTACCCTGGCAGGTTTGAAAAGCGAATTACCTACTAAAGAAAATCCGAATATACCTTGATTAAGAAAGAATGCTCTCTCACATATAAGAATTCGACCCATGAATCAAATTAGTAATGCGATCTGTCTGCAAAGATATTGTAGACAGTTACCTAGACAGTGAACACGTACTTCTTTAGCTCAACGATTTACAGTGGGTATAGCAAAAGGAAAATTGAATTTAACTGAACAGGAACAATCGTACCAAATATGTCACCAAGGATAAAAGTGTGTAAGCAACGTCACTTATAGCCATTTCCACTGCAAATGGGCATGATTGAGAAGGGACTGAATCGGTGTGATCGCGTCTCTCCAATGTTATTTGAAAGGGTACAGTACCGCCCGACATTGAAAATAGGTACAACATACTTCATTATTTTTGTCACAACAACATTTTTTTTTTGTAAAATAACTCAATTTCAATTATTACAGCGAAGCCGGATACCAGTGTGGGAAAGAATGACAATTTATTTATTTAATTGATCACATGTGCACTCCCACAAAATAAATCCCTACATCCAGTTTGGTGAGATCTGTGAAATGAATGAATGTATGGTCGTCTGTAAACTGCAGATAGTGAATGTGAATATATGATCATCTTTGAGACGATCCTTTGGCCACCTTTGGTGGGACCAAAGAGATGAAATTTACCTGAGCTTTGAGCGCCTGAAATGTGGCTGACCAATGCGGTAGCAAGGTGCTCCCCCATTTCAGCAGAGGTGCGAGAGGACCTAAAGAACGGCCATGTTTCGGCACTCTGCCACTGGATCTTGTGTTGTTAAGACCTGTCTTAGTTGTGCTCCGTAAAGACAAAAGAGTGGGGACATGGTATGCATGTGGAATATTTAAGAGTAGTTTGAAATAATAATTTCTTTATTTCAGGAACTTTTGTGGGGAGAATTAAATGACAGACAGGTAATATTAATGGGATCGTAGTAATCTTCGGAAGTGACCAATCGTCACAATGAAACCATGTGTAGCAATAAGTTGAAATACTTCCGTATGCTTAAGTTAAGCTGAATTACTAGCGTGTGTACTATAAGTTGAAATATTTAAGAAATAGCGTGTGCAGGACTTGAAATTAGAAACTAGTACTTCCACGTGGTGAGTACTGTGTGAGTCTCAATCTGTGTATGAGACAAAGGATAAAGAGAAGTACTCGTCCATGGTATCAGTTGAGGACTCGCGTGTGTGACGAATATGTTCTTAATATTACTTTGCGTGATATGTTTCCGTGTGACGCTTGATTCAAACTATAATACTCTGAGAGAGAAGCAAGGTGAGTCAGCCGTCTATCCAGCAACGCCACTTGGCTTGCATTGCACAGGAAGACGTGTGTATGTCTCCAGAGTTCATAGTAGGAAAGTAGAATTCCGAAGTGGGGCAGTGTCGTGCGAAACTGGGATGAATATTAATTGAAGTGGGAAAGCTGAAAGTGATGTGATTATAATGTTGTGACTATTCCTTATGTTGTATTCCATGTTGCAGTGTGGTGTATGTCATGTAATTCAAGTATGTGTGGTTTGCATGGGAGAGTAGCAAGGTAGTTTCAGAGGTAGTGGGTTATGTGTGTTCCTTTTGTACCGCTCGGTCTGGAGGAAAGTTTCGTGATGATGGTTCTGAGAGTCGAAGTGTGAGATATAGCAAAAGATCCACCATCCTATCCAGAAAGTGCACTGTAGCGTTAAATAATTACGTGACCATAAGGTAGAGAATCACCAATGCAAAGCCATGCCCTCTGGGCGGAATTTCTCATGTGTTATTGTTGTAGGTTATAGAATTTGTGTGTTTAGGTTATAGAATTTGTCGGAATAAATAAGATAGTGAGAAGAAAAAGATTGGAGGTCTATACAAGGGCGATGTACTTGAGGACAATATTATGGAAATGGAAGAGGATGTAGATGAAGATGAAATGGGAGATATGATACTGCGTGAAGAGTCTGACAGAGCACTGAAAGACCTGAGTCGAAACAAGGCCCCCGGAGTAGACAATATTCCATTGGAACTACTGACGGCCGTGGGAGAGCCAGTCCTGACAAAACTCTACCATCTGGTGAGCAAGATGTATGAAACAGGCGAAATACCCTCAGACTTCAAGAAGAATATAATAATTCCAATCCCAAAGAAAGCAGGTGTTGATTGATGTGAAAATTACCGAACTATCAGCTTAATAAGTCACAGCTGCAAAATACTAACATGAATTCTTTACAGACGAATGGAAAATCTAGTAGAAGCCAACCTCGGGGAAGATCAGTTTGGATTCCGTAGAAACACTGGAACACGTGAGGCAATACTGACCTTACGACTTATCTTAGAAGAAAGATTAAGGAAAGGCAAACCTACGTTTCTAGCATTTGTAGACTTAGAGAAAGCTTTTGACAATGTTGACTGGAATACTCTCTTTCAAATTCTAAAGGTGGCAGGGGTAAAATACAGGGAGCGAAAGGCTATTTACAATTTGTACAGAAACCAGATGGCAGTTATAAGAGTCGAGGGACATGAAAGGGAAGCAGTGGTTGGGAAGGGAGTAAGACAGGGTTGTAGCCTCTCCCCGATGTTGTTCAATCTGTATATTGAGCAAGCAGTAAAGGAAACAAAAGAAAAATTAGGAGTAGGTATTAAAATTCATGGAGAAGAAATAAAAACTTTGAGGTTCGCCGATGACATTGTAATTCTGTCAGAGACAGCAAAGGACTTGGAAGAGCAGTTGAATGGAATGGACAGTGTCTTGAAAGGAGGATATAAGATGAACATCAACAAAAGCAAAACAAGGATAATGGAATGTAGTCTAATTAAGTCGGGTGATGCTGAGGGAATTAGATTAGGAAATGAGGCACTTAAAGTAGTAAAGGAGTGTTGCTATTTGGGGAGCAAAATAACTGATGATGGTCGAAGTAGAGAGGATATAAAATGTAGGCTGGCAATGGCAAGGAAAGCGTTTCTGAAGAAGAGAAATTTGTTAACATCCAGTATTGATTTAAGTGTCAGGAAGTCATTTCTGAAAGTATTCGTATGGAGTGTAGCCATGTATGGAAGTGAAACATGGACGATAAATAGTTTGGACAAGAAGAGAATAGAAGCTTTCGAAATGTGGTGCTACAGAAGAATGCTGAAGATTAGATGGGTAGATCACATAACTAATGAGGAAGTATTGAATAGGATTGGGGAGAAGAGAAGTTTGTGGCACAACTTGACCAGAAGAAGGGATCGGTTGGTAGGACATGTTCTGAGGCATCAAGGGATCACCAATTTAGTATTGGAGGGCAGCGTGGAGGGTAAAAATCGTAGAGGGAGACCAAGAGATGAATACACTAAGCAGATTCAGAAGGATGTAGGTGCAGTAGGTACTGGGAGATGAAAAAGCTTGCACAGGATAGAGTAGCATGGAGAGCTGCATCAAACCAGTCTCAGGACTGAAGACCACAACAACAACAATAAAAAAATTTGAAAAAAAATAATTCTGAAGAAGGAAGAGGGGGAATTGGAGCTTTCAAAAGTGGTACTACACTGGAATGAGTAGATGGGTACTTCGAGTAACTAATGAGGTTGCGTTTGCTGTGGTAATCTTGACTACAAAGACTGGACTGATAAAGCTTTCCACGTTACTCTATACTCCGTAAGCCTCCTCATCTCCGAATAACTATTGCAACCTAGTCAAGTTGTGCCACAAATTTATTGTCTCCCCAGTTCTGTTCACTGCCTCCTCATTTGTTACATGATCTACCCATCTGCATACAGCATTTTTCTGTAACGCCGCATTTCAAAAGCCTGCATTCAGTTCTTGTCTAAACTATTGGTCGTCCATGTTTGATTTTCGTACAAAGCAATACTAAGAGACAACAACCATCAGAAGAGACTTCCTAATACTTAAATTTATATTCTATGTTAACAAACTTCTTTGCGTCAGACGCTTTTCTTGTCGTTGCCAGTCTATATTTTATAATCTCTCTATTTCGAACTTTAATATTTGTGTTACTACCCAACTTGAAAAAAAATTGTGTTAGTTTTAGCGTCTCATTTCTTAATCTAAATCTCTTAGTATCACCTCATTTACTTAGACTACATTCCAATGCCCGGGTTTTGCTTTTGTAAACTCTTGCCTTATCTCCTCCTTTCAAAACACAGCCCATTCCGTTCAACTACCCTTCCAAACCCTTTGCTGTCTCTAACAGAATTACAATGTCAGCGGTAAATCTCAAAGTTTTTATTTCTTCTATCTCAACATTAATTCCTCCTCCAAACTTTTCTTGGTTTCCTTTACCGCTTGCCCGATGCACAGAACGAATGGCATCAGGGATAGGCTAGAACCCTCTCTAAAATGGTTCAAATGGCTCTGAGCGCTATGGGACTCAACTGCTGAGGTCATCAGTCCCCTAGAACTTAGAACTACTTAAACCTAACTAACCTAAGGACAATACACACATCCATGCCCGAGGCAGGATTCGAACCTGCGACCGTAGCGGTCGCGCGGTTCCAGACTGTAGCGCCAGAACCGCTCGGCCACCAGCGGCCGGCAGAACCCTCTCTCTACCCTCTTCAGTCACTGCTTCCCTTTCGTAACCCTCTCATCCTGTTACTGTCGTCTGGTTTCTCTATTTTATGTTCATATAAATTTTTTCTCTCTACATGATTTTTGAGAGTAAATAATTTAGAGTATTCAAGCTGCGATTCATCTAGTAGCATCACGATAGGAATAAATGGGTTTGATTTGCTAGACCGAAGTGAAGTAAAACCACAATATCATACTTTGTTTTATGGAAATACCTATGTGTAGGCTGTCAATGGCAGGGTCGTTTTAATGACCACTTCACCCACCTAGCAAGCAATTCCGCACAGATGGTCTTTCGTTACTCTTTACGGTTTTCTGTTAGGAATTGAGGAACCCAGAGGACACATGCGTTTGAGCAGCAGCCCAGCTGGTGCACAAGCGTGTCAGCGCTCCCCACAAAGACGTCGACTTGTACAGGGTGGTCTTCGATTGTGATCAGTCGAACGCCTCGAGTGAGACTGTCAGCACATTTCAACGTTGCAGGAGTCACAGCTGGATGCGGCCAGCCGCCACGCGGTTTGCGCGACCTTGTCGCAATGACAACAGACACCTCGCCCAACGGCTCATCGTACTTTTGTTCACTGCCAGGCCACCGTAGACATTATGGAAGAGCCTACGTATATCCACAGTGCTCTGGTCCATATGGCTCGGAGCGCTATGGGACTCAACTGCTGAGGTCATAAGTCCCCTAGAACTTAGAACTACTTAAACCGAACTAACCTAACGACATCACACATATCCATGCCCGATGCAGGATTCGAACCTGCGACCGTAGCGGTTCCAGACTGAAGCACCTAGAACCGCTCGGCCACACCGGCCGGCCACAATGCTCTGGTTTTCCACGAAAAAAGACTCTGCGACAGCTCTCTCTCTACTACACATCTCTGCTACATACGCAGTTTTGAAGCCTATGTACAGCGCCACCACCAGTCGGAACTTAATGAAACTATAGGGGCTGAAGTGGGAATATTCCACGATATTCCACAACAAATTCTGCATTGTTTCAACGGAAATTGGCCGAGAAAAAGAATTGTTCCGTTACTTGTTGAACTCCCTTGTGAATAAACTTTCGCTCCCTGTATTTTACATCTGCTACCTTCAGAATTTCATAAAGTGCAAAAGCTTTCTCTAAGTCTACAGAAGCTATAAAAGTAGGCCTGCCTTTCCATAACCTATCTTCTAAGAGAAGTCGTGTGGTCAGCATTGGCTCGCCTGTTCTTACATTTCTTTGGAATGCAATCTGATTTTTCCCACAGTCGGCTTCTGCTAGTTTTTCCATTCTTCTGTAAAGAAATTGTGTTAGTATTTTGCAGTCATGACTTATAAAACTAATAATTGGATAATACTCACTCATGTCATACCTTCTTTCTTTGGGATGGACTCTAACGTTCTTCTTTAAATCTGAGGGCAGTTTCTCTGTCTCACACACGCTGGATGGAAGAGTTTTTCATGGCTGACTCTCTCAAGAATGGCTGTAGCTCTGACAGAGTGTCGTCTACTGCAAGAGGTGATAATGAATCAAATTGGGGAGAAAAGAATTTATTGCACAGTTCCACTAAAAGAAGGAATCGGTTTATAATACATCCTGAGCCATTAAGGAAACGACAGTTTGGCAGTGGAATGAAGTGTGAAGGGGGGGGGGGGGGACATGGTTTGACTGTAGTAAGCAAGTTCATACTGAAATATGCCAAAGCAGTTAAGCATGTACAAGATATACTGTATTTAAGCATGTACAAGATAGACTAGTGTGGGGATATGCATCTAACCAGTCCTTAGACAGACACCACAACAACAAGCTTCGAACACACATTCAACTGGATCTCAGCTCTGTGCCCAGAATGAGATTCTCACTCTACAGCGGAGTGGATGGCTTAGCCACAGCCTGGGGGTCTTTCCAGAATCAGATTTTCACTCTGCAGCGGAGTGTGCGCTGGTATGATACTTTCCTGGCAGTTTAAAACTGTGTGCCGGACCGAGACTCAAACTCGGCACCTTTGCCTTTCGCGGGCAAGTGCAGTAGGTAGGAGACGAGGTACTGGCAGAAGTAAAGCTGTGAGGACGGGGGGTGAGTCGTGCTTGGGTAGCTCAGTTGGTAGAGCACTTGCCCGCGAAAAGCAAAGGTCCCGAGTTCGAATCTCGGTCCGACACACAGTTTTAATCTGCGAGGAAAGTCTCAGCTGTGTGGTTCGAACTAGCAGTTGGGTGCGAAATGTGTCCGCCCAAATCGGTAACTCTGTGCGGCGTGAGTAGCGGCAACGCTCTAGCACTTGTCTGGTGGTGGCCTCATTTCCCGTTCAGCACCTGCAGCTGGTTGGTGTTCGGATCCTCGAGAGCTAAACACCGCCAGCATTATTTACACAGCCATACACCGTACTAACGTCACATTCATACAATTTGATGAATGAGCGGCCTTTGATAGCGATCAGCAGCTGTGCAGCGGGCAAGGAAGCCGGTCGCGTCCTTTTGTGTCTCGCAGCGGCCGCAGACAGAGGGCAAGAGGATCGCTTTCACTGCTGCTCCCTCCCCCGCCCCTGCCATTCCACATCCGGAAGCGACCGCGGCCTTTGTGCGGCGGGGCAGTCCCTCTTCCACTTCCAGCCGCCTTTCCAGGCGAACAGGTGTGCACTGGCACCCCAGGCCGTTCTCCGCAGCTGCCTAACGACGTCTAATAACTGTGTTCCCTTTACACTCCAGTAGCAGCCGTCACTGTCATAAGCCTATTTTTTAAGTCAGCAACTGATGGAGGTGTTTTTACCCCCAGCCTGTCGAAATCAGGAACGTTTCTTTCCATTCCGACGAATCAGATCCCGTTTCCTGTCACAAATAACGCAGCTGAAGCCTCAAAATAAAATTTAATTCAATTAGAATTGTATTGTATGGAACCGGGGGACCTAGAGACGACGGAGAGCCTTCGTCCCCGCCGTAGCCCTCAGTGAATAGCCACAAGCCCACAACAGGCTACAGCAGTCCACTCACTACACCGCCCCCACACCGAACCCAGGGTTACTGTACGGTTCGGCCCCCAGTGGAAACCCCCCACGGGAAAGTCTCACACCAGACGAGCGTAACCCAAAATGTTCGCAAAAAAATGGTTCAAATGGCTCTAAGCACTATGCAACTTAACATCTGAGGTCATCAGTCCCCAGAACTACTTAAACTTAACTAACCTAAGGACATCACACACATCCATGCCCGAAACAGGATTCGAACGTGCGGCCGTAGCAGCAGCGCGCTTCGGGACTGAAGCGCCTAGAACCGCTCGGCCACAGCGGCCGGCCCAAAATGTTTGGCATGATAGAGTAATTATACTGTACGCTTATGTGGAGACAGTGTTTGCGCAGCAATAGCCGACATAGTGTAACTGAGGCCGAATAAGGGGAACCAGCCCGCATTCGCCGAGCCAATTGGTAAACCGCCTTAGAAAGCTTCCACAGACTGGCCGGCACGCCGGACTTCGACAGTATTCCGCTGGGCGGATTCGTGCCGAGGACCGGCGCGCCATCCCGCCCGGAAAGCAGTGCGTTAGGCCGCACGGCTAACCGGGAGGGACAATTAGAATTATCTTCATCAAAAAATGTAACTAGCAATATGAATACAATGTTAAGATTTTTCTGAAGCACCAGCGTGATAGTATCCAGCTTTATTAACACTGGATCTGTTCAAAAGACACCCGAATGCTCTCTGGAAGAATGTAAATTGAGGTACAAATCACTTTACAAAGTCTGGGCATCTCACAGAAGGGGCATACACTGGACAGCATCGACTTTTGATCCCGTTATGATAGAGAACTAATGATAAGAAGCAGCCACAAGCTGCCAAACAGACTCGCAAAGTTTGATTTACGGAGTGCAAAGGCAGCGCGGATGCTAAACGTGACATTTACTCTAAGACAGCTAAAGGAGCGCCACGCTGGAGCATGGCACCAAACAGTGACAGTCATCGTTCAATGACGAGACCCAAACCGCCGCTGTATGCTGGCCACAAAATCGACAACGGACTGTGTACTCTTGTAAGATTTGTCATAGTGACAACCGAATATGTTCCTTTCTCTTCCTATATGCAGGGAAAACTTGCAGAATTTTCTTTTCCAGCACTTGTTGTAAACTCTCAACAAAGAAAAAGTTGGTAATGTATTGGTCCTTGCTTTCTGACGGTAAATGCAGCTTTCTTACCATGTTGTTTACGGAAACACAGGGGTGGCTCTGTTCTCACCTTCCACTTTTACGACAACCTGTGGGCTTTTGTCGAAATCTCTCGTGAGCTCCCGTGGCTCGCACTGCCTTAAAAGACAATTCTGAAGTACTCGGGCTTAAGAGATACCTAAAGCAGTTTTGTCACGTGACCACTGACTGCGAGAGTTCCTGGTGGGAACCCTCCTCAATTTCCGCCATTGTCTGTCCACCGCCTATACCTTGCAGGTGGCTCGTCTCGCCACATTCCAACAACTCGGAGAAACACGAGCAAAAATGCCAGAATTTACATGCCTTGCTCCTCCATCCAGTAAATTGACCAGAATACAACACAAAATGATTATATCTATTTTCGTCTAGCGACATGTGACAAGCGAGTGTCGTCACATCAACACGGTACAAGTAGTGAAAACACAAGATAGTTGGGGCTAAACATGAATGCTTGTGTGCATTACATCTGAAACTCACGTCGGTGTGACCATGTCAGCAGCTCATGTGCCCAGCTGGAGCAGCTACAGCCACACAAGTTAACGAGACTACCGCACGCTACGTCTTCTTCGCCGGCTCCTAAATGGACAGGCATCCCAGTGCCGCATTCAGAGATTAAACATCTTTCGTGCAGTTATAATACAAACTGCACGGTAAATGATGACAGCCAAAACAGTTGCAGGATAAAGATTTATCAGTTGCATACCTTCATGAAGGTATATTTAGATATACCGAAAACGTGATCAAGAATATTAATAAATTTTTATCCTGCAACTGTTTTGCCTGTCATCATTTATCGTGAAGAATTTCAACAGTTGCTGTTTCAGCCATGTTTAAAATCTTGATATAATATAAACACAAATTTTCACTTATATAGTGTTTTAGCTGTGCTCACTTATAAAACAAAAACATTTGCAATTTCCTTTGTTTTCACTGTGTCCACCTCTGGGACAAGCTGCCGTGTACGCTTCACACAATTCAACATCCTGCTACTTTTAAGAAAAAGCTGAAAAAATTCTTCGTGTCATCCTCATAGCGCCTCCCCCAAATTAACGAATATGGCCTACCTCCCTTGTGTCAAAAAGCAAAGCCAACATTCCTATCTTCTTCGAGCTACGCTCCTTCCTCTTTCCCCTTCTCTACGAGTAACACCGCCTTCTCTTTCCTTATAATCTTTAAGTCTGTGTTATCACACTACTTTCTCTCTCCCTAGTCCATCCCTTTCTCCTTGCCCATTGCTGCTAGCAGCAGTAAACAAAAAACTGCCTTACTGTACCCTCTAATTATTGTTGTATAGGATGACATTTGAAAATGTGTTAGTTCACTGAACAATTTAGGTAGGGAGGTAAAACTTGACACACATCCTCGAAATGACGTGAGGTTTTATTGAAACCAAAAACGAGTCAAAAAACCGGCCAGCGGATGGCACTGGACAGCAACAAGTCAGTGACGCCGTATGAGAATCGTCAGCGTGACAGGTGCGAGGTACAGAATCTCATCACCCCTAGCCTGGCCGATAAACAGATGACAGATGCTGGAAGGTATGACTTAAATGCAGGATGGCGCGCAACCCTATATTGCCACAGGTGTGAAAGATCTCTTACGCACATCTCTTGGTGAGGCTAGCGTCCTGAGCCGCCACTTCTATCGTACACTACTGGCCATTAAAATTGCTACACGCGAGAAATTCAACCGACAGGAAGAAGATACTGTGATATGCAAATGATTAGCTTTTCAGAACATTAACACAAGGTTGGCGACGGTGGCGACACCTACAACGTGCTGACATGAGGAAAGCTTCCAACCGATTTGTCATACACAAACAGCAGTTGACCGGCGTTGCCTGGTGAAACGTTGTTGTGATGCCTCGTGTAAGGAGGAGAAATGCGTACCATCACGTTTCCGACTTTGACAAAGGTCGGATTGTAGCCTATCGCGATTGCGGTTTATCGTTTCGCGACATTGCTGCTCGCGTTGTCGAGATCCAATGACTGTTAGCAGAATATGGAATCGGTGGGTTCAGGAGGGTAACACGGAACGCCATGCTGGATCCCAACGGCCTCGTATCACTAGCAGTCGAGATGACAGGAATCTTATACGCATGGCTGTAACGGATCGTGCAGCCACGTCTCGATCCCTTAGTCAAGAGATGGGGACGTTTGCAAGACAAGAACCATCTGCACGAACAGTTCGACGACGTTTGCAGCAGCATGGACTATCAGCTCGGAGACCATGGCTGCGGTTCCCCTTGACGCTGCATCACAGACAGGAGCGCCTGCGATACTATACTTAACGACGAACCTGGGTGCACGAATGGCAAAAAGTCATTTTTTCGGATGAATCCAGGTTCTTTTTACAGGATCATGATGGTCGCGGTGAACGCACATTCGAAGCGTGTATTCGTCATCGCCATACTGGCGTATCACCCGGTTTCATGGTATGGGTTGCCATTGGTTACACGTCTCGGTCACCTCTTGTTCGCACTGACGGCGCTTAGAACAGTGGACGTTGCATTTCAGATGTGTTACGACCCGTGGCTCTACCCTTCATTCGATCCCTGTGAAACCCTACATTTCAGCAGGATGATGCACGACCGAATGTTGCAGGTCCTGTACGGGCCTTTCTGGATACAGAAGATATTCCACTGCTGCCCTGACCAGCACATACTCCAGATCTCTCACCAATTGAAAACGTCTGGCGAACGGCGGCCGAGCAACTGGCTCGTCACAATACGCCAGTCACTACTCTTGATGAACTGTGGTATCGTGTTGAAGCTGCATGGGCAGCTGTACCTGCACACGCCATCCAAGCTGTGTTTGACTCAATGCCCAGGCGTATCAAGGCCGTTATTACGGCCAGAGGTGGTTGTTCTGGGAACTGATTTCTCAGGATCTATGCACCCAAATTGCGTGAAAATGTAATGACATGTCAGTTCTAGTATAATATATTGTCCAATGAACACCCGTTTATCATATGCATTTCTTCTTGGTGTAGCAATTTCAATGGCCGGTAGTGTACGTAGCCTGCCAGGTTCCCACACACCAGTTCGTGTGATTATTGGTTATGGGGTTGTGAAACGTCCCCTTTGAAGAATTATACACGACTGTCCTTAACCTGACACACAATATTTTTAGCGCAACGCAATCTGACTTTCAAAATCCCTACAAAAGAATGGCCCTGACTAACATTAAACTATACCTTTCAGAAATCACTTACCTCACAAAAATCTTCATTACTCGAACTACTGCAATACAGCGAGCGCCACTACTGCCAGCTAAATAAAAGAAGGAAGGCACTAACTACTGATAGGGATAGTTAGCAAATGAAAGATTTTAATAGAGAACAAACAATGTATTTACCTTACTAGTCATAATATATACAGCGGTTCATGACAAATTACAAAACTCCGCCATCTCTCTCCCCACATCCACCACTGCTGGCGTCTCACCTCCAACTGAGCAACGCTACGCGCTGTTCACATCCAGCTGCCGCTGCCCAACACTACAATGGCAGACAACAATGCAAACTAGCCACAGACTGCACACAGGTGGCGTTACCAATAAAAAAACCTAAACAGCCAACTTACATAGCCCCCATGCTCCCCACAAAAAATTTTACAAATTTTTTTGGGCACTGGCCAATACATATTTGTTAAAATTTTTTTCACAATTACAATAACAAAGAAATCAAAGGCACACACTTATTGATACAATGTAGGTCAAAAGCTAAAATTTTCTCACAGTCCATAAAGACAGTCCTCATCATTCGTCACAGTAAAATTGCAGTGTTTTTCTCAAAGTCTGAGCAGTAAAAGACAATGCACACCGAAGTAGTGGATTTCCATGCAGTCTTGAAGAAGTACTGTTGTTCTTCCAACGGAAAGAGGGTGCTGACTCTCGACGTGCAGACAGGTAATGGGCCACAACAGAGGGAACCCACAGTAGAGTCATTCGACGTTTTGAAGAATACTGGTAGGTAGGTCATCACAGAGTAGACCCACTGTAGTCCTGGTAGAGATTACAGTATAGGGGTGCAGACCCACTGCAGTCCTTGTAGAAATAATGGTATTGGTGAGTCATCAAAGGTGTAGACCCACTGTAGTCCTTGTAGAGACGGCCAGCAGCCATCTGTTGCGACTGTGCAGGTGCACAATCACCATCGAAGAGTCTTGCAGAGAATATAGCAAGTCCATAAACCACCACTAGTGCACTCAGAAAGTTTTTTTTCTAATTGTCCTTAGAACCAACAATGCTGTTATCCAGTCCCTTGCTGAATCATTAACACACGTGCAAACACTATCAGTCCCTACTTCTCACATATTGTCCATATACTATGACCAACAGAAATGTGTGCAGTGAAATGTAACTTAATTTGATGAACTGGTGTCTATACAATTATAAATTTACAACATGAAAATACAATTACAAAGGTAAAAATACATCATTAAAGAACATAACAATATAGATAACATTTGCAGTAACACAGGCTTTACAAAAGAATGGAAATAAACATACATCAGTGTTACAGGAATTATGACATAAGTACATACATAAAAGATCAGAATAAGTTTTGAAACATCACCTTCACATGTGAGCAACAAAACAGAATAAATAATGTCTAAACATCTTTGCAAAGTAAATAACATAGTATTAGAAAAATTCTACAACATAGCTCTCATCAGCTAAACACTTAAAGACAAGAAAAACACAAATTCACATAGTGTAATAACACAAGGGGACAGGAGAGGGATTGTTTTACTGCAGTATTTTGCAAAAAAAAAAAACATTCTTTACTTCTTGGAGATCTCCCTTCGTTCTTCATTATTCCCAAAAAGTCCTACCTATACCGAGCGGGGTGGCGCAGTGGTTAGACACTGGACTCGCATTCGGGAGGACGACGGTTCAATCCCGCGTCCGGCCATCCTGATTTGGGTTTTCCGTGCTTTCCCTAAATCACTCCAGGCAAATGCCAGGATGGTTCCTCTGAAAGGGCACGGCTGACTTCCTTCCAAATCCTTCCCTAATCCGATGAGACCGATGACCACGCTGTCTGGTCTCCTTCCCCAAACCAACCAACCAATCCTACCTATACCTCCTTTCTGTATTCTATTTATATTTCTTTCAAAATAATTATTTCTCAGTGCACAATACTCATTTTTGCCAAATCTGTTTCATATAACTTTTCAATGCATTCTTCCAATTCATCATAGTTCGTTTCTTATACAGTCTACCCCCTCTTAAGCTAACTTAAATCTACTGAGCTCAGATATATATACCAAGGGACGAGGCAATGCAGCAGCACATAAAACAATTAATACAAACAGCAATGAAAAAAAATGGAAATTGTCAAAACAAGCTGCAGTAAATCTAAATTACCACACAATGCAACATTACAACTAATATGAGCCAATGTGCAGCAACAAGATAAATAATTCAGTAGTAAAGCTAGATTAACAGAGTAATACAAAGTCAAATTCAGTAACACTATGCCTGGCAAGCACCAGCAGCAAATGCTTTAACTAATACCTAAGCATGGCAAAGATCAAGCAGAAAAAATTACAGTAAAAATGGCCATGTCTAATACCTATGTCACATCTTAACACTAGAGTGATGCATCACCTTAACTTACACTACTAAAAATTTACCAGTCATTGACAAAAATTATGCATGCAATTCCTGTGAAGGGAAATCTCTTTTTGTGCTCCCTCGTTTTTTTTTAAGTAGATCATAAAATTATTTACTGGATCTGTAGGCATAAAATATTTGTATTAGTACATCCATAAAATTTTGTTTTAACCAATGCTGCAGTGCAGCTAGAAACTAGATATCAAATGAAATAAGCAATTTTGTACAAAGTGAAGCATAAAAATATCATTCAATAGTCATGTGGCATTTCATAAGTTAGTAGAAATTCTCTCAACTCTCATAGAAAGACGCTTGTCATAATCAGGTGTGCATATGTAAGTATCTTTCCAAGTAATGAGCGTGTCGTATTTGCGATGCTTTCTAGAAAGGAATGTCAATAGCGAGGATAATGGCCTCTTTTTTTTTTTTTTTTTTGCACCTAATGGCTTTCTTTTGTCAGACGACAACCTCTCAGCTGGGCGCCCAAAACGCATTACGTCAAGGTCACTTACCTTTCTTACTGAAATATTTATGACAACAGTTTCCGCTACAGTGGCAGTCTCATATAAAAAATTTCACAGGTCAAGAATTTGCGTTACAAATGTGTAGATACAAAATCTTATGAATATAACAGTGTCCAAAAACTTTTCGCCGGCATTGTGATACATTCACGCATTTACACACATTTCATAACTCTTAAAGTACAATTCTTGGTTTCCAACAACCTTTTCCACAAATCAGAGTCCCTAATCACTACTCATTATTCCTTACCTTATTCGTCGACACTTCTTCAGTATTTCATCATAAGAAATACGTAGCATAATCAAACTCCTCATATATGGTATCATCATCTTATTGATCATAAACATACCTCAACAGCATAATACACATCGTCGTCATAATAATATCATAACATCTCAGTCAACTCTCAAAATCGTCGTAGCTTCCTCCAATAATTTCAAAACCTAAAAAAATTCTCTGCTCATGTCAAAAGTGTCATCTGCCTCAAACGCACTTTAAAAATCATGATCCCATACCAAATACATCATTCAAAGCTCTCATAGTATCACCATGGTTCTGAAAAAATATGAACAGTTCACAAAGTACAAACAACATACAATTTTGTAAGTGTGAAGTTATCCAACGGTGTAATTACGTAAACGTCTGTCACTGATGTAGTAAAATAAATGTTTGTCTCTCTCAGGTAAATAATCAGATAGCTGTGTAATTCTGTGTTAGAGAAATTTGGTACCGATGTGTAAAGTTGTATAAGCAAATACCATATTAGCTACGGCTCCTTGTGCTTGCCAAACACATGGTACACAAAGTAAGTGTGTACCCCCCTGAGGATCAATGTAATTATACCCTCAGGTGCTACAGATTACAGCAAAGGAATGAAATGTATCACGGAAAATCTTCATATCATTGTACTTCAAATATCTTTAAAAATAAATGTTTTAAGTACAAAATTAATCACTCAAATGCGTGTCCTGTAGCGCTAAATTTGCGTCTTGCTGTAAGATAATTCTGTGGAAGTGTCATAATTATCGTCCTCCGAAAGCTAAGTTCTGCAGAAGTCAATGTACTTACCCCATCATAAACGGAAGTGAAATGCTTTGTGTATAGATATCGTAGATATTACGTACATTACTGTGATCAAAAAAGTACTATACTGTAAAGTATTGTTGTGCTACGAAAAAGGCTCTCACATTGTAGCTTACTACTAAAACATGTTTTGCATTCCAGAAGAATTCAGAAAAACTGTGCGGATATAAAACAGATACACCGCAAAAACAACATTGTAAATTATCATTCATTAGTAGCGTCGTGATATAATCGTGTAGCTGTCAAAGAAACCAAATGCTAAGTCATCATTAATTCCACAGAAAGTACTTTAAATCCAGAATGTATTTTCAAGTAAACCAAAATGTTGCATTAAAATCTCATTAGCTGTACTGGTAAATGTTCTAAGTATGTGAGCCTTATAGTCATTACGTAAACGTGCAACTAACAAGCAAGAATGTACACACACAATAACACTGTGTCGTCTGTTCACAATAACAATGCATTCGTAATTTCTGTTTAAATAAGTTCTCTTGGTTCTTGACTGGGTATTTAACTTCAAACATTGTTGCATATTAACAGATTCTAAGTCTGACAAAGCATACTAGTAATGTAAAGTGAAAAGTTATATGACAAAGACAAAGTTAAAAAGCAGATTATCTTTCAATAAACGGTTTTACATGTGAAATGTGGTGTAAACCTTCACTCTTCCTAGTACGCAGAGTTTCAACTTCAACACAATTATCATGTGGTATACGTCGGATTCTGTAAGGTCCATTGTAAACTAGAAAGAATTTGTGACTCAAGTGTTTCTTCTTATGTGACAATGAATGAGCTTTAATGAGAACTTTCTGACCAATATACAGTTTCTTTGCATTTGCTTTACCGTGTAGTTTTCTCCTTTTGTCTGCTGCAGATTTTATATTTTTAAGAGCCAAATCAATTATGTCTTTGTGTCGAAGTTTACGTGTATTCGGAAAAGGTACAAGCTCTCTGATTCTGTTCGGTGGTTCTTCATTCTTTAGTACAAGAGTAGGTGGTAAAGCAGTGGAATCATGAGGCATTTCATTCAGCACGTTTTGAAATAAGTGTAAATATCTGTCCCAATGCTGATGCTTTCTGTGACAAAGTCTGCAAAGCTTATTGATTTCTTTCATAATCCGTTCGGAGGGGTTACAATGTGGTGAGTACAATGAAATAAAAACAGGTTTGATTTTATGGTTGCGAAGCATGCGTGACCAAACAGCAGATCTTAATTGCGGTCCGTTATTTGAAATGACTTTACTAATGTGTCCAACTTCACGTAAGAAATTTTTAACAAAGGCGTTGGATACAGACCGTCCAGTGGCTTTACGTAACGGTGTGAAAGAAACAAATTTTGAAGTTCAACAGCGACTAGAACGTACGAAAATCCATTAGATGTTCTGACAAGCGGTCCCAAGAGGTCAACAGCAGCAAATTCTTTTAATTTGGAAGGAATAATAGGAAACAACGGAGCACGATGTGAGACAGTAGATGGTTTCGCCTTTTGACAAAGTTTACAAATAGACAAGACTCTTCGAATTCTCTTTTCCATATTGTTAAAATAACAAGTCGTTCGAAGAATATGATAACATTTTCGTGGACCAAAATGTGCGTAGCTGAAATGAATGTACCAAATGAGCTTATTAACAAAATCGTCTGGAATGCAAAGTACCCATAGCTTGTCATCAACAGTGCAGCGTTTGAAGAGTATGTTGTTTCTAACCAGGTAATAATGCCGAATCTGTGTGTGTGTCTTTTCATACCTTTTGCTCTTGATGTCTTTCCAAATCGGATCTTTATCTTGTTCATGAGCAATGTCCTTTAAGGATGTGGTGATGAAGTTTTCAAAGGCGACTTTCTGAATGTAAAGAATACTGAAATTTTTCTCGAAGTTGCCTTCTGCGTTACTTTTCTCAAGCCCAGCCGGTGCGCGTGACAGTGCGTCCGCAACAATGTTCTCCTTGACGGGAATGTAGACTATCGTGAAGCGGAATTCTTGCAGAAACAATGCCCAACGTTTTAACCTGTCATGATTTAATTTTGAAGACATAAGAAATTGTAATGCACGATGATCACTGTATACTTTTACATGCTTACCAGAAAGAAAGAAACGGAATTTCTTAAATGCCCAAGTTATAGCTAAAGCTTCTAATTCAGTAACGGAATAATTTTTTCCAGATTTTGTTAGCACTCGGCTAGCAAAAGCAATGGTTTTCTGAACAATAGTGTCATTTTCTGTGGCTTCTTGAAATAAATGGGCACCAAGACCGACTTTAGAAGAATCCGTGCTAAGGCATAAATCTTGTGACAGATCTGGATGAGCTAGTATTGGCGCGTTAAGTAGCGATTCTTTCAAAGAATTGAATTCCAACTGTGCTTGTTCGTCCCAGTTCCAAATAGTATTTTTTCCAGTGAGAGAACAAAGTTTTGGTGTAACAAGAATTTGCATATTCAGAAAACGACGGTAAAAATTTACGAGACCTAGAAAACTGCGGACTTGTCTTTTTGTGGATGGAACTGGAATGGCTCTGATTGCTTCTAACTTTTCACGATCCGGCTGAATGCCTTCAGAAGAAATAATATGTCCCAAAAACCTCACCTTTGACCTACCGAATTCAGACTTTTCCAAGTTAACTGTAATTCCAGATTCTGCAAAAATACGTAACAAACTGTTGAGGATGCGATTATGTTGTTCCCATGAAGCTTCTGCTATTAGAATGTCGTCCACATATAAGGTGATGTGACGTTTTAAGAACTCAGGTAATATGGAATTTAGCCCGCGAATGAATGCTACTGAAGAAATGTTCAAACCAAAAGGAAGTTTCCGAAACTGATAACAAACGCCGAAACAAAGGAAAGCTGTGTATTTTCTACATTCTGGATGAAGTTCGATCTGATAAAAGCTGGATCTGAGATCAATGGAAGACAACACTTTTACACCATTAAAATTTTGAAGAAGTTCTTCCAACGTTTGCGGCCTGTCTGTTTCAGGAATAATGATAGTATTGATTAGTCTCGAATCTAAGACAAGCCTGATCGATCCATTTTTTTTCTCAACAACATGTAATGGATTGTTGTATGAGCTTACTGCAGGCTCAATAATGCCCTCGTCAAGCATAGATTGTATTTCTGTTCTAACACGGTCCCTATAATGTGCTGGAATTACATATGGTCTAACACAAAATTTAGTATGCTCACGAACACGAAATTTGTATTGAAATCCCTTGATTGTTCCTGTTTTATGAATAAAAACTGTGGAATGTGCTTGTAAAATCTCAAAAAGGTCCTGCCTATCAGTGTCATTACAATTCTCAATTGTTTGAATTTTATTCTGAATTAACTCATTAATTTCAAATATGCTGTCGATATCATCCCTGTCAGTACTTGCAGAGTGATTGTTAGTGTCTAGTTCTGTAGAAAATTCCGAACTGTTGTCCAACAGAAGGTAAAGCCGATTAATTTCTTCGTCATGGTTTGATAGCCAATCTTCAAATTTCAAAGCTATTGACTTACCTTCCTTCTCTAAACTTATTTCAGCATCGTGAAAGTTTAAGATTGCTTTGTATTCATTCAAAAAGTCTACTCCCAATATAATTTCCGTCGACAATAATGGAACAATAAGAAAGCTCATAGAGAAGCTGTGGCTTTGACAAAAGAATTCTAAGTTGGTTTGTTGGCGTACATCTACACTTTTTCCAAAGATTGCACCTTGTAATTTAATCTTACGTAACGGAAGTGTGGGACAATCGTTCGATTTGTTGCATTTGCTTAAGGCTGTTTCACTAATACTGAAATGGGACTGCCAGAGTCAAGTACTGCCGTAAATTTTACGTCATTTACTGTAATGTAAATCACAGGATATGCAATGTTGTTATGTTTTATGTCGTGTTCCTGGAGTAAGATGTCCCTAATGTCTTCCATTTTTACGTAATTACTAGCTACGGCAGCTGCGTCGTCAGTTTCATAAGTACGTTTTGTGGCTGCCAGCGGTATGAGTCATTGCCTATTGTGTCTTTGTTGGCGCGCGTCGCTATTGGGGTTTGGAGACCTAACTTCTACAAATTCACTTTGTCGAGAGGGCTCTGCTCTGTTTGAATCCCGCCAGTTCTGATGCAATTCAGGTCCGTCGTTACGATCATATCGTCTGTCGTCATGTCGGTAGATTCCATAGTTCCTTTCTTGTCGGTCACGTGGTGGAGAATTTCTCCCTGAATCGTAACTGCGCGCTGGACCGTTGCATCTGAAGTTATTCTGTCTCCCTTGATAATAATTATTTTGGTTCCCATATTGCCTGTTTCTCTGATTGTCTCTGTGATAGTCATTGCCATGGAGAGGTGATCTTTCCCTGTAATTATTACTACTCTGCCAACGGTTGTCATACGGGTGGTGTCTGTTTTGGTCACGATTTGCGTTGTAAGAATAGACTTGTTGTGTCCAGTTATTATTTCTTTCATCGCGGAATTGCGACGGATGTGGCCTGTAATTGTTGTGTTCCTGTTTTCGGATTCCGCGGGTGTCAGTGTCAATTTCTAATTCTTGTAAGAGTCCCTGAAAAGCTTCAATGTTGTCTTTGCAACGTCCTGCTAAAATAATATGTCGCAAATGTTCAGGCAGTTTGATTAAGCAAATGCGGATGAGTTCTGAGGGGCTGTATGGGTTTGACAGGTACTGATTCTTGTGCAACATGTCTTCAAAATATTTCACAAGACTGGAAAATTCAGATTGTTCGAAATGTTTCATCATTATGATGCTATGTTTTACTCGGTCTTGTGTAGCTTGAGACCAATATGCTGAGAGGAAGGCATGATAAAAATCTCCTTCACTGTGACAATCGTGAATGACCGATCGCATTCTTTCAGCTGGTTCATTCTCTAAGTAGCCACACATAAATTCTAATCTGTGCTCTAACGACCAGTTGGGAGGAAAACAATGAGAGAATTGGTGGAGCCAAGCTTGTAGATGAATGTCATTGCCAGAATTCTTAAATGTTTTGAATTTACGTGTAGTAATGAACAGCTTTTAGTCAAAATCATCGTGTCGGCGAGTCGCATATCGGTCATTGTTACGTTGTTTCGCTGGTTCCATCTCAAAATTCGGTGTGCCTTGCCAATTTCTTTCATAATTTCCGAAGTACCCCGTGTTATTATTTTGTGGCTATTCCGTATTTCTATGTCCCTCTTCCCGTATTGGAACGCGAGTGTCCTCTGGAATATGTAATTTTTGTATTACTTGTGCCAACTCATCTCTTACTTCCCGGATTTCTCTTTTGTGTTGCGTATCAATTTGATTCTGATTTTGTTTGAATTTCTTAATTTGTTCATACTCTTCTGTGTCAGTGATGGCTACAGGTCTTGTGTCATTCAGATCATCATCTACCTTTGTAGATAAGTTAGTGACCTGATCCGAAAGTTCGGCTACTTTCTCCGATAGTGAACACATTTCCTCAGTGTGTTTTTCTGAACCAAGTTTCAGAGTGTCCATTTGTGTTGAAATCGCATCTACTGTGTCCTTCAAGTTTTCCTGAGTTTTTGCAAGTTGCGTAACCAAATCGGTAGATGCAACTGAGTCAAATTTAGCTTGCAAGGTCTCATGATTTTCATGAACAATAGTTTGCAGTTCTTTTATGGCTGCTTCATGATTCTGTAATGCATTTTCATGCCGCGAAAAAATAGGGTGAAAATGCTCACAAATTTGTGTTTTTACGTCATTACAGACTTTTTGACATTTCGATTCGATTTTATGTAACTCAGTAGTTAAATCTTCACGTGTTTGTTCAAGTGTGGTGTCTAACTTTTGAAGATTTTGTTCCATTGTGTCTAACTTTTGAAGCTTTTGCTGTGTTTGTCTCTGATTTTGTTCCATTGTGTCTAACTTTTGAAGCTTTTGCTGTGTTTGTCTCTGATTTTGTTCCATTGTGTCTAACTTTTGAAGCTTCTGCTGTGTTTGTCTCTGATTTTGTTCCATTGTGTCTAACTTTTGAAGCTTTTGCTGTGTTTGTCTCTGATTTTGTTCCATTGTGTCTAACTGTTGCTGTGTTTGTCTCTGGTGTTGTTCCATTGTGTATAACTTTTCAAGCTTTTGGCCCATTTGTTGCATTAATTGTAATAACAATGTACTGGTGTCTGAAACATGTTCCTCAGTGCTTTTCGGCAGTGAATTTGCACCGGCAACATTCACATTTTGACAAGCGGAAAATGTGTCCTGACTCATTTGAGAAAACGGTGAGGACGCAAAACCTGAATCTACAGTATTTGCAAAATTGTGTCCTGTCATTTCGGATTCCTGAGGCGAGCTGTTGCCGAGCGATCGATCGATAATGCTTCCCTGTTCACTACCTCTTTCACTGTCTACGCCATTGTTTGCAGCCCGCTCCATTTCCCTATGCACAGTTACCAAATTACTACTTTGAACATTAGTTAATTCATTACTCGGTGGCGCTAACACACTGCTTTCGTCTTCACTGTCATTTCTCAGTTTACTTTGGAGCCTAGTATTACGTTTTTCACACGCCATTATTGTCACAATATTTCACACGATAACACAGAAAAACACAATTTGAAGAGCAACAATAAGAAAACACATTAACATAGCACTGAAAATAATATCTCGTTAATTGCAAGCGCAGCAGCGAAATACTTGATGCACTTTAACATGCATGCCACAACAACAATGAAAGACTGCAACTACAAAGGAGATCCTCTCTACAATTACGCGCTAGCAATAAACAAAAGCTACACTAATTACACAAACTACAAGAAAAAATCAGAAGATTCTAGTGAGGTATCCTCGGCTGAGGGTCGACATATGAAACGTCCCCTTTGAAGAATTATACACGACTGTCCGTAACCTGACACACAATATTTTTAGCGCAACGCAATCTGACTTTCAAAGTCCCTACAAAAGAATGGCCCTGACTAACATTAAACTATACCTTTCAGAAATCACTTACCTCACAAAAATCTTCATTACTCGAACTACTGCAATACAGCGAGCACCACTACTGCCAGCTAAATAAAAGATTCAAACTACGGAAGGCACTAACTACTGATAGGGATAGTTAGCAAATGAAAGATATTAACAGAGAACAAACAATGTATTTACCTTACTAGTCATAATATATATAGCGGTTCATGACAAATTACAAAACTCCGCCATCTCTCTCCCCACAGCCACCACTGCTGGCGGCTCACCTCCAACTGCGCAACGCTACGCGCTGTTCACATCCAGCTGCCGCTGCCCAACACTACAATGGCAGACAACAATGCAAACTAGCCACAGACTGCACACAGGTGGCGTTACCAATAAAAAAACCTATACAGCCTACTTACAGGGTTAGCTGTCAAGTCCATCCGAATTCGTTTAGGGATGCTAAAAGCCAACGTCCGACGGCAATTTCTCACCGTACCTGCTAATGTGCTGTGCAGTACAGTTCACAGCATTGTCCCTTGACTACACTTACTGTTGATGAGTAATGGCCGACATGTTGAGCATTTGTTATAAAGTTCATTGTTTTTGGTAAAAATCAATTGTTGGGCTAATTATTGTTTTTGTATCATATGAAGCGCCGTCTGTTGGTTACATTGTGCACTTTCTTTGGTTACAATAAAACCACACCTCATTTCTAACATGTGTGTCATGCCCTCTACCTACAATATTCTATGAAATATTTGATTTTCTAATGTTAAAAGCTTTTGTATTACCCAGTATTTACTATGTACGAATATAAACTGTGGCTATGTTTTTCCTAACCTGTACCCTTGTAACTCTTACACTGAGGCGTCAAAAGTCATGGGACAGCTCCTAATATCGTGTTAGATCTCCTGTTGCCCTGCATACAGCAGCAATTCGACGTGCTAAGGACTCAACAAGTCGTCGCAAGTCCCTTGCAGGAATATTGAGTCACGCTACGGCACGTCACATTCGGGACTCACCTGAGCAGGCCACGGTTTGCCAGTCGCCTGGGGTCCAACCGTTTTGGTCACGAGCGCAAGCGACGCGTACAGGTGGTATCGTGCTCTTAGCAAACGCACACGAGTCTGTCGTCTGCTGCCATAGCCCATTAAAGCTAAATTTCGCCACACTGTTCTAACATGCGTTCGTCGTAGGTCCCGAATTCATTTCTTCCTGTGTTTCACACAGTGCCGCTGTGTTGTCCGTCGTGAGAGGCGATGCCTGGGATTTGGTATTCTTGGCTCACTCCTGACACTGTAGATCTCGGAATATTGAATTCCCTCATGATTTCCGAAATGGAATGTCCCATGCGTCTAGCTCCAACTGTCATTCCGCGTTCAAAGTCCATTAACTCTCGTCGTGCGGCCATAATCACGTCGGAAACATTTTCATACGAATCACGTGCGCACAAATGACAACGTCTCCAATGTACTGCCCTTTTATACATTGTGTAAGCGATATCACGGTCATCTGCATATTTTCCTATTGCTATCCCATGACTTTGCCACCTCAGCGTATTTTTCTAAATTTGGTACAACTCTAACATTCTGCGTGGTGTCTGTTTGTTCTGTGTCTCCCTACCACTTTCGCGCAACGACGCTCTGAGCTTGTTTTTTAGGGAATTGATTAGTTTGAACCTGGGACCTGTTGCTGGTAAGGAGACGCCAGACCACACATGACGTGTAGAGTTCAGAAGAGTTCAGTGAGACTAGCGATGATATAATCAAATACTTAATGATTTCGGCGTCGGCTCCACTGCACTCCCTGTAAAAGAATCTTAATACTAACTAAATTTAGTGGAAGGGGTTCAAGGCTTTCCTATTTTTAGTTAGCTGGTAAAATAACGTCGAAGAAGCAGTTAAGTTTACCATTGGAATTTTTATTCTACTCACAAAACATTGTTTATAAAGTGTACTATTGATAAAAGGAAATATTTTAATACAGGATGATAAAAACCAACTGCGTCCAACAAAAATGTGAAAGAATATTCCCTGAATGGGTTTCCAAGTTCTACAATGGATTGAAGGATGACCTACGCCATATCACATCTATAATCTAGGTTTAAATTAAGTTTCATAAAAGAGAAAACTATCAATAATGGTCTACAGTGACCCTCAATTATCTTTAATTACTTATGTAACTTGTCATAAATTACAGTGGTTGATGTGGCTTCTCAATAATTATATAACAGAAAAATCATTGTGTTTCAGATTTTAACTTCAAGTAGCAAATGTGAGTACCACGAAGAATTGACGATCGACACTAGTATTACGTAAAAAGGGGATGTAACAGATGAGACTTCTGCAGTTCTGAGTGAAGCCTTATGCGCTCTTATGTGGCATCGCATGTGTTCATTACCTTGTCGGTGGTTAGGCAGGTCAGGGGCAGCTGGCGGCGCAGCTCCACACACCCCGCCGTCTCGGTAGCAACTCTCTCGAACTTATCCTTACTTCTGTTTACCGAAGTTGGTTTAAGAAAAAGGTATCTGGCTGTGATTTCAACTGACCAATCAGCGTCTCAATGTTAACCTTAAGCTCCACCTACAAAAATTTTGTCTATCCATTGAGAAACGTTATACTTTTCGTGGTGGGGCAATGTTTTTAATGTTTGCTACGTAACAGAGACGCGTATAGTCTCACGCTAAAACTTGTAGCTGGTGTGGCCCTTTTAGTGTTATCATAAGATCTACACTGTTCTTCTGGAGGGCTCTATCTTTTAACATGGGGCTGGGGGATGGACCTCTTGGCAGTCGGCCGAGAATGCGGGTGTCCCATTGTCCCGCTCTTATCGTAGGGCCTTCTAGCCTACACAGCTCTGTTCTCGGCTTCTGTTCTCGTTTCTTCCCTGCTTCACGGTGGGAAGGTATGACATGCATTTAGACGTTCTTGTGTTAGTCTGTAGTATTCTGTTTGCTCACTCGTTGATCGTGTTACTTTCGTTAATTTAATGTCAGGATTTATTCGGAGCTATGTGACATATTGCAGGATTTGCTATCATGTCAGGGTTTTCATGGAAGGTGTTGGATTTGCCTGACACACAACATTGTTACTGTAATATATGCAAAGTAATAGGTAGAACGGCTGTTTAGGTATAAGAGGAGGCCTGATGGCCCTAATCTTGTGACGTTAAATAAATAAATAAATAAAAGACATTGAGGCCAATGTGAGGCGCGAGTTGAACAACTTCCGAAGAATGAGTTCCCTGACAGTTTAACACGGTTTCATGAACACTCTGTGCACTGTACACAAGTGGGAGGAGACTATGTGGACATCGTGAAGCATTAAAACTATCATCTCAACTTTCCTCTACTTTTTATTGATCCAGTCTCGAAATTTTTGGGAGTGACGGAGTTTGTATTAACTTGTGCGTATTACTTGACAAATGTGTGGTATAAAACACATATGTACATTTTTGTGATTACCTCAGTGTTTTTTTTGTTCATATTATTATGAACTCTGTGTAACGTTTCCTGCAGATTCTCCGTCTCTCTTAATTGAACTAAAGAAAGCAGCCTACGTCAGTTTATGAGACTGGCTAACGGATGAGAGTCATCGGCTCGGAAAGGGAGAGGTTACAAGGTTATTACAGGGCCGCATGCTAATACTAGCGTAAATTTACAAGGTGTACAAGTTTGCTTCCGCCGTTTGCCGATAGGTGGCGACAAAGGTAAGTAGCGGTCGAAAGAAACAGATAGCAGACGTCAGGCAGTTAGCTTGGACCTCGGTCGAGATAACCTCACTCAAACATTAGTCGATTTGTGTCTGCATCATAAAGTTGATTGAAAATGTCAGTTTACAAGCCTAAATCTCGTCATTTGCGGGAGGTGTTACTGTTTTGTTTCAATATGAAGAAAAAAGCGACTGAGTTTCGTCGAATGCTCTCAAGTACGTATAGTAAGGACGCTGTTAGTGAAAGAACGTGCCGTGAGTGGTCTCAACGCGTAGACCGGCATAGTGGTGGAAGAGAGAACGTTTTCGAAGATGCAGAATTGGAGATTGCTGAGTGAAGACTCGCGTCAAACTCAAGAAGAATAGGCACGATTAGTGGGGATGACACAGGAAGCCATTTCAAAACGTCTATGGCTATGAGCATGACTCAGAAAGAAGGAACTTGGGTCCCGTGTGAGCTGAAACCAAGAGACGATGAACGGCGTTTGTGTGTTTGTGAGCAGTTGCTTCAGAGGCACAAACGGAAGGGATTTCTGCATCACATTGTGACCAGGGACAAAAATGGGCTCACTACGATAACCCTAAAAGCAAAAAGTCATGGGGATATCCCGGCCATGCTTCCACGTCGACGGCCAAACCGAATATTCACGGCCCTAAGATCATGCTGTGCATTTGGTGGGACCAGCTCGGTGTCGTGTACTGTGAGGTGTTAAAACCAAGTGAAACAATCACAGGTGTTCGTTATCGAACGCAGTTAATGCGTTTGAGCAGAGCATTAAAAGACAAACGGCCGCAATACAGCGATAGGTACGATAAAGTGATTTTGCAACACGACAACGCTCGAGCCCACGTTGCAAAAGAGGTAAAAACGTACTCGGAAACTTTAAAATGGGAAGTCCTACCGTCATCCGCCACATTCTCCCTCTGACTATCACCTGTTTAGATCAGTGGGCATGGCCTCGCTGACCAACACTTACGATCTCGTGAAGAAGTCACAAATTGGATCGATTCGTGGCTCGCTTCAAAAGATGAACAATTTTTTCGACGCGGGTTTCGTACACTGCCCGAAAGATGAGAGAAAGTAAAGGCCAGAGATGGAAAATACTTTGAATGATACATGTGTAACCACTTTGTTTCATTAAAGCCTCAAATGTTGGGGAAAACACGGCGGAAGCAGAGTTGTACACCTTGTAGTTCCCATGGAAGTCAAAGTCACTGTTGGGTTTGAACAAACACAAATGTGAGTCACATTTTCGTCTCTTAAAAGAAACAATGGTTAGTTTCGAGGCTGGCTAAAAACTGAAATAATAATCGTAAAATGTCGCTATGAAGTTGTACTTAGGGTGTCCCAGAAAGTAGTGAAATTCGGGGACGTGACAGGAATGACCATTCACAGCAAAGAAGCCTAACATCACTGGCTCTAGAACGCATAACTTACGAGCCGAAGCACTCCATCTTCGCTGCTGTGAAATGCACCTCGTCTCCTGTAAGCTCTTTGATTTGTTTGTTTTGAGAAGTGAGAGTAAGGACCAAAACAAGAAAGGAAAGCCCAGTAAACATGGGCTCCGAAGTGCCTAAGTTACCTTAAGATCATTGAGCACTTGTTCATCTTTGCGTATGTGAAACACATCTATTCCACTAAACGAGTGCGCATACCTCTTAAGGTATGCTTATTAGATCCCATGTTTACTAAACATTTTTTTCTTGTTTGGTGCATACTATCTCCTCTCGAAGCATGGGAAGCAAACAGTTGCCTGTAGAAGAGGATCGTTTCACAGTAGTGAAGATGAAAAACAGCTCATAACTTGTAAGTCATGCATTTTAGAGCCTGTGTTTACCGGACATTTTTGCTTCGAATGATCATTCCTGTTGTGTCCTTTAATATTGGTCACTGCTCCTGGGACACCTGGTGTATACACAGGGTGTTACAAACGATACCAAAAAACTTCACGTGGTTGTAGAGGGTGTCTTGAGGATCAAATTGAGGATAAGAACGAGCATCCTGAAACGTCATCCAACGACGCTACAGAGCGTCGACGTTATAGGCGCCAGTGCCTGCAGATAGGCCACCCGCTTGGCAGCAAACATGACTGAACGCTGACGGACTGTAGGCGGAGGGCCTCGCAATGTCAGTAATAGCTACTGCGTAGACAGGCCTTGCCTCCTGTGAATGCAGTGCTCTATTGCCAAAGTGGATGAGGGTTTCAGACGATCGTGGCAATCCACTGAATAACAAACAACATAGCAAGAGGTTCTATCTACAGTCCTAGAGCGTAATAAGTGGCACATTTGTTGCGAAAGAGATGTCCTAGCGGCAGGCACCTGCACCTTCGCTTCGACGCTCTGTATCGACGTTGGATGACGATTCCGGACGCAGGTTCCTATCCTCAATTTGTTCCTGAAGACCCCTTCTAAAGCTCCCAGGCGTTTATCAGTATCGTAACATCCTATGTATCCAGTTCTACAATCCAAGATACAGCACAGTCCGAAATTATTGACACAGTAGACGCGAAAACTGCTGTTACATCAACCCATCTAATATTCACTCAGTTCTCATTTGTATCCACTTCTAATAAAAATATACCTTGCCGCTGATCGCTGTAATTACAGCCATTGTTGAGGATGTGCCATTGGCGAGAGCGACGTGTTGAACGCTGTATATCGAACGGCTCCACCGCGCTGTCCGCCAGGACTGCTCGTAAACAAACATCAGTGTTACAGCGCATCGATTTCGACAGTCGATAACTGCACGTAGTTGTGACCTATGTGAATAAACTAGTAGTTGATACTTCACGACTGATAAAAAATGTTTTCGTAAAAGCTCGACCATCAGAAAAATCATTTATCAGATGCCTCCCTGTCACCCAGTTGTTTCGGATAATCGATTCTCTGCTGTTTTAGTATTGTGTGCGATACTTGTCAACTCTGCGGATCCAGTGGCTATGCATGGATGAGGCCGTTGCAAAACAGAATGCTTGTTTCATGAGCACATCGGAATATTGGGCAGCAGGTACTCTTGCAATTTGACTGCTGATATTTTGAAAAATATCAGGAATCCGATATATCGATTTTTAAAATGTATCGTAACGGCGCTCGATATATTTGTAACGCCGGAAATGCATATCCTTCTATTTCCATCTATTGTACTATAGATTTTTTCTTATTTTGTTACCTGAAGATATGGCATTTCTATGTCTTTATATATTGTAATTGTTTTACTATTTGTATATATATATATATATATATATATATATATATATATGTATATATATATGTGTGCATTTATGTCGATGTATAATTGGTTTCTTTTGTAAATACTATTTGTATTTCTACGCTGGGTCTTGCCTAGGGAAGACTATGCTATCGAACGAATACATCGATAGGTCTTGTGGAGAACCAAAGTGTTTAGGATCTTTGGTAGTGTTAACTCTGCCGCGTGGAGCGCAGGGAGAGCAGACAGAGTCCGGCTGGAGTAGGACAGTGGAGCAGGTGTGTTGTGTGACGCTCCCGCGAGTTGCCGCGCTTTCGGGGTTTGGCAGCATGTAACTGCGCTCGATTTGCCATGATAGTTTCTGACATGGTGTCGCGGACGGGAAGCATTAGCTGGCGCATATCAACAGCCCGCTTCGTGTGGTGACCGTGTCGAGAAGAAGGCGCGCCAACATCCAGCTTCTGCAACAGCGGCGGCCAACAATGAGTGACTGTCGCCGCCTCCTCGATCGACGACTGCAAACTTTCAATCAACCAACAAGGAAGACTAAAAACACGTAAAGTTTTAGAACTGTATGGCAGACCTCAGCTTTTCAAACTGTTTCAAAATTACAGCAACGTAGCATGAACCTTTGTTGCTCATTGTCCCAATTGCATTACCAAGCAGGGTCCCTTCCTTTTCCGGAATGAACCCGAGTGTCGTTGAAATTCAAACGCCAGCATTAAAGTAATATCATTCGATTTCACTGCTTTAATTTCAAAGTTCAGTTAAAGCATTCATGGCTGGCTACAATATTTAGATTACACAAGCAGAAATTAAGAGTGCGAGTTTTGTTACCATATTTTAGCTTACCTGTGACTGCAGCTCAGCTTAGTATGTACTAAATTTTACTATTGTTAATTGTTCAGAATCATTTAATTCAAGTTCAAAGTTAAGTCTCTTATAGCTAAATTGCGTAGATTCAAGTAGCTTTTGAAATGATTGTTGAGGTAGCCCAAGACTAACCTTATTTTATGGAATTTCGTAGTGCTTCAGAAACAAAGTTCACTATTCATTTCAGTCACTAAATTAATCTTCAATTTTCCGGTTTTATTAATTCTTTTGCTAAATTAAGTCAGAGGGTAGCGAAATTTAGTACTTCTGAGAAACATTCGGTTATCGCACAACACGTGTCAACCTTCAGTTGCCACGCTTTTAGTGCTAATTATATGTGCATTAATCTTTCATTTTCAGTTATTATAGTTGTTGTGACTTGGCAAGACAGCCAAGCCACTAGGAGGAAGCCGAAAGGCACGCGTTTAAGCTCACGCAGGCTGGCGTGAGGTCTGGAACAGCTAAAGTAATTGAGACTAACAAATAAAGTACGTAGCTGCGGGAATACTTAACTTTAATCCATAATTGGTGAACATCGGTCTGACGGTACATGCATCACAAGATAAATAGCAAATGATAATGGCGCCTTGCTGGGTCGTAGCAATTGACGTAGCTGAAGGCTATGCTAACTATCGTCTCGGCAAATGAGAGCGTAATTTGTCAGTGAACCATCGCTAGCAAAGTCGGCTGTACAACTGGGGCGAGTGCTAGGACGTCTGTCTAGACCTGCCGTGTGGCGGCGCTCGGTCTGCAATCACTGACGGTGGCGACACGCGGGTCCGACGTATACTAACGGACCGCGGCCGATTTAAAGGCTACCACCTAGCAAGTGTGGTGTCTGGCGGTGACACCACAATAATAGTTGTCCATAGGACCGTAATTTTCCCCAAACCTCAAATATGTAATTAACGCCAATTAATTGTTAACGTAATGACCGCACATTTACTTTCTTTATTAATTTTACCCTTTTCTCAAAATTCATTTGCATTTTTCCTTTCATTTAGATGTAACCCTTTCCTCCCTCTTTACCGACAAATTAACTTGAGTGACGATTGCTTTTCCCAAATTTCCATTAGGTGCACGCGGTTTAAGTTTTCACTGTCATTAAGGTCGATAAGTGAGGGGGAGGTTACATATTGAGAAAACGTATCGACGTATCGATGGAAAAAATATTGACGTACCGGACTACAAAAATATCGGCTAGACATTTAAATATACTGCCGGTTCTAGAGCTATATATTTAAGTAGTGATTTATTATTAGGTATTGGGTATATCAAAAAGCTAGCAGCCTGCTTATTCCCGTTATAGTAGGAACTGAAAGGAAAATGATGCACGTTCAAGCTTGGCGATAACTACTTGGCTAATGAAGTGAGTGAGACAATAAAAGGATCCGTCGTTGGGTTACGTCACATATAAGACATGTTCGGAAAACTTCGTCTCGACTTCAGCGTGTTTCATTCCTGTAATCGCCAGCGACCTAACAGTTGCAGTGTCAAAATTGCGTGGTGAAGTTAAACGTTGCATTATCTGTTGGTACCGTAAAGCGCCGATGACGTCAGCATTTTCACTCGCACGTCTCCGTCCACCGCAAAGACCAATCTTATTACTTAGATTTTTGTCCATCATTTTGCAGCAGTTGTTTTTGACACAACTGGTCTGCTATTTCTTCACATCGGAAATCTTGTTATTCTATTGACACACCCTCCCCAACCCCCAGCGCAATCTGAGTACTTCTTTGTGCCACCTGTTCTTCCTCCACACAGTCAAAGACAAAGGTGGAAGGCGGAGAAAGCTCAAAAACTGTTAAGACTCTTTACACAGCGAAAGAAAAATTATATTCTACTACAGTTTGGAAAGAACAATTTCATTTATTATAGAAAACTGCGAAAAAAGGTAATATTGAAGAAAAATACTGGCACTCGATACTACCATTTCGATATTGGTTTATCGATATAGCGGTGAGAGGAATGTTACCGATATAGATCGATACTTTTTGGAGGAAATGTCGGTATACAGAAATATCGATATCAACAGCCCTACATTGCAACACTGTAGTCCTGTCGCCTCAGTGGGAGTAGTACGCCGTTGTGCAGTAAGTCCACACTGAGAGAGAAGACGTATGTCGAAAGGACTTAAGGGATTGTGAGAGGAGATCAATTCGACTCGCTTTGCCTTGAGAGGAATCGAGCACGACGCAAAGGACTCGGCCGCTTCCGCCCGCTTGTCGTGCAGCCACGTGCTGCCGCGGGCGCAGCGCCCGCTCTGACACTTCCCACCGCGGCTTTTGTCGGCCAGATGACGCACGTGCGATACGCAGTCGCCGGCCTTTACGTCCGTGTAGCGGAAGTCACTGAAAGGACACGGAAGCGTATTCAAGTTGGGTCCCGCCGGGCAAACCACAATTTCTGTGTCTGGGGCGTGCGGACGCACGCAAATTAGGCAGAAAATTGCTCTGCGGGCGTAGGCACCGCCTTATTAAACGGGCGGCAGCAGGTGGCCGGCCGCCGACGTCACCAGATCCACCTTGCAGAGCTCCGCCCGCTGCGCTACTTCCGCCTCCACGCCTTCCTGTCCGGGCAGGACAATTAAAGAACACACTCACTGCGTGACTCCCTGCGATATTCTTCACCTGGATCCTCGTCGGCCGTCGGCCGTATCTTGTTCGTTTGGCTAGGTATTTATTTTTCTGTTACGGATGACATCTGTTTCACTTACGTGAACGCAGTGCTGCGGTGAACAGTCAGCTTCGCTCAAACCCAGTTAAATCTCATCAGCTGGGTGCTTCGTAGCTTAGACACAGACAGGCAGATCATAAACTCAGCGTCTCATGGCAAGGAGTACGATTGGATGTTACACCACGTCCAAAATACGTAGCTGTTGTACTTGATCGCACCTTGACTTACACACAACAGCGCCATAAAGAGAGCTGAAAGTGAAATCCAGAAATAACAAACACAATTTAAAGAAATAGACGCTCACGAAGGAATTATCCAAATGGGACGGAAGTCGGTAGATGTACATGTGCAAACAAATGATTATAGTTTCAGAAAAAAATCGATGACTTATGCAAGAGAAAGAGCTTCGCAAATTGAGCAAGTCAGTAACGCGTTCGTCCACCTCTGGCCCTTATGCAAGCACTTATTCGGCTTGAAATTGATTGAGAGAGTTGTTGGCTGTCCTGCTGGGGGATATTGTGCCACATTCTGTCCAACTGGCTAGTTAGATGGTCAAAATCCCGAACTGGCTGGAGGGCTCTGCTCGTGACGCTCCAAAAGCCCACAATTGGGGAGAGATCCGGTAAGCTTGCTGGCCAGGGCAGGATTTGGCAAGAAGAAATACAAGAGGTAGAAGCCCTCCCCATGTGCGGGCGGGTACTATGGTATCTCGCTGGAATGTAAGTCTAGGAGGGACTGAAGGGCAACAAAACGGGACGTACCACCGCACTGCAAGTGTGCTGCGGATGATAACCAAAGCCCACCCGCTTTCCACCCCACTATATCACACAGCTGCCTTTCCTACATCACCTCCCGTGGCAGCAACTCCTCTTTGGAACGACCATCCTCACAATACTGACTTTAACTGCAGACGACTTGTAAGGCGAATTCCGTAACTCGAAGACCTCTCCTAAATATTCCTAATTTGTATTCCCTCTGCAGCATTCGCAGACTGCTGGAACATTTGGCTTAAAAGAACCAAGTTCTGCAGTTGCCCGCCCTGCTCTCACGAGTTGGGAATGAAGGATGTGATACAGAAAAAAATACTCGTAAACTTCCTAGCCACCAGAAGCGTGAATGATCTATGATAAAATCCGGTACAAAAGGGGTTCTCACACATTTTCCCATCATATTTCAACACTGAAAGTTATTGTCCTTAATTTTCATGATATATTTGCTTTTTTAATGGTTAACATGCAAGTTCCATTTGATTCTTAACTGGTCGGTGTGCACCTTAGTGCACAAACAAACACCACAATATCAACATTCATTAGGATAGATGCGGTCAATTATTAGTATCGGTACTTATATTCCTAAGGTGGTTCTAAGTTCCGCCAGCAATCCCTTTTTCTCGTCTTTTGGGAGAATCCCATACACAGATCCAAAGTACCAAGAAGAGTAACACTTGGGTGGCCATGTAATGACATTTACTTACTTCTTTTACTTTAAGGACTGCTGTTACCAGATCATCAAATGTTTGTATGGTAGGAAGTCAACAAGAAATTGGATTTTCGAAGCAATATATATATATATATATATATATATATATATATATATATATATATATATATAAGCTGAGGAAACAACTGAAAGAGTAACTAGGTGACAGTTTCTATCGTGCTACTATCATCTTCAGGTTATTAAAGCTCTGAGAAAAGACTGATGTAAAGGTCCAGAGGACAAGACTTAGGTATAAACAAATTTAAGTGATGCAACTAATTTAAGATACTCTTTCATATCTACCCATGACAGCTGCAGAGGCAGTGCGAAGCGACGATAAACACTGGTGGCTAACTGACACATGGAGGCTTGGAGTTAAGTAGGGGAGGCTCTTCCCACTGACTCGCGCATAACGTCATTTATAGCCAATGATTACAGAGTATGACATACTTTCATTATAATATTGCAATGAAGTGTAATAATTATAGGTGTAATAGCAAAAAAAAAAAAAACAACGTATATATATGATGATATTTATTTTAAAACAAGGGGAGTTTCTGTGAAGTTTGGAAGGTAGGAAACGAGGTAATGGCAGAAGTAAATCTGTGAGGACGAGGCCTGAGTCGTGTTTGGGTAGCTCAGATGGCAGAGCACTTACCTGCGAAAAGAAAAAGTCCCGTGTTCGAATCCCGGTCCGGCACACTGTTTAAATCTGCCAGGAAGTTTCATACCTGCACACACTCCACTGCAGGGTAGAAATCACATTCTGGATATTTATTTTATTTACGATAGAGAATCGAAAAGAAGAAATAATCCGCAACATGCAATATTTCAACGAGGTCTGCCCTCTGTAGGATTTTCCAAAACATGGCCTACAGGACGGAAGTGGTTACCCAGGAGACGACACCTGAACTGACACATACTGTTACCGATCGGCGCTGTTATGGAATATGTAATAGCCTGACGCAAGCTAAAATAAACAGTAAACATTATCTATTGAAGTTTCTTTTTTTAATTTTGATAGCTGTTTCCCAGTAATAATCTGCGAAAAGAGATTAATACTTTTCCTTGTCAGGCTCATGGAAATTAATCAGGACAAAAATTATGAAATTGAACACAAAAACAAACTCCAGTAGGTTATGTTTACTGAAGAAACTTATTCCGAAATAAATTAAAAATAAATTTTAACCTCGATTCGAATGTTGGTGACTTTGTGAAATGATAGACGGAATACGGTGGGTTAAAGTCGAAATTAGGAATTCTCACAAAGAAAATGCGAATCTCAGTAATTAAATGTATGATTTACAGCTGTTACAAGGGAAACAACATTCTCCCCTGATGCTTGACAATTTATTGTTCTTGACAAAAGAAAGAATTAACTCTATAAGGAGACTATTACCGACAAACATCAGAAAAAGATAGACGCATAAATGAAACTTCCTGGCAGATTAAAACTGTGCGCCCGACCGAGACTCGAACTCGGGACCTTTGCCTTTCGCGGGCAAGTGCTCTACCATCTGAGTTTTAATCTGCCAGGAAGTTTCATATCAGCGCACACTCCGCTGCAGAGTGAAAATCTCATTCTGGAAACATCCTCCAGGCTGTGACTAAGCCATGTCCCCGCAGTATCCTTTCCTTCAGGAGTGCTAGTTCTGCAAGGTTCGCAGGAGAGCTTCTGTAAAGTTTGGAAGGTAGGAGACGAGATATTGGCAGAAGTAAAGCTGTGAGGACCGGGCGTGAGTCGTGCTTCGGTAGCTCAGATGGTAGAGCACTTGCCCGCGAAAGGCAAAGGTCCCGAGTTCGAGTCTCGGTCGGGCACACAGTTTTAATCTGCCAGGAAGTTTCATATCAGCGCACACTCCGCTGCAGAGTGAAAATCTCATTCTGGAGACGCATAAATGCTAAGCAGCATGAACTAAAATCAGATTCCATTGACGATATACATCCATTCTATGCTAGAGTATCCTACCTGACTAGCAACAAGCAAACATTGTTAGGGAAAGGCCTTAAATACAGTTTGGTTCCTCCAGTTGACCATTCAAATATTAAACGTTTAAAAGCAGACATCAGAGCTGCAACTAAGTTTTCCAGATGCAATAAGCCTGAGACCTATCAAATAGTTCTCAAAACTGAGGGCGTGACTTTAAGAGAGAAAAATAGGAACAACCATAAAATGTATTATGATGCAAAAACGGCCAAAAGATTACTGATAAATTAAAAAATAGAGGCGATATAGTCATAAAATCAGGTAAGGGAAACACTCCTATTGTATGAGAAGAACAGGGCTATGTTCCCAAAACTTTAAAATTATTCAGGGAAAACTTCATCACAGAAGTCAAGAAAGTCCCAACTCCCAAATTTATGCAGCCACTTATTCATGGCAATTCTCTTTTGGTACCTAAAGAAAAAGTTGCTCTTAAAATGATGAACCGTCGGTTACGAAAGTTAGGATCCCAAATTAAGCTTAATAAGCCTAATTTATCTATTTGTCCAATTGTAAATAATAGAAACAGTCTATCTTACAGTTTAAACAAAAGATTGAATACTATTCTGAACTTCAGTATTAGAAATGCATTCCAGTTGGCCAAGCAAACTTTTGAAGATTCCTATTAATGCAAGATTTGCGTCATTAGATATCACCATATCCCTATTATGGAATCTGTTATTATTATATAGGATAATTTTATTAAACCTAAAATCATGAGCGCTGGCGAAATTTCAGGATTCCTCCTTAAGTGTGTTTTATCCTTTAATTACTTTTTCTTCAAAGAATGATGTCCTTGTAATGTACAATTCTTTAAAGACACAACTGTAGATTTTTTCTGAATCTTTTAGAAGTATAACTTTTTAAAAATAATCCTGATACAGCTAGAAAAGTCGTCTACTATAAGAGATACGTAGATGATCCACTCATGTTGTATGAAGGTTCTCAAGAGGAAATCATTCCCTTACTACTAGGCTGAACAACACGCATCCCAAGTTGAAGTTCGTGGTTGAACTTCAGTCCAATAAAAACGTAAAATTCCTCGATAGCACTATAATGAATTACGACAGTAAACAACAATTCCTCAATTACAGAATACCAATAACTTCAGATATTTACTTAATGCCTCTTCTTGTCACCAGTATCGATGCAACAAAGCATTCTTCCACATTATGATCTCTAGAATTTTGAAACAGTCCTTATGAACTGGTGCAATCCAAAAAGAAATAAACATTATCAAAAAAATTGCTGTAGATAATAATTATGAGTCCAACTATTTTGACGTATTTTGAGCACAGATTACAAATACTAATAAAAATAACTACAAGTTTACAAAAATGATATATTTGGACCATAATTACGATATAATTAACAATCTGTTTAAAAACACACAGATTACAACTGTATTCTCTATGAATAATCTTTTGCAAAATAAATTAATTGTAGGCATCCACAATCAGGATAGCGAATTCTCAAACTCTCATGTTTATAAAAGACACCTGTGATAATCGTTGTGTTTCCGAACTGGCACAAAAATCAGATTTCATGAGCATATCTCTGGGACAACAAGCAATAAATATGTTTTTGGGCAACAGATTAGCTGAAATAAGCATTCTTAAGGATAAGTTCCTGACAATCTCAAAATTCTTCACACACATCCCAAAGGTATGTTGCCTAGCACATTAGAAGAACTCGAAATCTATATATGTTAGAAAAAGGAACCAGCACTTCTCCTCAGCGAACAACTAGACTTCAGAGAAAGGGTTTTCTTTGACCTTTTCTGAAAATATTCATTAACGACATTGCAGTTGTTCCGTTTCATTTGCTTTTATTATGACATAATCAAATCACTATTTTTATAGAATTTCATCAACTTCAGCAACTTTAATTTCATTCAATTTATGTGCTTTTAGCGTTATACGCTACTTCATATTTTATTTGAATGAAAGAATATAACTTCAAAATAAACAACATTTCCACTAAATTTCTTGTAAGTTTATGTTATTAGCGTCAAATTTAATGTACATTATTCCGTTTGTAGAGTTTTTCTGTAGTTGTTGTTTAGTTCGCTGATCCAAGCTGAAACAGTTCTATCATGCATTAATGCACTGACATGCGTCGGCGTTTTGTGATGTGAGGCGTTGTATGTTGGCACAAATACCTGTGATGACTTGTGAATGTTAATGACTTTTTTTATGGTGCTTCACCTTTCAGGCGGAGCAATGAAAATGAAACAGTTCCACTATGCCTTGTTGCCTACATAACCTGTTGATGTTTGTGCGATACCATGCTCTATACACTCTTACAAATGCTTCTCTATGTTACACTGTATATGCTCTGTCAGTCGACAAGAAGCAATACATCGCTTTAGTTCTTCCTTTTTTATACAACCGTTGACGTCTTTTTTATTTCTCTTATTGCCACCTCTTATTATTTCAAAAAGTCAAATACGCATGTACACATCATACACATTTTGTTAAAGTGCTAGAGGAATATGTAACCTGCACTTCTGCTTATAGCGTTACAGATTACATTTTCACTTACGTAATTTCACCTTCGTTTTTTTGATATATCACGTATTTTGACGTATATTTTTAGCTTATCGTATGTTATTAGTAATGGCATACAATCATATATTATGCCTGTGTGCGTTACACCTGCAACATTCGCCGATATGATCATGTTAGTGCTTCATACTCCGAGCTAGGGTGGCTGCGGCCGGACAAATTGCGCGACTACCACACTCTATGTCTACTCCACCGACTCCTCATCGCGCAAGCACCCCAGTACCTTGCTTCAGAGATTAAAAACCTGTCATGTCATCATAATCGAAACACGAGGTCACTCTTATTTGGTATCCTAACTGTGCCCACTCACGAAACAAAAACTTTTGCAAACTCCTTCTCAGCTGCCGCTGTCCGCCTCTGGAACAAACTGCCCCTTACCTTGTGCAAAATTCGATCTCCTGCTGCTTTTAAGAAGAAGTTGAAGCATTTCCTACTGTCATCCTCACAAAGTTCTCCACAAAATTAATGTACAAGGACAATCCCCTCATCTGTCAAATAGCAAAGCTAGCGTCTCCTATCTTGCTCCTGAGATGCCTTCCTCTTCATCTTTCTCTATTAGCCACGCAATCTTCTTTTCCTTTATTTCCTTAATTATGTTTCATCATGTCTCTATTCCTCTCCTCCCCTCCCTCATACTCCCTGCTGCCGGCACTCCTATCTAAAATCTGTCTCTTCAATAATGTCTAATTATAACAGTACTTGTGACCTAAGAATATAAACTCTATATGTATGTATTTTTCCAGGTGTACCTTTCAAATTGTTTATTTCACTTTTTGTACTAGATGTAGTTTAACATGCCTACTAAAACATATGAATGTAAAATAAGTAGAATGCCTGGTTAGATGTAAGAGAGGGCCTGATGGCCCTAATCTTGCCAGGTTAAATAAATCAATAAATTAAAAAAATAAAAAGAAAATATATTATGGCAACTTGTGTCAGGCTATTACTGATTCCATAATATCGCCGCACAATAGCAGTACGTATCGATTCATTTTTCATATCCTAGGTAATTACTTGGCGTTCTGTCAGCCATTTTCGAACTGTGTGTAGCTATCGTAACTACCTACACATGGAAGGTCACGTAGAGACCCGATGTTCAGGGAGAGAGCGGCCCTTGTAAAAACGAACGTGATTGGGTGATCAGCTGCGACGCCATTTTCTTGCTACAGGTCTCTCTCGATCCGCACGATCGCAGTGCTTTCTAGAGTTCGGTTATTGTTCTGAATATATTTGGAAAACTGTTTCAGAGTATAGCATACCACGTCTACAGATTTCTTGTCTTTGGAAGAGCAAAATTGATTTCGGAAGTTTCTGGGCACCATTATCAACAAACCATTTGTGCGGCTGCCTGTCGTAATATCTCGTGTAGCTCAGTAACTAACATTCAGTGCTGTCGGCAGCTCGGTTTGCACTGTTACCAAATACTTTTTTCTTACTTTTATTTGAAGTGCAATTGTCGAGCCGGCCGAAGTGGCCGTGCGGTTCTAGGCACTGCAGTCTGGAACCGCGAGACCGCTGTGGTCGCAGGTTCGAATCCTGCCTCGGGCATGGATGTGTGTGATGTCCTTAGGTTAGTTAGGTTTAAGTAGTTCTAAGTTCTAGGGGACTGATGACCTCAGAAGTTGAGTCCCAAAGTGCTCAGAGCCATTTGAACCATTTTTTTAACCATTTATCAAATTGCATTTTCCATTAATAAATCCTGGATCATAATCATTTTATGTGTAGTTACTGATCTCGTGATGCGAGTATCCATAATGATGGAAGATCCGTCACCGAAAGTCAGCTACTGTGGAATTGTTTGCCATGCTTTCAGTGTTTAGCGTTCCTAAACGGCGTTACAGAAGTATGCCTTCTGGGTTTTTCCGCGATAGGATATAGTTTCTACACGCACAATGATCTCATCTAAAATATGTTAACTGAGACAGAAAAAACTATATAACGTTTAGTGGTTATTGAGTTCAACAATGAATATCCAAGCAGAAGAGTTTGAAATCGCTTCAGAGTGTCTCTAGTAATACAACTGAAACTCTTTTTTTTTCTTGGTCGATTCCCATTTTTTCTTTGGAGTGTGTGATAAATGGCTAATGCACTGGGTGGTCCTGGTGTATTTTAATTTATTCCACATTAAATGTAAAGTATTTGTGTATTAAACCGGGGAGCTAGAAACGACGATGAGGCTTTGTCCCACCGAAACCCTCAGTGGTTCACAACCCCACAACAGGCCACAGCAGTCCACCCACCCCACTGCCGGCCCACACCGAACCCAGAGCCCCCAGTGAACACCACCTCCCCCCCCTTCCCCCTCTCAGGAACATCTCACACCAGACGAGTGTAACCCCAGATGTTTGCTTGGTAAAATGGTGTACACGTACATGGAAACGGTGTTTGCGCAGCAATCTCCGACACAGTGTAACTGAGGCGTAATAAGGGGAACCAGCTCGCATTTGCCGAGGTGGATGGAAATCCCCCTTAAAAATCATCCTCAGACAAGCGCAGCTAGCCGGGAGGATTAAATGTATAGTAGTCGTGTACTAAATAACAAGACATAATCCCTGCTGTAATGTGAGGGTCAAATCCATGTCTTGTGATAGTCAACAGGCGAAAGTATTTCCCGCGCGAATTCTGGCAAAAAATGGGGGCCGCTTGTGGACATTATCTACGGTCTAAGGAGCACTGACCACTCTCTCTCTGCACATAGGCTCTCTAAAATATCGTACGTTGCGGAACATTTCTTCCTTTCTATTCTCTCTCCTAAGTAAAATAAATATCACCTCTTATTTATGTATTTTTGCTGTTACATCTATAATAATTACGCTTCGTTGAAATCTTATTGCGAACTTATGGCATACTCTATAACCATTGGCTGCGAATGACGTCGTGTGGTAGACAGTGGACGGGCCCTCTGCCAGAGTCCCCAAGGACACCGTGTCTGACGCGCAGTGACCTGTTTGCATCCAAAGCGCTGAACGATTTCGTTCCTTTGTTCGGGAGGGGAGGCCAACAAGCGCTTTCCACCTTTCGAACGGTCGGCGATGACAAAATCGAAGCGCACGCCCTGCAATTTTCCTCAAATGATTTTACAGAAACTATTCGGTAAAAAAAACCATTTTTGCGTTACTTATAGCTTTGTATGTTAGGTTCATTATGAAGTGCCTATCATTTTGTGAATGGTCATAGTTATTGTGATTTTTACGTGGCAGTAAGACACCGCTCGAAATTCGAGTTTGGAATGGAAAATAGGGTTTTTTGCGTTTGGTGCATGTCACTTAATAAGTTGCTACATATGAAATTTAGCTAGCTTACTGAATTTTTCTTTAACTTGAATGGAGGTCTCTATCTGTCACCAGTCTCGAGAAAACTGATCTGACATAGTGCACTCATTTGCAATCGTCCGCTCCAGCGATAAAGCCAGAGTGACATATCCACGACATTCCTCATACTTCATAAATGGTTTGAGATATCGAAATGAGATTTTCGCAAATGATAGCGTACGGTTATTACACAAAACTTCATTGTCTACAGTCTTGTTCCACTAACAACAGAATGCTATATTTAAGGGCTACAGATAGCAGGTGAAATGAGAAATGGTTTGGGTTTTGGAGCAACATAATCGGGAAATCCAGGTTCGATTCCGGGTCGGGCACAAATTTTCATTCTCTTCATTCCATTCTACAGCTGACGGCAGTCGTTACCCGCAATTGCAAATTCATTTCAAATGCTCTGAAAGGTGCCCAGGAGTGAAAGACATTGGTCTGAAGTGGTAAGAAAGCAGGAACAAAAAACAGTGAACAGATGGAGGTGTACTGGAAGGAAAGATCCAAACAACGAATAAGAAATTGAAATTGGCATGTGATCCATACATAGTTGACCCATCCGAGAATAAAAAAAAGTTTAAAACAAAAATTCTCAGAGGGGAACTTTTTAGTCTCTTAAAAAGTTCCTCGCATATGAGCGTAAAGTGTGCCCAGTAATTGTAATTGTGTTAGACATGGAAGAGAAGCAAAAATTGTGGAACATTCATTGTGCATTTCGAACTTGAAATTTTTTTTTTAGCGTAGTGGACTGGATTCTCAGAAGTTACCTTACCGCTCACCGAGATCCACATCCCACACCTCAGCCAGCTATCCCCTCCAGTTATCAGTTACTGCACCACCACCTCTAACAGGTTTACTATGTGATGCGAAAGAAAATAAAAATAAACAGGACATTATAAAATAGCAGTGCGAATATGAAAAGGTGACTGCAGTAAAAATATACAGAACAACACATACGGAGACGCCAAATTTTAGGACTACGCTACTTCCACAGCACATGGATAATACAAATAATATTGTCAACTGCAGTGAGCTGCACATGGAAAAATGTAACAGGTGCAGCGTTTCTGTTATTTAAATGAGATATACATCTGACACAACGCCAAATGACATTCACTGGGGACTTGCCCGAGACCAGCGCGCTGTCAATTTCTTCTATGATTGGAACCATCGATTAACTGGACGTCAGACGCCACAAATACGCCGTTTTGATAATAATAAACACCCCCACGGGCAGCGACAATAGGGACAGCAGAACGGTAGCAATCTGGACGGGCACTCAAAAACGCAGAAGAAGAGTATGAAAAACTATTCCTCACAAGGTGCTGTCGTGATATGGCCTTATCCTTGCTGAGAAACAATTAAAACCTTAATGATAACAACTCTCATGTTTGGAGCATTTTGAGAGTTGAAGAAAGGGTGGTACGTATGTGAGGGATGAAGCTTTCAAAGTAATGCGAAGACAGACCGACTAGCAGAATAAGCGGAGAGTGTGAAGGGCAAGAGCATGACAAAGAAATTCAGACATCGAATCCATGTCAGACGTAACACAAAAACTCAAAGAAATGTTCTGATAAATATGGCAAAGACACGACCTAGATAGCGGACACCACTCAAGATACGTACAATCAGAGGCCCCACGACAGCACTGGAGTCGATAACTGTATGTTACAGAACATTTTATAAGTATTTAGAGGCTGTAATTTAATTACAGGTATTACAAGAAATTTTTATTCCGAGTAGATGTGATGGGTTCCTCCCATAGCAGAGAGTAGAGATATAAATGACGTCTTGCGTTTGTGAAAAAAATGTCAGCGAACATCAGTAGGTTAATAAACACCTTGTGACCCTGAATTGTGAATCAGCAGCTTGCCTGATTTCCAGGGTCATGATATGTTACAGAGTAATATGTATTCATTGGACTTAACGCATGATGGAGCAGATTCTACGTTATGTGTATTAAAGTTAATGGAATTACGTGATGATACAGAAACCACTTTTCATTGTGATGTAATAAACAATTTAATATAATCAAGCGTGAATGTGTGTGCGTTTGAAGCTTTTCGAAGTACTAATAGTAACAGACACAAACAAATTGCATGGCTGTAAGCACTTGTTTTCAAATGCCAAATAAAAAGAAGTACCAAGCAAACATTACATCGAATGTAGATTGTTCATTAAACATGATTACTTCAGAGCCTACAGGCTCTGTTACATCACGCCAGGTTTTAAAATATTCGAAAGTTTTATAATGGGCGTCCATTTCTGATCGGTTGCAAAATGGAAACCATTGTGAAAATCAGATGAAACTTTGCACAGATGAATTGGGCGGTGTCTGAGTCTCTAGTATGCCCGTCGATTGTGTCATATTACACATTCTGAGGGCATATTGCACATGTAAAGAAGCCTAGAGAATAGTGTCTCCTGGCAGGTGTGGGTGCCTGCCGAGAGATTTCGCCTGATTTCATGTAACCTCTTATAAGGCGCCCGCATTTTTCGGACCTTACATAAGCCTCATACAAACGATACAGAAAGTGAACGCAGTGTTCAGGCAGACCAGAACACGTGGCTAATGGAATTGGGAAACCCCAATTAACATTAACAAAAAAAGGCCTAGCTGCAGTGCAGAAAAAAATAAGGCGAGTACAATATAATACCTTTTAGAATAAACACAGCCGAGACCGTGAGTAAATGGCGTTACTAGCAGCGACCCGGGCAAGAAAAATAAGAATTCACCTACAACGAGGAAGCAGTTGGTCGAAGCCATACTGTGTGACTAGCTAGAATCGCGGTGGGGAGAGTAACGTCATATAAAAGCATTTTGAGAATTGAATTAACACGCAGAGAGCTCTCGTCTCGCGGCGGGCCACACACATGCGTGTGGTAAAATTAGCGAAGGCGTTGAGACTCAAACTTTATGTTTGTGAATCCTGTATCGTGGTGACAACCGTAAAGCGGTAGTTCATATTCCTGCGGGAATTTTTGCGGACTGAGATTTGTGCACGTCGCTCCATCCCATAGCAAGTGTGCAGTTGCCAGCAATTTCGACTAGGGAAAATTTAACGTTCGACGGAACGCAGGAAAGTTCAGACAGATTGGATTCAGTCTAGGCCAGAGTAGGGAATTAGCGTTTCAGATCCAGCATGGAGACAACGCTGCCACAGTTCCTGATTGGTAATGTACCAACGCGCTTTAGGCAAGGTTAAATGTTGAGTCGAGAGTTTGTTCACTCCAACCTGCGTACGCTTTAAATAGAGAAATTCAGGAGATAATTACTAATATACCCTCCATTGAGTACATGAGAGTTTTGATTAGTTCAAAAGATAAAGTTAATTCCCCGCCAACTTAGCCCATAGCTCAGCTACGACAACATAGATGTAAACATCATTTATAAAGGTTTAACTGTTTCATTTGTCAAAATTGTTTCATATGTAGAGATAAAGTTTTAATAATAACATATTCAATGTCTAAATGTTAATTAATTTGTTGGGAGTTGAAAGTAATTAAACCTTCTTGTTGTTTAGGACTTGAACCTTGAAGACTTTGATAAAATTAAAAAGTAGAATGAGAAAGGGAGAGGTTGTGTTATCATTTTAGGATAAATCCCAAACTTTTCGTATTAATTTGTGTATTCTTGTAATGTCACAGTGGCATTTCAGATAGGGCCAAAAATTATAGCTATGTGGAATGCCTGTTTACCACCCTGGGCTTGAGACGACAGGTAAGATACACTATCCACTGGCGCGTAAGATACGTTATCCACTTGCATAGAGACCGTAAGAAACGACAGCCCGCTTACAACCTCACACAACATAGCTGCCATGCATTTCCTTTTACGTGACAATTCTAGTCCGCGCAGTGCACGGGCAATAAAGACGCTCCTGCAGCGTTTTCGATGCGAAGTGTTTGATCGTCCGCCATACAGCCCGGACGCGGCTCCCTCCGATTTTCATCTCTGCTCACGTGGACCGCTGGCCATGAAGATAGCATTTTGGCACAGGAAACGGGCTCTGTAGCGTAGAGAGTTGGCGGAAATCGCAACCGGCTGCCGTCTGTGACAGATGTTAGTTCGAGCTGCGACTATGTGGAGAACTAGCTGGAAGGTATAACTAACTCTTGCGACTACAAATAAAACATTTCTGATCTTCACTGTGGTTTCCATTTCGCGCGCCGCGCGGAGTGGCCGCGAGGTTTGATGCGCCATGTCACGGATTGTGCGGCCCTCCCGCCGGAGGTTCGAGTCCTCGGGCATGGGTATGTATGTGTTGTTCTTAGCACAAGTTACTTTAAGTAGTGCCTAAGTCTAGGGACCGATGATCTCAGCAGTTTGGTCCCTTAGGTGTTCACACACATTTAAACATTTTCCATTTCGGGCCTTGCTGGAACTTACTTTCTGGACAACCCTCGTACTTTACAATTTAATTAAGCAATGATAGCACTATAAATACGTAATAGGGAATAATAATGGCGAAAACGTATTTTGGACAGGTTTTATACAAAACTACCACTGATACAAGCAGGGGAATCATTGATGATCTTTCCACAGAGGCTGAGAAGAAATAATATAGCGAAACGCCAAAGAAATTAGTAAAGGCATGCGTATTCAAATACAGAGATATGTAGACAGACACAATACGGCGCTGCGGTCGGCAACGCCTATATAAGACAAAAAGTGTCTGGCGTAGCTGTTAGATCGGTTACTGCTGCTACAAAAGCAAGTAATCAAGATTTGAGTGAGATTGAATGTGGTCTTATAATCGGCGCACGAGCGAGCGGACACAGCATCTCCGAGGTAGCGATGAAGTGGGGTTTTTCCGGTGCGACCATTTCACAAGTGTACCGTGAATACCAGGAATCGGGTAAAACATCAAATCTGCGACCTGGCTGTGGTCGGAAGAAGATCGTCCAAGCACGGGACCAACGGCGACTGAAGAGAATAGTTCAGTGTGACAGAATTGCAACCCTTTCGCACACTGCTGCGAATCTCATTTCTGGGCCATCAAAAAGTGTCAGCGTGCGAATCATTCAACGAAACATCATCGATATGGTCTTTCTGAGCCGAAGGCCCACTCGTGTACCCTTGATGTTTGCACGACACAAAGCCTTACGCCTCTAGTGGGCCAGTCAACACAGACATTGGTCTGTTGATGACTGAAAACACTTTGCCTGGTCAGACGAGTCTCGTTTCAAATTGTATCGATCGGATGGACGTGTACGGGTGTGGAAACAACCTCATGAATCCATGGACCTTGCAAGTCGCAGGGGACTGTTCAAGCTGGTGGAGGTTCTGTAATGGTGCGGGGCGTGTGCAGCTGGAGTGATATGGGACCCCTGATACGTGTAGATACGACTCTGACAGGTCACACGCACTGCATCCACTCATGTCCATTGTGCATTCCGACGGACTTGGGCAGTTCCAGCAGGACAGTGCGACACCCCACACGTTAGAATTGGTACATAGTGGCTCCAGGATCACTTCTCTGAGTTTAAACACTTCCACTGACCACCAAACTCCCTCGACATGAACATTATTGAGCGTATCTAGGATGATTTGCAACGAGCTGTTGAGAAGAGATCTACATCTACATCTACATCATACTCCGCAAGCCACCTAATGGTGTGTGGCGGAGGGTACTTTCTGTACCACTCTCTGATCCCTCCAACCCCGTTCCACTCGCGAATAGTGCGCCGGAAGAGTGTTTGTCGGTAAGCCTCTGTATTGGCTCTAATTTCTCGAATTTTCTCCTCGTGGTCACTATGAGAGACGTATGGGGGGAGGGAGGAGGATGTAATATGTTGTTATATGTTGCGTGACTCCTCTTGAAAAGTACTGTTCCGAAATTTCGTTAGTAAGTCTCTCCGTGATGCGCAACGCCTCTCTTGCAACGTCTGCCAGTGTAGTTTGTTTGGCATCTCCGTAACGCTCTCTCGCCAGCTACACGATACCGTGACGAAACGCGCCGCTCTTCGTTGGATCGTCTCTACCTGTATCTGTCCTACCTGATAGGGATCGCAGATAGATGAACAAGACTCAAGAATGGGACGAACAAGCGCCTTATAAGCCTCTTCTTTCGTGGATGAGTTACATGTCCTTAGGATTCTTCTGATGAATCTGAGTTTTGTGTCTGCATTTCCCTCTATCTGTTTTATATGATCATTCCACTTAAGGTTGCTGTGGATAGTTAAGCCTAGATATTTCACTGTAGACGCTGTCTCCAGCTGTTTGTCATCAGTAGTGTAGCTGTACAGTAGTGGATCTCTTTTCCTATGTATGCGCAATATGTTACATTTATTTACATTCAGAGCCTGCACCAGTCATCAGTTCTCTGCAGGTCGTCCTGTAAATTCTTATTATCTTCCGCCTTGCTACTTTAGTATAGACAACTGCATCATGTGCAAATAGCCTTAAAGAGCATCCGACCCATTCTACTATATCATTTATGTGTATTGTGAACAGCAACGGCCCTATCACACTTCCCTGTGGTACTCCGGATATTACCATTACATCTGTCGATTTAGTTCCGTTAAGAGCGACGTGTTGAGTTCTGTCTGCAAGAAAGTCTTGAATCCAGTCGCATGTCTGCTCCGATTTTCATTAAACGGTAATTCGGGACGGTGTCGAATGCCTTTTACTGAAATCAAGGAACACGGGGCACCAGCCTGAGCGCCGTTGTCCGCTTTGCTGTGGGTCTCATGGAGGAACAGAGAAAGAGCTGAGTTTCGCAGGATCTCTGTTTGCGGAATCCGTGTTGATTTTTATAGGGGAGATGTTCTTTTTCCAAGAACGTCATAATTCTTGACCATAAGACATGTTCCATAATTCTACAACAGATTGACGTCAACGATTTAAGTCTATAATTGTGTGGATCTGTCTTACGGCCTTTCTTAAAAAGGGAATGACCTGTGCTTTTTTCCAATCGTTAGGTAACTTTCGATGATCAAGCGATTTATGATAAATTACTCCTAGAAGGGGAGCAAGTTCTTTCGCATAATCTTCATAAAATCTTATAGGTTTCTGAAGCCTTTCCACTAATAAGCGACTGTAGCTTTTCAATTCCGCGATTGATTTTCTTAATATCCACCATTTCGACGTTCGCACGACGATTGAAAGGAGGCTCTCCACCCCCTCGAAATCTTACGGATTTACGAACAGCCCTGCGGCATCCACGGTGTCAGTTCCCTCCAGCAGAGCTTCAGACTTTAGCCGAGTCCATGGCACCACGTGTTGCTGCAGTTCTGCGTGCTCGCGGGGACCTACATAATACTGTATTAGGCAGGTGTAGCAGTTGTTTTGACTCTTTATTGTAGAAGAACATCAGAACCGTGGAGAAGTTAATTTAATGGTCAGGAAAGTTAGTCAACACGTTACGGTATTAATGAGATATACGAAAGATAAACGTAGTTAAACTATCTCACATTTAAGCTTCAAGATATGGGGAAGGTTTCGTGGTGAAGAAGCTTGATCTGTGGTAACAGTAAAAATGGTGCGTTAGAAATAAAATAAGAAACATCAAGTCGTCTTGTAGCTAACAATTAGAGCCAGGTTTGGGTGAATGAACATTCCAAAGGCATAGTTAGCAAATGAAATATTTTGATGGAGTACAAACAATGTATTTACCTTAATAGTGTTCGAAAGTCATTATAACAGTTCATGACATCCAGTCTTATAAATTTCCTTTTTCTGGCGGATACACGTCCAGACCGTCCGCTCTCAAAACTCCGCCATCTCTCTCCCCACATCCACCACTGCTGGCGACTCACCTTCAACTGCGCAACGCTACGCGCTGTTCACATCCAACTGCCCAACACTACAATAGCAAATACTCCAACACTGCAAACCAGCCACAGACTGCACACAGCCCAGTCAGTGATTCTCATACAGAGCGCTAGGTGGCGTTACCAACATAAAAACCTAAACAGTCTACTTACACTGTGGTTGATGAACTGTGGCATAGATGTTAAACAGTATGGAGTGACGTACCCGCTTCTGTCATTCAAGCTCAGTTCGACTCGACGCCAAGCTGAGTTAGAGACGTTGCTACTGCCAGAGGAAGCTGACTTTTGCACTCTCTACAGCGACAAATCATCCACGTGTTAGGACCAACCCTTCCTTCCGGGGCCGAGGGAGGTGGCGCACTGGTCAGCACACTGGACTCGCATTCGGGAGGACGACGGTTCAAACCCGCGTCCGGCCATCCTGATTTAGGCCTTCAGTGATTTCCCTAAATCACTTCAGGCAAATTCCGGGATGGTTCCTTTGGAAGGGCACGGCCGACATTCTTCCCCAATTCAATGTGGCCGATGACCTCCCTTTTTGGTCGCCTTCCTCGAATCAACCTACCTACCAACCACCCTTCCTTCCGTTTCCTTGGGCATAATTCATTTACACACACCTGGACTTCAGTGGAGGGCTTCCGCCTTCAGTGGGGACGCTCACTGCGTGTCAGTGGCACGTTAGATCGAGTAGTACCGTAACCGCAGTGGCGTGCTGCACCACACCACATACCTTGAGTCAGGAAATGGCCTTGTCTGGTTACAATATCTCCGGATGTAATTAACATTTTACAATGCAACAAACGGCACTGATTACGTATTTGTTTATATGTTCAGATGTGCTAACAAAACTAACGTGGTTCCATTTTAAAAAACGTAGGTTTGTGTTAAAAAACATACTTCCGTGCATTTTTGTATGGTTTGTATTAAACAATTACACTAGCCCCTCTCCTCACGTTCGGTCTGTGGAATCGGTTCGTCAGTATTTGATGTGGTTTACGAAATATATCCAGCGGTAACGTTAGGTGACTCACCCTGTATATATATATATTCCGCGTAGTCAGCGCGTAGACAACTTTCCCACTAGAGCGCGCCCCACTAAGCACAACAGCGCAGGCGCAGCGCTCGTCCGTCTCCGCACTACGAGATGGCGCTGTCTTAGAGACGGACCACATTCTACTTCCGCCGATCCACGTATTAATATGTAAAGCAGCTAATGAGATTGCTGCTAACGTAGAACCTTTTCTCCTCGCGGATCACACTCGCGCAGTGATACCTGAACGTGCGAGGTATTATAACGAGTGTACAGACCTCCGATCAGTCAGTCTGCATTTGTCTGCGCCTGTCTGTACCAGTCTGCAGTAGTCTGCATTTGTCTGCACCAGTCTGTACCAGTATGCATTAGTCTGTACCAGTCTATACTCAAGTTTCAGTCTGCACCTAATAAGATTACCATATTCCTGTACATAGCCATGAAGATAAACGAATAGACACTTTGTCAAGTATCAGACCTGTGTGAGAATAAGTTTAACGTACCAAGACCAAAGGAACTTCAGATTGTCAATTGTAAACAGCATCCAGAATCAAGTTACGTAATGTCTATGCTTTTTATTATTATAATAAATGTGTGTGAAAATTAATCAAGTTCTGTTTAAAGTAGGTCACCGTTAATCTGCTACCTTAACCGTGCAAGTGGTATTTCTACCGTCTGACCTAACGGCAGAAGATAAACACGCCGCGATAAGACCACGAGACATATTGCTGACACTCGCCTTCTTCGTTAGAGCTACAAGTCAAATAATCTGATGGCGTGTGTACCCAAGGTCTTACAGTACGCATATATATATGTGGTAAGCACCTATGGGACCAAACTGCTGAGGTCATCAGTGCCTAGATTTGCACGCAACTTAAACTAACTTAGGCTAAGGACAACACACACATCCCTGCCCGAGGGAGGACTCGAACCTAGGACGCAGGGAGCCGCGCGAACCGTGGCACGGCGCCCTGGACATGATGGCTACCAGCGCGGTAGAAAAGAAAAAAGGAAAATAAGATTCGAGGAAGTACCGGGATTGAACTCAGGTCCATTCACAATGAATGCAGCGACGCTAACCAGTCTTTTTTTAATGTCATTTTGTTCTATATTGTTCGTTGAATTAGGTTCAGGGCGAACGTCCGATAACACTCGTTTAGGTTCTTTGTTGATTCATTCACTCACTCTTCTGTTACAGAGGGCAGCTAACCCTCTGACCGAACACGCTCAGCTACCGTGCCGGCATCAGTTCGCTGCACCGTGTTTACTAACAACTAAGTCCTTGAGTGCGAAGCAGCAAACTCAATCTTTAGTAAGACTCATTTGCAAGTATTGTGTTAAGAACTATGACATTAAAAATATCAACTGCTAATGACTCACTATATGCATAAGGAGGGCCACAGAAAATGAATGTCCGGGATGTGCAGAGATCAACCTTCTAAGGGATTTATGCATTACACATCGCAAAATGGACATCGTCGAAATTCAAGAAATGTTCAAAGCAAACTGTTACCTTGCGCCATGATCACCGGATGAAAAACGGTGCGCAACAGTGATTACGAAGGTTCCTTCCATCAAGAGGAGGAGAGGAGGAGATTAGTGTTTAACGTCCCATCGACAACGAGGTCATTAGAGACGGAGCGCAAGCTCGGGTGAGGGAAGGATGGGGAAGGAAATCGGCCGTGCCCTTTCAAAGGAGCCATCCCGGCATTTGCCTGAAGCGATCTAGGGAAATCACGGAAAACCTAAATCAGGATGGCCGGAGACGGGATTGAACCGTCGTCCTCCCGAATGCGAGTCCAGTGTGCTAACCACTGCGCCACCTCGCTCGGTCCTTCCATCAAGATCAAAGGCGAACTCCTTAGGAGTTAGAAACCGTGGAGAACGTTCACATAGGTATCGACTTTTAAAGAATTCACGTAGGATCATGTTAGTGTAATAGGGTGATGAGAACTGATGGAATGTGATGGCATGCAGCCTAATGCGAAACAGACTGCCTCGGAACTTATCGAGAAGCGTAATCCTTTAAAGCGTAGCTGCAGATGTGCGATAACATGTTTTATAGGCACAGAAGAAACAGCCACCCAGAGGCTGAATTTCTCCAGTGCCTCCAGGTGGTACGAAATGCAATGTCACACACTTTTCAAGGCGGATTGTTCTACTAGAGTATGACTTTTATCCACAGACCACGAATCAAGGAAAAGCAAGTTATTTCGACCAGTTGTTGGCCACAACAAGTGCTCATACCACAGTTGTAGTTCTCTTACGCTTATTTTTCCACTCTTGGTTGCTGTGACATAAATATCTCATACTGCTCTTGCAAGATCACTCACGCGAGAAAGAATCGGAGGAGGCAGAGCACATCCAGCTTCACGCAACGCAAGAAATAACTTTCCAGCCAATGTACCATCCAGACTAACAGTCGGCATAATTGTACACGAGTGCCCTAAGGCACTGATGTTTGTAGATCTTGATAGAACTCTCTTGGTATCTCTAATATTCGGAGTTCCTTTCATATTTATTTCCTCTCGTAATCCCGACTGACTGCAGTTGAAAGTAAATTCCTTACTGAACGATGCGATAAGTTTGTTTATCTCACCTGCAAAGTTTCGGGCTGATTCCGCAGTTTGTTGTGCATCGCCAAATTGACGCTTTCTTTGAAATTTCGTTATCTTACGCCTTCAATTTCTGTAGCCCTGTTTCAAGCTATGCAGCCATCCGCCGCTTCCTTTGAATTTAATGCCATCTCTGTCGCGCACAGCTTAACGTGCATAACATAGTATGTCACTATGACGCACATCCTGTAAGTCGATCACCCCTGAAACGCGGAGACACCAGTTTTTGTAACATGCGCGCCTTGCCCTTCCTTGAATATTCATAGTTTTTCTGTGTATTTATTCGAAATCTGTTCACAATTGTTTTTACTACGCTGCGGATGATCTTCAACGTACGTAATTACGTTTAATACCTACTCCTTGGACAACGATTGTTCTTTATTATGTTCCACTGGCTACGGGATTTGTGGCTCCCTGTCCCACAAGGGTGATGAACTACATGGCTCGACACCTGTTTCAGTATCTCTTTCACTTGTTACGCCCTTATCGACATCGTTGTACTCCTCATGTACATCGTCCGCACTGTCGGCCGTAATCGACACCACAGAGCCGGCCGCGGTAGCCGAGCCGTTCTGGGCGCTTCAGTCCGAAACCACGCGACTGCTGCGGACGCAGGTCCGAATCCTGCCTCGGGCGTGGATGTGTGTGATGCCCTTAGGTTAGTTAGGTTTAGCTAGTTCTAAATCTAGAGGACTAATGACCTCAGATGTTAAGTCCCATAGTGCTCAGAGCCATTTTTTTTTTTTTTTTGACACCACAGATTCCACTGACTTATCTTGCAGAAACGATAATATTTCATCTGCAGCTTCTGTGGGATTTCTTAGGTTCCTTTCTGACGAAATGTCAATTTAGGCAACTGTTATTGTAGATAAAATGTAATGCTTGCTTTTTTATCGCTGTCATTGCCCTGCTTTGTATCAACACCTGTAGCACTGTAGCACAGTTGTGAGTTACTCGAGCATGGTGGCACACTGGACTCGCATTCGGGAGGACGACGGTTCAAAAATGGCTCTGAGCACTATAGGACTTAACATCTGAGGTCATCAGTCTCCTAGACGTACAACTACGTAAACCTAACTAACCTAAGGACATCACACACATGCATGCTCGAGGCAAGATTCGAACCTGCGACTGTAGCGGTCGCGCGGTTCCAGACTGACGCGCCTCGAACCAAATGGTTCAAATGGCTCTGAGCACTATGGGACTCAACTGCTGAGGTCATTAGTCCCCTAGAACTTAGAACTAGTTAAACCGAACTAACCTAAGGACATCACAAACATCCATGCCCGAGGCAGGATTCGAACCTTCGACCGTAGCGGTCTTGCGGTTCCAGTCTGCAGCGCCTTTAACCGCACGGCCACTTCGGCCGGCGCGCCTCGAACCGCTTGGTCACATCGCTCAAGGACGACGGTTCAAACCCGCGTCCAGCCATCCTGATTTAGGTTTTCCGTGATTTCCCTCCATCACTTCAGCCAAATACCGGAAGAGTTCCTTGTTCAGGGCACGGCCGATTTCCTTCCCCATCGTTCGCTAATCCGATGGAACCGATGACCTCGCTATTTGGTCCCCTCCCCCAAATCAACCAAACAACCAAGTTATTCGTCGTCTTAGCATTACAAATGCGGCCCATAGCCTCATGCTGTGCTCACTGTTGGATACCTGCTGTCGGCCCCCTGTTCCTATTAGGAGCCAATGTTGTGGTTGCATGGAAGACAGTATATAGGGCGTCGAATGCCGTAAACATCGTTGGCCTTTTGCGACGTCACACTGAAGCTGTTCCCTGTAAGCGTCGCAGCCCCAAATAAACAAAAAGAGGAACAAGTAATGCCAACGTTTTTCGCCGCTGCTCATGTGTAGTGATAGGACTGTTTGACCCAAGGGAGAGCTTCACAGAGATGCTGAAGGACTCTGGCATACGTCTGAAGATAGATACCAGCTATTATTCCCCGAAAGTCTAGTTAAATAATTCCCAGAAGCAGCATTGTTCGAGGAAACTGTGTGCCGGACCGAGACTCGAACTCGGGACCTTTGCCTTTCGCGGGCAAGTGCTCTACCATCTGAGCTACCCAAGCACGATTCACGCCCCGTCCTCACAGCTTTACTTCTGCCAGTACCTCGTCTCCAACTTCACAGAAGCTCTCCCGCGAACCTTGCAGAACTAGCACTCCTGGAGGAAAGGATTTTGCGGAGACATGGCTTAGCCACAGCCTTGGGGATGATTCCAGAATGAGATATCAGCGCACACCCCGCTGCAGAGTGAAAATCTCATTCTGGAAACATTTCGCAGGCTATGCCTAAGCCATGTATCCGCAATATCCTTTCTTCCAGGAGTGGTAGGTTTACAAGGTTCGCGGGAGAGCTTCTGTGAAGTTTGGAAAGTAGGAGACGAGGTACTGGCGGAAGTAAAGCTGTGAGGAGGGGGCGTGAGTCGTGCGTGGGTAGCTCAGTTGGTAGAGCACTTGCCCGCAAAAGACAAAGGTCCCGAGTTCGAGTCTCGGTCCGGCACACAGTTTTAATCTGCCAGGAAGTTTCATATCAGTGGACACTCCGCTGCAGACTGAAAATCTCATTCCGGATTGTTGGAGGAATTAGAGACTACACCACAAAGACTAATGACGTAGCGCACAGAAGAGATTAAGAAGTCACTATTCCCACGGTGCACGTGCGGAAAGAACCGCTAGTAATTAGTACAGTGGGAACTATCCCCTTGCCTGTACGTCACAGCCATGTTGGTATAGGTGCCAATTTTCCTCGGTAACGGTAGTGTCGGCTGCAGTATCGGGCTTGATGGAGTGGTTTATGCCGCGCCCCCATAGTCCGGCGCGCCCGCGAGCTACGCGCCCGACACTGCCTACACGGTTTTGCTCTTTGTTTCGTTCCCACGGCGATTTCTCGTCGCGTTTTGTCCCGAACGTTAAGCGACGGGCGTCAGGGTGAGTTGATAGCCGCGGGTCACGTCGTAGCTGCAGCCAGGCGGCCCTGCCCTCTCGTAAACGAAAACGGAGAAAAGGAACGGCGGAGGCTTACACTGCGCTGCACGGAAGCCGCATTCCTGCCGCTATCCGGCCGCCATCTGCCCGGCGCCGCCGCCGCTTAAGTGGCTGCACCGTTACCGCCGCCTCCGCCTCCCCGGCTGCCGGCGGCTTTCTACGAGTAATTACCCCTATTATTCCACGTTGTTACCGGCGACCTGCGCGCACAGTGGTTTGCCTGCGAGGGTAGCACCTGCTCCTGCGGCTGCGGCTGCCAGCCCAGCTGGAGAACAGGTGGCGGCCCTAAGCGCCGTAGCGCGGTGTGAGAGCCCTCGTGGAGCTGACTGGTGCCGCACGGGCGCTCCGGGCCACGTCCGGGGCCTGGTAACGACCTTCGTGACGCGGAGCTACGTCACGACGTCGGCTGGGCAAAAACCACACTGTTCTATTCCAGATAACCGTGGCTGAGGTCTGCAGCTGTGGATAAAATTATTGTACTAGAAAAATATATAACAGGGAGCCTTTTTTGTTTATTGATTTTTCAGGTAGCGTCAGTTAGGGATAGGGCATCAAAAGATAAATGTCGATATTCCCTATATTCGAATAGTCACCACTGATCGAAAGAAAAATAATGACGGTTCAGTACATCGGTACCGAATACATAGATTTAGAACTCAAAAATTCGACTTATGATTGAAAGTGTTATTTAAAACAGTGAACAGTGGGTTTTATGAAAATAGAAAAATAAGGAAAACCATATTTAATTATATAGTATTTCATATGTAAATGGAGAAATCTTACGAAAAAGTAGAAGTCGTCATACTACAGCAAATGAAAGAAAGACAGAAGAAGTCACTCAAAATACGAGTACAGATAGTATAGATGAAACATTATCAGTTCCAAAACTTATTTTCTAACGTACTTTTAAAAAATTAATTTCTTGGCATATTCGGCTTTTAATCTACTTGTCTGAGCAGAAATCACTTCACTAGATTTTGAAAACAACAGATAAATAATTCCTCACTGACAGTATTTCCGCTAACCTTACTTCCGAGTGAGAAGAGGTTACGAAAATACACAACTGACAACAGTCAAATTTTCTCTACGAACTTAAAAGTAAAAACCGGTAGGTAACTTACTTATTGTGTAAATGTTTAAATATTAAAACGAAAACAAGAGCCGCATTAACTTCCTTACTGTGTAAATGTTTCAATATTTAAACTAAAAGTGCAGTCGTTTTCTGTTATCAGTTAGATACTAATAATGATAAAATTTTCCGACTTTATCGCCACAAAATATCGACGTTACCGATGCACCTGCTGAACAAATATCGATTAAAGATAACGCGTTATTGATTCCACTATATCGGTATTTCTATATACAGCTGTCCGATACACCAACACAGGTGGGAGTATCCAGGAAACCAAGTCCCACAGCTGTAGACGATTTGCCTCAGGAGGACGGTTCTGTGATATCGTTCCCAAACAAGTCAAAGCATGTAGCCACACCAGAAACGATGCAACGTCCTATTCATAACTTGGCTCAACTGCCAAGTTCTTCAAAAATTTGACTCGATTTTGTAATCACTAAAATTGCATCACATGCACTATGCGATAAAAAGTATCCGGACACCCCCAAAAACATAGTTTTTCATGTTAGATGCATTTTGCTGCCACCTACTGCCAGGTACTCCATATCAGTAGTCACTAGACATCGTGAGAGAGCAGAATGGGGCGCTCCGAAGAACTCACGGACTTCGACCGTGGTCAGGTGATTGGGTATCACTTGTGTCATACGTCTGTACGCGGGATTTCCACACTCCCAAACATCCCTAGGTCCACTGTGATAGTTAACTGGAAACGTGAAGGGACACGTACAGCACGAAAGCACCTCGTCTGTTCAGTGACAGAGACTGCCGACAGTTGAAGAGGGTTGACGCCAGAGATCACCATCTATCCTACTTTACAGGGCAGACAAGCTCCGAGACGCAAGGTCTGCGAGAAGTGGTGGACGCCCAACTATTTTTGCGCCTAGTGATAGTTTCACTGCCCTTTGACCTCTTTCCATAGATGCTCACCACAGTAGCACGTGAACATTCGATCAGTTTCGCCGTATTCGAGATACTCGTTCACAGGATCTGCATAATAATAATCTGCACAGTTCAAAGACACTTATCTTAGTGGATTTCCCTATCTGCAGCCCATATCTTCGCTAGTGTGATCCCCGGTCCATGTCTGCTCCACTTACATACCGCGTCACGTGCCCGCAACGACACCAGGCAGCATCCAACGTCACGGTGAACAGGGGTCATAATGTTTTGGCTCAACAGTGAATACGACATAATGTTTTTAAGCCGCACACATCTATTGGCAAATAACGACTACGAATTGATCTCGCATACTCTCTGGGAGACTTCAAATGTTACACATAGCAGCCGCACTCTTTTTTCCGTGCGTCTAGGTATTCAGTTCCATATCGATATCAGATATGCCATAAGAAGTGAAACAAAAAAAGGGGAAGTCATCGTCTTACATTAGCAGAGGGGAAAACTGAAAATCTGAGCTGGAGCGAGACTCGTACCCGGATTTTTCCGTTTCTCGTGAACAGTCACCCGGCCATCTGGACATTGACCTGCTCAAATTCCAACTTATCCACGAACTGCTGACGTAGTGCCCGTGGCCATTATTCTCAATAGTCTCAGCGATTCGCTGATTCCCGTAAGAGTTCGAGCACGTGTAACCTTCCCCTCACTTATCGACCTTAATGACAGTAAAAAATTAAACCGCGTGCACATGAAAATTTGGGAAAAGCAATCGTCACCGAAGTTAATTTGTCGGTAAAGAGGGAGGAAAGGGTTACATCTAAATGAAAGGAAAATTGCAAATGAAATTGGTGGAAATTAATTTTGAGAAAAGGGTAAAATCAATAAAGAAAATAAATGTGCGGTCCTTACGTTAACAATTAATTGGTGTTAATTAGATATTTGAGATTTGGGGAAAATTACGGTCGCCAGTCCTATGGACAACTACTATAATAACTGAAAATGAAAGATTAATGCACATACAATTAGCACTAAAAGCGTGGCAACTGAAGGTTGACACGTGTTGTGTGAAAAATGAATGTTTGTCAGAAATAATAAATTTCGCTACATTCTGACTTAATTTAGCAAAAGAATTAATAAAACCAGAAAATTGAAAGTTAATTTAGTGACTGAAATTAATAGTGAACTTTGTTTCTGAAGCACTACGAAATTCAGTAAAAAAGGTTAGTCTTGGGCTACTTCAACAATCATTTCAAAAGCTACTTGTATCTACGCAATTTAGAAATAAGAGATTTAACTTTGAACTTGAATTAAATGATTCTGAACAATTAACAATAGTAAAATTTAGTACGTACCAAGCTGAGCTACAGTCACAGGTAAGCTAAAATACGATAACAAAACTCGCACTCTTAATTTCTGCTTGTGTAATCTAAATATTGTAGCCAGCTATGAATACCTTAACTGAACTTTGAAATTAAAGCAGTGAAATCGAATGATATTACTTTAATGCTGGCGTTTGAATTTCAACGACACTCGGGTTCATTCCGTAAAAGGAAGGGACCCTGCTTGGTAATGCAATTGGGACAATGAGCAACAAAGGTTCATGCTACGTTGCTGTAATTTAGTGAGAAAAATTTAACAGTTTGAAAAGCTGAGGTCTGCCATACAGTTCTAAAACTTTACGTGCTTCCAGTCTTCCTTGTTGCTTGATTGAAGGTTTGAAGTCGTCGATCGAGGAGGTGGCGACAGTCACTCATTGTCGGCCGTCGCTGTTGCAGAAGCTGGATGTTGGCGCGCCTTCTTCTCGACACGGTCACCAGGCGAAACTGGCTCTTGATGTGCGCCAGCTAATGCTTCCCGTCCGCGACACCGTGTCAGAAACTATCGTAGCAAGTCGAGCGCAATTACATGCTGCCAAACCCCGAAAGCGCGGCAATTCGCGGGAGCGTCACACAACACACCTGCTCCACTGCCCTCCTCCAGCCAGACCCCCTCTGCTCGCGCTCCACGCGACAGAGTTAACACTACCAAAGATCCTAAACACTTTGGTTCTCCACACGACCTATCGATGTATTCGTTCGATAGCACAGTTTTCCCTAGGCAAGACCTAGCGTAAAAATACAAATAATATTTACAAAACAAACCAATTATAGATCGACATAAATGCATAAATATATATATATATATATATATATATATATATATATATATATATATATATATATATACAAATAGTGAAACAATTACAATATACAAAGACACAGAAACGTCATATCTTCAGGTAACAAAATAAGGAAAAAAATTTATAGTACAATAGATGGAAATGGGAGGATATGCATTTCCGGCGTTACACACGTTGTCCACCTGCAGAGAAAAAAGCATGGGCCGAGCCGCTCTGGTGCCTATATGTGGTGTGTGTTTTGCTGGACATGCTAGAATTCTTACTGGGATCAGCGAATTGCTGTGAGTGTTGGTCGTAGTGGACATTCCTTTAATCTCCAACGAGTGGCTTAAGCTAGGATGTGGCGTATCTGGAGGAAATTGTTGATTTTCTTTCTCGCCGAATTGACTCTATTATCAAGCCTAGGTGCCGACAGGTGTGAAAATTATTGAACTACGAGTTCGAGAAGCATGGTTGTAAAATACCAACATGAATTCTTTACAAACGAATGGAAAAACTGTTAGAAGTCGACCTCGGGGAAGACCAGTTTGGATTCCGTGAAAATGTAGGAACACGCTAAGCAATACTGTCTCTACGACTTGTTTTAGAAGAGAGGTTAAGGAAAGGCATATCTACGTTTATAGCATTTGTAGTCTTAGAGAAAGCTTCTGACAATGTTGTATGGAATATTCCCTTTCAAATTCTGAAGGTGCCAGAGATCAAATACAGGGAGCGAAAGGCTATTTACAATTTGTACAGAAAAAAAACAGACGGCAGATACAAGAGTCGAGGGCCACGAAATGCAAGCAGTAGTTGAGAAGGGAGTGAGACAGTGTAGTAGCCTATCTCCAATGTTATTCAGTCTGTATATTGAGCAAGCAGTAAAGGAAACAAAAGAAAAATTTGGAGTAGGAATTAAAATGCATGGAGAAGAAATGAAAACCTTGAGGTTTGCTGAAGACGTTCTAATTCTGTCAGAGACAGCACAGGACTTGGAAGAACAGTAGAATGGAATGGACAGTGTCTTGAAAGGAGGATATAAGATGAACATCAACAAAAGCAAAACGAGGATAATGGAATGTAGTATAATTAAGTCAGAAGATACTTAGGGAATTAGATTACGAAATGAGACGCTTAAAATAGCAGATGCGTTTTGCTATTTGGGCGTCAAAGTTCTAACATGAGTGAGACTGGTTCTGTTCTATCTTCCTACCACAGTTGCGCAAGGATGCTCGGTGAGTGTTTTAGGAATTTGGTGTTGAACCTACGGCTTGCGAGGTAGAAGATACGATCTCATGCATGCAGAGTTCAGAAGAGTGCAGCAGCACGGACAGTGATGTAATCAGACAATGATCTCAATGTCAGTTTCTCTACACTCCCTGTAAAAGTAATGTTACGGCTAACAGAAATTAGTGCACGGGTTCAGGCGTAACTACATGTTAGCAAAAATGAAAATCTCAGATTATCGTTATAAAGGTTTATTTTCACTGTAAATAAGACTTAATGACATAGAAATGTTAGCAAAATTTCGTACAAAATTGCAAAATTTTGATATTGGGTATTCGCAACTATGAAGCGAAATGGACAATGAAAATACCCAAAACTGAATGGGAGTCAGTGAAGAGCAATCAAAAAGAAGTACACAGTTAAAACAAATCCATAATCACCCTACAGTGGCTGATCAGTCCCTTTTATTAGAGCGGATTTCTCGTGTTCTGCTTCAGTTAAGCCTGACAATCATGAATATGTTTAACTACAGGTCAGGGTTGTATGTACGAAAAAATATGAGACAGAGACAACCGCAGTTCTGAGTGTCAACTGAATATCACTTGCCGGTGTAGCACGAGCGTGCGTGTTTACCGTGCATAGGCGGTGGCAGTGCCGGCTCTCGGCATGATCTGTGAACCTGAGAATCTATTCTAAATCTCTCTCAACTGTTAAACGCCAGTCGGACACATTTCCTACGTCTTTGGTGAAGCCAAGACTTCTAGTTATTTCCTAGCTAAGTTAATTGGCGTGGTACATGTTATTTGGCTGGAATAGTGCACAAATTCACTGCCCTCAAATCGCTCGCATGCATTAACTGCCAGTGGTCGGTGCGATTCTTCATACTAGGAGATTCGGCAGTTCAACTCCTTATGAGTTAGTACAAGCCTGTGAATAAGCGTTCACGTAAACACTCTGGCAATCGTCTCACCGCTGCGCGAGTCGCCTTACTCAAACACTCGATTTGTTACAAGAGAAGAAGCGAATTACTCTGTCTGCTATTTATTTCAAAGCTGGTGGCCACACATTTTCTTTCTGGGCAAGCAGAGTGTTGTGGCTCCACCCACCAGAGTTTTTGTAGCCTATCACAGGTGTCTTTTCTTTCGCAGGGCAGAGTTCGTCTGCCATGTAATACTGAGATAAAGAGCTTTTTCTTTCATGCAACTGTTACCACAGGTGGCTACAGTGAGTAACCAATGTTTTGAGCTGAGTTTCTTCGGACGTTTATCTGGCATCTCCCGCCATGTTCCTGTAGGAAGCCTCTCCGAAAGGTCATCGCTGAAACCAGGGACAACGGCTGCTTGGCTGCTTTTGTCGGCCGCCTACACAGTGTGTCCGGCGTCTCATCGTGTCCAGTAGCTGTTTCGCTGTGAATGCGGGATGGGCATTCCATCATAAAAATTCTCCTCCCCTCAGAATTCGTCTCATAGCTTGGGTCTGGGAAACTACTTGCCTGCAATTACTGGTGTGTTTATTAGTGGTTTATATTCATGAAATGTTGGTTTGTTTTGCCGTCCGAAGTGGCCGACCGGTTCTAGGCGCTACAGTCTGGAACCGCGCGACCGCGACGGTCGCAGGTTCGAATCCTGCCTCGGGCATGGATGTGTGTGTTGTCCTTAGGTTAGTCAAGTTTAAGTAGTTCTAAGTTTTAGGGGACTGATGCCCTCCGATGTTAAGTCCCATAGTGCTCAGAGCCATTTTGTTGGTTTGTTTATTCGCTTTGCCTATCAATAAAAGTCGTGCATTTTCACGTAACTATGTCATGTGACACATAGAGGTAACTGGAATTGTTTCAGGAATTCAACGTAAGGTGTGTTATTTGTTTGACACCTTACATATTACCAGCCTTCCGCGATAATTTTTGTACTGATGTTGGCACTGTCTGAGTCACCAAAAATTATACTTTTTCTCAAGCATTAAATATTGGTCATCCACTTAGTCTAGCTCTTTTTCTGTTTAATTATATTGCTTTGTATACATTAATTTTTAACGTGGCTAACTTTGTTAATAATTTAATTGTATCTCTTAAGTAGAGACCATATTTTTTTATTAATATTGATATCAACTTGTATGAATATCAAGAGCTCAGATGGCAACCCAGTTCTAAGCAAAGAAGGGAAGGCAGAAAGGTGAAAGGAGTATATAGAGGGTTTATACAAGGGCGAAGCACTTGAGGACAATATTATGGAAATGGAAGAGGATGTAAATGAAGACGAAATGGGAGATAAGATACTGCGTGAAGAGTTTGACAGAGCACTGAAAGACCTGAGTCGAAACAAGTCCCCGGGAGTAGACAACATTCCATTAGAACTACTGATGGCCTTGGGAGAGCCAGTCATGACAAAACTCTACCATCTGGTGAGCGAGATGTATGAGACAGGCGAAATACCCTCAGACTTCAAGAAGAATATAATAATTCCAATCCCAAAGAAAGCAGGTGTTGACAGATGTCAAAATTACCGAACTATCAGTTTAATAAGTCACAGCTGCAAAATACTAACGCGAATTCTTTACAGACGAATTGAAAAACTGGTAGAAGCGGACCTCGGGGAAGATCAGTTTGGATTCCGTAGAAATGTTGGAACACGTGAGGCAATACTAACCTTACGACTTATCTTAGAAGAAAGATTAAGAAAAGGCAAACCTACGTTTCTAGCATTTGTAGACTTAGAGAAAGCTTTTGACAATGTTAACTGGAATACTCTCTTTCAAATTCTGAAGATGGCAGGGGTAAAATACAGGGAGCGAAAGGCTATTTACAATTTGTACAGAAACCAGATGGCAGTTGTAAGAGTCGAGGGTCATGAGGTTGCCGCGTGTTATCACCCCCTGTAGCAGTTACTCTGCCACTCCTGGGTGGATAACCGCTGCCATTTCTTCTTCCATATCCGTACCCATTTCTCTGTTGGATCCGACTGTCATTTGTCGACGAGAAGCTATCACGCGTTTCGTAATAGCTGACATTCCTCCGTGCGGACTTCGGGGCATTTCGCGGTCTTTCATTCACGTTTTCATGCTGGTTTCGCTTTTTTCTTGCCTCATCTTACGAGAATGTAAAATCTAGTTCACTAAAAGTTCCTTTGAAGGCTTCCACGTCATTGCCTCCACGCCCTACCAGTGACTTGGTATTTTAGTGGCACCTTCATGGTACACAATTTAATCAATTCTCCATCGCTGTATAATACATCCAAACATTGATTGTTCTTTACTAGTGCTTCGAAAAATTTTATAGGGCGCTTCTCTCCGGAATTCTTGAAGTATGTATTTTGTAGTAGTTCATACTTCACTCTATTTCACTCTTCACTTGACCAGTAGCGTGAGAGAAACTTATCTCTGAAATCTTCATATGATCGACACGTAGCTGCTACGTTTTGCATCGTTTCTCGTACTGTTCCAGACATTTGGGCACGTATTAAGTCTAATTTTTGTGTTAATCTCCAATGTTCTGGTAGTCCTACTCTGAATCGATCAACGAAGTTTCGTGGATGCAGTGAGTTTCCTTCACGGAAATGGTGAAACTTCCTTACAGTGAGGAAATGATGGTTGTCGTAGCTCATCATGGTACCATACGAAATTCGAGAAACCTCACCCCTTCTGTTTCCGGTCATTTCACGTGTCAGTCTTTCAGGTTGTGGTAAGTCCATTGGATATTTCCCACTGTAACTTTCGCCTACTCTTGCATGATATCGTTGTAACGGAACGCAGTGACTTTATCCATCGGCTCAGCGCGAGTGGTGGTACGCATTACGCTACAGTGTTCTCGCGGCCTTACATTTCCCTGTCACGTATTGTCTCGGTGTCTCTTGCCACTTCGTCACGTGGTCCGAATTGTTCCGGAAAGTATGCCTGGGCTGCCCGATGTCTTCGTGGTGCCGTCTGCTCTTCGTAATTTCCGAAACGTGCCTGAGGCATCGCAGGCGGTCGGCTATCGCGTAATTTCTTCTCCGCCTGTGACTGGTGATGTATTTGCGTGAGATCTTCTTTTAGTTCCTTGTGAATCTTCTTGCCTTTCTGGTAGCATTATTGACTCCGAAGTTGTTACGGATTCAGAGCTTGTATGATCTTGATCACTGTGCGCTTGTATAGTTGGCAACAGTCCTTCTCTGAGTTTTTCGAACTTATTCTTCATTTTCGCTTCTATTCTCACGATGCGAGTATCTTATCCCTTGAGAACCGCTTCCGTGATGCCTTTTTGTAACACACTATCTTCAACTATTTGTCATGCTGTGCCCGCTGCTTGGCGTGTAATTGCATGAACCTGTTGGGTTATCTTTGCAATTTCACCGTGGGTATCGTCACGTAATGCTTTGTTATCATCACGCAGTATTTTGACGTCGTCACATAATGTTTTAATTTCGTCCTGAGTATTGTCACGCAACGTTTTTACTTCGGTCTGGGCGTCATCCCGCAATGTATGCATGTCCACTTGGACCATGTCAATATCTCTTCTTAACTACCTGTGACCTATTATTAAATTTTCGATATCTAGGGATTCTTTTATCTCTTCTTCAATGTTACTTAACTGCTGCTTGATCTCATGCAGTTGTTTCGCTGTTCCCGCATTTTGCTCACATAGGTGTTGCTGCAGTTGTTTCGCTGTTCCCGCAATCTGTTCACATATATGTTGTTTTATCACTCTGTTCTGTATCGTTATGGAGCGCGTTAATTGCTGGACAATTTCCGACAAATTAACGGCTCCTACAACTTCTTCTTCCAAAGCGCTTCGTTCTGCGTTTACATTCTCGTGTCTGTCCGCAACTGACTTGTATTGCCTGTAATTGGTTGTGAGGGAGATCTTATTACATGTACTATGGGTTTCTACGTATTCAAGAGGTCCCCCATCTTCTTGCACCTCTGCAATAAATTGGTCGCCGCTTACGGCGCCTTATTGCTTAGTATTTACTTCCTGTTGCACCCCCTGATCTGTTTCTCGCGGCGTTGTGTCGTCCGTTGTTCTGTACTGAAGTTCCCGTAAGTTATCTTGGTGGGTGTCAATCTCAATTCGGTCAGGGTCTCGATCTGCCATTGCTAATCTCTCTGATTCCAATCTTTGGAATTTTAACTGACGCGTCCTACTTCGTGTAATCATGCGATCATACGGCCTTACTCACTTCATAAAATTATTACCTTCACCCTTTCTCGACTATTCCTAATTCCATCACTTACTGGTGGGACACAACCAACTTCTCAATGCTGTGCAGGCACTGTGCGCTTACAAGAAGAACTTGAAGCTAACGATGGCATTACAACTATACTATGGTGGTACTGCGTATATCTTTCAGTGAATTGCACGTCTCTGTCTCCCTACTTGTGAGTAGCCACTAATATTTACCATTGGTTGATACAACGTAAAAACTTATTATAAAAATTTTTAAGAGGATATTCTTTTTATCCTAGTAAGTACATATGGTTGACCACCTAACTATGGTATTTTACCATCCTGGCAGCGTCACCATTATCTATGTGAGACTGCTTCTGATCTATCTTCCTGCCAAAGTGGCGCGAGGATGCCTGGTGAGTGTTTTAGGAATTTGGTGTTGAACCTACGACCTCCAAGGTAGAAATATACCATCTCATGCATGCAGAGTTCAGAAGAGTACAGCAGTATCGGCAGTGATGTAAGCAGACAATGATCTCAATGTCGGTTCCACCACACTCCCTGTAAAGGAAATGCTATCGCTAACAGAAATTAGTGCACGGGTTCAGGCGTAACTATATGTTAGCAAAAATGAAAACCTTAGATTTTCGTTTTAAAGGCTAATTTTTCTCTAAGTATGACTTCATGACATAGCAATGTTAGCAAAATTATATACATCATGGTAAAATATTGATATGGGTGTTCACAAGCGAAATTCCTAACTATTATCAGGTACTTTAAAGGTAAGATGGTTGATGACCATGTATGGGGGGTCGATAAAAAGATAAACAAATTAAATGCAATTGGGGCCAGAGATATCAATCACACTAAACTACACAATTAAAATGCCCAAAACTGAATAGGGGTCAGTAAAGAGCAACCAAAAAGAAGTACACAGTTAAAACAATTCATAACTCTACAGTTGCTGATCACGCCTTTTCATTAGATCAGATATCTCGCATTTCTGCTTCAATTAAGCCCAACAATCGTCAATATGTTTAACTGCAGGTGATGGTTGTATGTACCAAAACTAGGAGAGATGGAGATAAACGCGGTTCTGAGTGTCAATTGAATATCATTGCTGGCGTAGCGCGAGCATGGTGTTTACCTTGCGACAGTGGTGGCTGTCTACACGAGCTGTGAACCTGAGAATTTATTCTAAATCTCTCTCGACTCTTAAACACCAGTTCTTCAGTGAAGCCGAGACTCCTAGTTATTCCCTAGCTAAGTTAAATGGCGTGGTTAACTCCACTTAGCTGGAGTAGCTGCTACACTGTTGCCCTCAAATCGCTCCCAGTCATTAACTGCCAGTTCTCGGTGCAATTCTATGCACTACAAGACTTTGCACTTTAATTCCTTACAAGTTCAGACGAGCCTGTGAACAAGTGTTCACATAATGACTCTCACAATCGTCTCAGCCTGGCGCGAGTCGCCTCGCTCAAACACTCGACGATTTGCTGCAAGAGAAGAAGTGAATTACTCTGACTGCAATTTGCCTATATCAAAGCTGGTGGCCACGCATTTTATTTCTGACCAATCAGAGCACTGTAACTCCACCCACTAGAGTTTTGTAGCCTATCACAGGCGTCATTTCTTTCGTAGGGTAGAGTTTAATTTCTGCTACATAACACTTAGATAAACAGCTTTTTCTTACATGCAACTTTTAACACAGGTGACTACACCGAGTCACCAGTTTTTTGAGCTGGGTTTCTCCGGATGTTTATCTGGAACCTCCCACCGTGTCCCTGTAGAAAGGCTTTCCGGAAGGTCATCCTTAAAGCTGCTTTTGGCAGCGGCCTACACAGTGGCTCCGGCAACTCATTATGTCCGCTAGGTGTCCCACTGTGAAAGTTTCAGCCAAATGCGGGACAGGCATTCCGTCGTAAAAATTCTCCTTCCCTCAGAACTGCATTTCATATCTTCTGTCTGGGAAATAACTTGCCTGCAATTACTAGTGTGTGTGTTAGTGGTTTATATTCACAAAATATCAGTTTGTTTATTCACTTTGCCTATCAATAAAATTCGTATATGTTCACATCACTGTGTCATATGACATACCGAATTAAACAGAATTCTTTCAGGAATTCAGTGTAAGGTGTGTTATTTGTCTGACACCTCACAAAATGACTGATGATGGTTGAAGTAGAGAGGATATATAATGTAGATTGCCGACGGTAAGGAAAGCGCTTCTGAAGAGGACAAATTTGTTAATATGTAGTAGAAATTTAAGTGCCAGGAAGTCTCTTCTGAAAGTATTTGTATGGAGTGTAGCCATGTATGGAAGATAAACAGTGTAGACAAGAAGAGAATAGAAGCTTTCGAATTGTGGTGCTACAGAAGAATGCTGAACATTAGATGTGTAGATCACGTAACTAATGGTGGGGTACTGAATAGAATTGGGGAGAAGAGGAATTTGTTACACAACTTGATAGAAGAAGGGATCGATTGGTAGGAAACATTCTGAGGCCTCAGTGGATCGCCAGTTTAGGATTGGAGGGAAGGTTGGGGCTAAAAATCGTAGAGGGAGATCAAGAGATCAAGAGATGAATACAGTAAGCAGAAGGACGTAGGTTTCAGTAGTTACTTGGAGATGAAGAGGCTTGTAGCATGGTGAGCTGCATCAAATAAGTCTTTGGACTGAAGAGCACTACAACATCAAGCCTAGTTGGGGTGTTGCACGGTATAAACGTGACGTCTGCTCCGTGTGGTCTGCACTTGTGTGAAGCTTTTTAACGCGCTCTACCGTACACACTGGTTGCAGTGACCCAGCATACGTGAGTCAACGTCGTCCATCCCTGCAGGCTAACAGTTCGCAGCACCGGCCACCGGCCCGGAGCTTCTCTCCTGTTCCGAGAACGCGCCGTCATCTCGGAACCGTCAGCCGTCTGAAAGCGCTCGACCGCCGCACTCCACACACGCTTTTCACATTCTCGCGCATGCCTCTCACTTTCCCGCATCGCTGCCGAGTAAAGTTCCGCGTTCTTCACAACTGTCGGCGCGTTTGCTTACTGTTTCTCATGTTCGCTTTCCAACTCCTACTTCTACGAAAACCGCACACAAGACGCCGGTGCTGTTTATTCTAGAGTACTGATTCAGTGTTCGTAGTCTCTGGCGATTAGGCACGACAGCAGCCAGTGAAGGAGTTCGGCGATGCGTTAGTAACGTGGAACGTAAATGCCCAGGAACGTGAATGTAAACGTCTCGAGATAACCTAATAGGTACATCAGGAAGGCTGCCCATAGACCTTGTGTAGAACATGAGAGAGCATGGGACCGTACCAAGGAATGTAATCACATATTTGGCCTCGCGGAGGTCCTATGTATTGGGCCTGGCAGGAGTTACATGTGAGTTGGTATATTTCAGCATTGCTGAATTTTTGTGAGACTCTTTTGTCTGGTGTTAGCCTTTGTTGAACTGTGTTTTTTGTTCCGAATGTTATTGGGATTCCTTGCTTTTTCAATATGTTGCCAATTGTATGTGCCTCTTTATTATTGTATGTTGATGTGTACCATCTGTTTCTTTTTCTTGATGTGATGTTGTCTGCTGTGTTGTCTGGGTGTCCTGCCTCTGGGTTTTCAGATTCTTTGTTTGCACTCTCGAATGGGTGGTCCTGTTGTTATGTTCCATTTTTAACTTGTAGTTGAATTTGTGTATGGTGTCTCTTTTGCAATGTTTTCTAACAGAAATCTGATTATGTTTAAGTCCTATGAGTAGTTTCCTAGTTTAAGAGGTGTTCTGTTTCCTGTGGTGCATCTGTGTGAAACTGGCATATTTATGCCCTGTCAGGTGGTTGTATGAGCTATGGATAACAGTGCTTGTGGATGTGGGTTTTGTGTAGATGGAAAATTCATGTTTTTTGTTGTTTCTTGTAACTGTAAGAACCAGGAAATTTAGTTTCTTGTCTATTTCTATTTCCGTAGTGAAGTGGATTTGTGGGTGTACAGTGTTGATGTTACTGTGCAGCTCTTCTATCCTGTTTTGTATTTCATCTGTATGACAGACTGTGTCATCCACATATGGGTACCTGTAAATTATTTTGTACACTTCTTGTTTTACAATATTGTCGAATATTGTGTTCTTTGTAGTATCCAAGGAAATGTTGGCTAAATTTCCACTTTATGGGGAACCACTTGGGAGTCCCTTTGTTGCAAACAGAAGTAGTTGTTGAAATTGAAGTAACTTTGTTCTGTGATTAGCCTCAGAATCGATGAGATTTCATTTATTTGTACGTCTGGGAATTTCTTCCTTTTTAGCTGTAGTTCAACAATGTTTGTAGCTTCTTCTGTGGGTAAGTTGCCTACATGGATGTAATGTCAAAATATATCAGTTTTGATTTCGGGTGATGCCGATGTTCTTAATTTTCTGTGCTTTTAAGACTTCTGATCCTTGTGTATGTGTATGTTTTTTGTAGAAATGTGTGCATGTGTCTCTCCAGTAAGTAAGTCTACCACTGGCCTGATGTTTGTGGACCTGTGGAAGGCTTGTTAAAACTGGAGATGTAAGATTCCTTTGTTTCGTTCTTTTTGTCTGGTTTTGTGTGAGGATGTGTGTGATGCTTTTTAAGAGAATCTTTAGGTTTTTTGCCACCTTTGTGTTGGGTCACTAGTAGCTTGGTTATTTTAGTCTCTTTCAGGATTTTTTCTGTTTCTCAACGTATTCTGCCTCCGTTATTACGTCTTGAAAGTTCCCTCTGTCGGTCTTGGTGAAGAGTGCATACCTTGTTTTAGTTTTTGTGTGTACTGTTTATGGTTTTCTCATCAGAAGCTCTTGTATTTTCATTTATAGGTGGTTGTTCTTTCTAATTATGTGCTTCATTTCCTCTGTGACTAGTTCTCCTGTTAGGCCCGGGCTGAACTCTGATGTGTTAGATTTTTCATGTTGCCCTATAATGTAATGAGATTGTCTCTGATCTTACGTGTTATGTCGGTGCTGAAATTGTATTTTGGGACTTTCTCAAGTGGCTCGTCTTCTTATTTTGTGAATATTATGTCACTAAAATTAATCAAGCGTTAATGGAATGTGTGCTGTGTGTGTGCGCCTTAGTTTCAGAGCTGGCTTTGTTCACGAGTTTATTTCATTTCCGTTCCTGTTCCTGCCGTTTCTTTCGCATTATCGACTGTGTGTGGTTAATTATTCTTTCCATTATGTCATACGGTATTGAGGAGCTGGTGATCTTGCTTGCTAGTTCGAAGTATAATCTGATAAGGCGACATCCAATTCTTGTGTGTGTGTGTGTTTTTTTTTTAAAGTGACATGTTGTCATATTGTTATTTCTGCATGTTTTAGAATCAAAGAACCCACTGAAGATTGCGATATTTGTCACTGAAACTAGTTTGGGAATAAATAAATAAGTAATCTGCGTGTTTAGCATCAAGGCGGACCCGTAACTACACAGTGTTGTTTCTGTATGCAAACAGGTACCAATGGGAGAGTTTCGAGATAAAATTACAGAAGCTACGCAGATGCCACCTGGCTGTGGCTTGGACTGTATCGTTGTTGCTGTTGTAATAGATGGACTCTGTTTCTTACTGCATTATTTGTAGTGTCGTCGTTCGCTTGGAGAAACGGAAGTTGAGTAAATCTTCTGTTTGCTGCGTTATTTGCTCACTAATCATTACAGCTCCTGTCCAGCACCACTCCGTAGTCCAGCTCTCCTTGCACAACATTAATAGTAGCCTATATAACGGTATAGTTGATTCTGCACGAAACAGGAGATGCACCGTACCTGTCGCGCCGCGGCCGTGACTGGATAAAGGGCACCGTGTGGGGAAGGAAGGAGGTTTATACCTCCTGTCGTTGTGAGGGCTGCGTGACCGCCGCGTGCGCAGGGCCGGTATAAGCGGGTAATCCGGGCCAGACAGCGCGGTGGCCGGCGCCGGGTCGCGTGCCGCCCACCATTAGAGAGCGACGTGTCTGCACGTGGGCGGCGGGGGCGGCGGCGGCGGCGGAGGCGGAGGAGCCGCGGCCGCCCTCTCTCCCTCCCTTTTATTGCCACTCCCTTTTCTCCGCCTCACTTGGCCGAGGCCCCTTAAGCCTCTCCACCGCCCCTAATTCTTCTCTCTTCAGCTTTATTGCGCCCTTATCTGCGCTGCTCTTCCGGGGCCATAACCAATACTTCAGCCGCTCTCTGTCTCTCTCGGGGCCGCACTGTGCTGCTGAATTTCATATCTTGCGCGCCGCTGCCGCTGCCGGTGGGTCCTCCTCGGCTGCCCCTACCCCAACCCCTCCTCCGCCGCCGCGTTCTTTCTCCCCGGCAATCGCGCGCTCCGACTGCGCCCCCGCGCGCTCTGCTGGCTGCGAATTGTTCCGGAGATAGGCGCCTGGCCGCCCCCACGCCACTGCCGACACCGAGGCGGCGACCCACCCCCGCCCCCGCCCCTGCTGCTCCTGGTGTGACGTTTCCGCTGCCGCGTCATTACCGTTCCTCGCAGCCTCGAGACGCTGCGCACTCAGCCCACTGCCACAGAGTCACAAACACCTCGCAATTTCCAAATTCTCTGCCCGTGCTTCCAGTAAACGTGTTTATCAGGCTACTCCTTCCAACAAAACACATTTTGTGTGTTGCTGTTTGCCTGAAAATAACGATTTTTTCCCAAACAGCAAATGGAGGTCAACGGGTAGATTCCGTATCTGAGTGGTGAGCGCATCCGTCTCTTGTCCAGAGTGTCTCTCGGTTCAATTCCTGCTACTGCCAGGGATTGTTCCCCAGTGGGACTACTGGAGTGGAAGGAGCTGCCAGCATCGTATATCTCGCGTATGAACAATGAGGATACAAAAAAAAAAAAAAAAAAAAAAGAGATGCATGGAGAGTGAAATTACGCAGATCAAGCAGTATATTATGACCACCTATCGAATAACCGGTATGTCCACATTTGACACGGATGACAGCGGCGACGCGTCGTAGCACGCAAGCAGTGAGGTCTCGGTAGGTCAGTAGGCGCATTTAGCACCACACCCAAGTTCCCGTAAATTCCGACCAGAGGATGACGAGCTCTGGCGTCACATTCAATCACATGTCAGATGTGTTCGATTGGGTTCAGATCTGCCGAGTTGGAAGGCCAGCACATCAACTGGAGCTCGCCACTGTGTTCCTCGAACCACTCCATCATACTCCTGATCTTTTGATATGGCGCATTATCTTGCTGAAAAATGCCACTGCAGTCGGGAAACATGATCGTCGTGAAGGGGTGTACGTGGTCTGCAACCAGTGTACGACACTCTGTGACCGTCGTAGTGTCTTGCACGAGATCCACTGCACCCACGGATGCCCACACGAATGTTCCCCAGAGCGTAATGGAGCCGCCGCCACATTGTCTCCGTCCCACAGTGCAGGTGTGAAGGAGGTGTTGCCCTAGATGACGACGGAGTCACGCCCTCCCATCGGCTTCATGATGAAGGTATCTGTATTCATCATACCGTGCAAAACTGTGCCACTGCACCAATGTCCAGCGCTGATGGTCAAGAGCCCATTTCAGTCATAGTTGCCGATCTCGTGATGTCAACATTCAAACATGCATGGGTCGTCGACTGCAGAGGTCCTCTTAGGAGTGTTCGGTGCACTGTGTGTTCAACACAATTGTACTCTGCCTTTCATTAAAGTCTGATATTAGTTCTGTCACAGTTCGCCGCCTGCTCTGTTTTACCAATCTGCTAAGCCTACGACGTCTGACACCTGTAATGAGAGGTGGCCATCCAATCCCACGACGTATGGATGTGGTTTCACCTTAGTTACGCCGTTTGTTGAAGACTCTCACCACAGCACTCCTCGAACGCCCGTCAAGTCGTGCAGTTTCCGAATTGCTCGTCCCGAGCCTCCGGGCCATCACAGTCTGTCTGCCCTTGGTCCAACTCAGATAGATCGCGCGTCCTCCCCATTTAACGTCTGAACAGCACCCTCGCTGATACTACGTGCTCCGGACGTGTGTCTATCAGTCATTCCCCTCCAGGTGACGCTGCTATCGCCTGGACGGGTTTTATATCGGTGGTCATAATGTTCGGGCTGATGAGAGTGTAACAGGAGAAGAAGAGGGTGGCTTTAACGCAAGCCGGTCCGTGCAGAAGTTATATTTCCTATATAACAGAGAGTTCATGATTTTCATAGGTTTACAAAAAGCACATAACATCGCACCAGTAAAGAATCCAAATCATATCTTGACGAGAGCACAATAAATAACATACACGGAGCGAAATAAAATTGCAACATCAAAAAGTAAGTAATGGAGAGTAATGAAATTTCGGGAACACATTTGTCTAGGTAACATATTCAAGTGATTAAAATTGCAAGGACACAGTTTAACATAAACGCGAGGTGAGCGGTTTTAAATGTGAAATTCTGGTACATTAATAACCAGTATAATCGCGACAATGATGAATGAAAGCATCCAAACGTGCACGAATTGTGTTGTACGAGTTCCGGACGTCAGTTTCTGGGGTGGAGTTCCATTCGTGTTGCGCTTGGTTGGTCCGTACAGGGAGTGTTAATGCTGTTTGTGGAAGGTACTGGAATGGTCGTCCGATGATGTGCCACGCGTGCTCGAGAGGAGACAGGTCTGGTGGTCGAGCAGGCCAAGGCGACACGTCGACACCCTGTACAACATGCCAGGCTACAACAGCGTTATGTGGGCGACCGTTACCCTGTTGGAAAACACGCCTCGAATGCTGATCACGGATGGCAGCACAACAGGTCGAACGACCAGACTGACTCACAAATTTGCAGTCAGGGTGCTTGCGATAACCGTGAGAGTACTCTCGCTGTTGCACGAAATCGCAGCCCCAGACCGTAACTCCAGCAGCAGGTCCAGAGTGCCCAGCACGCAGACAGCTCGGTTGGACGCCCTCAACTGGTGTCCTCGTAACAAACACACGGCCATCACTGGCACCGAGGCAGAACCAGCTTTCATCAGAAAACACAACAGACCTCCTCCCTGGCCGCCAAGAAGCTCTCGCTCGACACCACTGAAGTCGCAAATGTTGGTGGCTTGAGCTCAGTGGAATGCACGCTGCAGATCGTCTGGCTCCGAGCTGTCCTCGAAGTAACCGATTTGTAGCAGTTCGTTGTGTCACTGTGGTGCCGACTGCTCCTCAGATTGTTGCTGCAGACGCAGTACGATGGTCCAGAGCCACACGCCGAAAACGAGATCTTCCCTCTCGGTAGTGCCACGTGGCAGAAGGGAGCGCGATCCGATTGCGACCGTGCATTCTAGTGACCACCAATGGCAGTAGTCATGTACACTGGCTACATTCCTGCCGAGTCTTTCTACAGTATCGCAGAAAGAACATCCAGCTTCTCGTAGCCCTTTTACACGACCTTGTTCAATCTCAGCGAGGTGCTGATAATAGCGTCTTTGTCTGCTTAAAGTAATTCGTGGTTACCATCAACTCACCATGTCCCATCTGGAAGGAACGCTCACGACCGTGAAAGCATGCATTTAAAGCAAACCTGATTTACATCCTCATAGTGACGCTATTAGCGCAACTCTTATGCTATTGGCGCGAAACTTGGATAGACATCATCTTTCAGATGTAGAAACATGCCTACCAACTTTCGTTTGTGTCGCAGAGCTCCTTCTTGGTTTTCTGGTTTTCTTTCCGTCAGTATACATATTACTGCCGATACAAAAACTAATGAGGGATTACACACAAAAACTGAAATAGGAAAAGAAACCTTCCAATTAATGCAGCCACCAAAGGGCTTAGAAAAGGGTGTTGATTGCACCTAATCTATTCAAATATTATCTGAACGGCATTCTTAAAGAATGGTTGAAAAATTCTGTAGAAATGGTCCTAGTCGTAAATGTAGATTCCCTGTCGAGTTTACTATTCGCCAATGGTCTGTAGGTAAGTATGCTAGATAGTAGATGAAGAAGAAAATCCTAGAAACTTACAGTAAGGCCAGAATAACAAATATTTTTCTTGGTCACAATATCTCTCCGTAGGAGGCAAACAACATGTCATTATCAGAGATGGAAAAACTATTGAAGCATGTAAGCATGTAAGTATCTGGCAACTATAATCTCAGATCAGGATTCCAGTAAACAAGAAATAAGGCAGAGGATAAGCTAAACAACCAATCAATAAGCTCAGTTCCGTTCTTTGGTCAGATTAAATTAAGAAGCATACAAAAAATCTTATATGAATTACTAATGCAAAACGTTTGTGTACATAGGTGGGTTCCTGGAAATGAAAGAAAAGGTAAAAGAAGACTTGAAGCCGTGCAGATGGATTTTTTGCGAAGAAGTTGTAGGGTTTCAAGGTGAGAGAAGATCCCAAATAAAGGAACTAGGAAGCAAACCTAAACTCCCACGTACATCACCGAAGAGGTGTTTAAAATAGGCAGCGGCATGTAATGCTATTAGGGGATGAACGATGGCCGAGAAAAGTACCTTGTTGGCAACTATCACGCAAGAGGAAAAGAGGTACGTCCTGATAAGAATGGGAAAATCATGTGGAGGGGGATATGTAACGAAAAAATTTGAAAGATGATTTATTCAAGGATCGGGAAGCTTCGATACGAGGTTGCGAGAAATGGGCTAAAGAGCTGTCAACAATTTGCAAAAAAAAGGCATATACATTGTAATTTTCCCTCGCTCAGTAGACGAACGAATCTGGACAGAAAATTGCTAATATTGGCTTGTAGAATGCAGATGTGGATTTTATAAGCTCTGTGATTGTGCTTGCAGAAGATTTATCAGGATGTACCTTCCGACGAAACAGTTTTATCTCTTTGTGTTTGCCCAATCATGTCTGGTAAAAATTTAAGCATTTTCAGTGAGCGTTTACTGTAAAAAACTTTCTTATCCGGAACGTGCCTTACACGGTTGTCTGATTACCTCAGTCTTTTCTGCTGTCAGTTAGGGTGGACGCGACCAGATAGACGATCTGTGATCTTCATCGGTTTTTAGTTACTTCTGTCCTCAATACCTATCCTCCCACATAAAATACGTCATCATTCCGTAACTGCAACACCAGATCCGATACGTCCATCGTTTCGCCTGTGCCTGTGAAAGACACTAAACTTATCTCCATCTATTTCCCAGGTCAGTAATTGACTATGGAACAAGCTACCAGTAACGTACGTAGTTTCCAAAACCAAATCTGCGTTTAAAAGGAGATTAAATTTTGTTCTATCATCATCGGCGTATCTTCCTTCTCGGCATATTTCCCCCGTCAATCCTTCTGTCCAATACCAAACTTCTATACCTTTCACATTATCAACAACGTCAATGTTTCATCATGACCGCTTTATGCCTGAGTTCTGTCTTTCATTTCATTCGATGCCTTTAACACATTATTTTTCCCTCTTCTCTAGAATAGTGTATTTCTTTTCCAGTTATGATTCCTTCTTGCTGTGGCCACATGCATTTCCATTTGTAAGTAACTATGCGCATTCGATAGGAATATAATAAAGAAACTGTTTTATGCCTTATTAGTACAATTGATATTACAAATGTACCGTAATTTAATAACTATATCTATTATTATTATTGAAACGTTTTGCTTCCTGTAGCTTCCTGAGTCAAGGATGGAGTATGTCCTTCATGTGCGTTATGATTAAATCTTGCTACAAAAACGTTGCTCTCTGCTATAGGTGAACCGTACAAGGTCGTTAACCAGAAGTATCAGGAAAAGCCCAAAACAAAGATTCAGATCAACATGATATCGAAAATGTCTCCCATTCCTTAATTTATTATGAAAATCGTAAGACTACTACGAGATTTCTAAATTTAAGTCAAGGCTGAGTCTAACAAAATTTTAGTTGCTCTACTGAATTAAATGTTGACAGAGAGAAAACTTCTCTAAAAAGTCAGTTGACACTGAAGAAATTGACGGTAAAACAGTGGGGTACGGAAGGCTGCATGGAGAAAAAGCGAAAAGATTTCCTAGTCTGAGCAGCTAGCGTATTCAAAGTTGTTGCTGTTGTGGACTTCAGTCCAGAGACTGGTTTGATGCAGCTCTCCATGCTACTCTATCCTGTGCAAGCTTCTTCATCTCCCAGTACCTACTGCAACCTACATCCTTCTGAATCTGCTTAGTGTATCCATCTCTTGGTCTCCCTCTACGATTTTTACCCTCCACGCTGCCCTCCAATACTAAATTGGTGATCCCTTGGTGCCTCAGAATATGCCCTACCAACCGATCCCTTCTTCTAGTCAAGTTGTGCCACAAATTTCTCTTTTCTCGAATTCTGTTCAATACCTCCTCATTAGTTATGTGATCTACCCATCTAATCTTCAGCATTCTTCTGTAGCACCACATTTCGAAAGCTTCTATTCTTTCTTGTCTAAACTGTTTATCGTCGACGTTTCACTTCCATACTTGGCTACACTCCATACAAATACTTTCAGAAACGACTTCCTGAGAGTTAAATCTATACTCGATGTTAACAAATTTCTCTTCTTCAGAAACGCTTTCCTTGCCATTGCCAGCCTACATTTTATATCCTCTCTACTTCGACCATCATGAGTTATTTTGCACCCCAAATAGCAAAACTCATTTACTACTTTAAACGTCTCATTTCCTAATCTAATTCCCTGAGCATCACCCGATTTAATGCGACTACATTCCATTACCCTCGTTTTGCTTTTGTTGATGTTCATCTTATATCCTTCTTTCAAGACACTGTCCATTCCATTCAACAGCTCTTCCAAGTCCTTTGCTGTCTCTGACAGAATTACAATGTCATCGGCGAACCTCATATTTCTTCTCCATCGATTTTAATTCCTACTCCGAATTTTTCTTTTGCTTCCTTTACTGTTTGCTCAATATACAGATTGAATAACGTCGGGGATAGGCTACAACCCTGTCTCACTCCCTTCCCTACCACTGCTCCCCTTTCGTGCTCCTCGACTGTTATAACTGTCATCTGGTTTCTGTACAAATTGTAAATAGTTAATAGTTAACGAGACAAAAAGAAAACAAAAATTTTAATTACAGGACATAAGCTGTGTGGCAGAGCGGGTAAGTTGCGAGCAGCACAAAATATGAGTCACGCTACCACAATTCTGACGTTTACATTTCCCCGAAATCAACTGCCGTGTGTCTATTGGGACCTGTCGGCCGCCGGAAGACGAGTGCCCCGAAATTTTACTTCACAGAACTCAACCGCACAACTTCAAAAAATTCCACGTGCAGCGGATGTTCGGAGTGGCCGTGCGGTTCTAGGCGCTAAAGTCTGGAGCCGAGCGACCGCTACGGTCGCAGGTTCGAATCCTCCCTCGGGCATGGATGTGTATGATGTCCTTAGGTTAGTTAGATTTAATTAGTTCTAAGTTCTAGGCGACTGATGACCTCAGAAGTTGTCGCATAGTGCTCAGAGCCATTTCTTTTTTTTTTTTTTTTTTTTTGCACCGGATGTCTCAATGCTGCTCCAACGTGACGAACGAGAATGTCACCTAGTTCATGTAGAATCATCTATCTACATCTACAGACATATTTGGCGAGCCCTCTTACGATGAGTGGTGGAGGGTACTCTGTGCCACTTCTAGTCTTCTTCTTTCCTGTTCCACTCGCAGAGCGAGGGAAAAACGAATGTCTGTATGCCTCCGTATGAGCCCTAATTTCTCGTATCTTATCTTCGTGGTCCCTATGCGGAATGTCTGTTGGCGGCAATTGAATCGTTCGGTGATCAGCTTCAAATGCCGGTTATCTAATTTTTCTCAATAACGTTCCTCGAAAAGAACGCCGCCATCCCTCCAAGATTCCCATTTGAGTTCACGTAGCATCTCCGTAATACTTGCGTGTCATTCGAACCTACCGGTAACAAATCTAGCAGCCCACGTCTGGACTGCTTCGGTGTCTCCCTTTGATCTGACCTGGTACGGATCCGAAACACTCGAACGGTATTCAACAATAGGCCGGCATTAGTGCGCTAATGCGTTCAGCTTTGCAGATGAACAACACTTTCCCACAATTCTCCCAATGAACCGAAGTCGACCATTCGCCTTCCCTACTACAGTCTCTACACGCTCGTTCCATGTCATATTGCTCGCACTGCTTCGCAACGCTACATTTTATCGACGTGACCATCTCAAGCGGAACACTACTAATGCTATTCTCGAACGTTATGAGTTTGGTTTTCCTACTGACAAACGCCCACAGGGACTTATCTTGCAAATGAGATACTCTTCTAATCGGGATGGAACTTCGGCTATGCTTATTATGTAGGATACGAAATGATATTATTCGTGAGCAGCTGTAGTCAAATTCACCCCCCCCCCCCCTCCCACACACACACACAACACACACAGACACACAGACACACACGCACACACACACACACACACACACACACACACACACACACACAAAGAGAGAGAGAGAGGCAGGGAAGGAGAGAGAGAGAGAGAGAGAGAGAGAGAGGGAGGGAGAGGGAGAGAGAAACGAGAGAACGAACTTTCGTGGAAATAGGAAAAGAGATTAAAAAGTTCATCTACATTTGTAACAAGAGTTGTCGAATAGAACCAAGTTCAATTTGTGCTGCGGGGGAGTTTTTGTGGCGCCCGTGTCGCGCCCCTTACAGATCTGCGAGGTGTTTTTGCGGTGTTTCCGTCTCTCCGGAGACGCACGGGCGTGCTGCGCTTTTTGGACTCGGCTCGTATTTTGCGGCCCGCGGCCTGCTGGGAGCATCCGCAGGGGTGGAAGACGGCAGAGGGTGGTGGCCGGGGTAGGGGCAGGGGGAGGGGGGAGGTAATTCGTGTCGAGTGCTGACAGCGGCCGGCCGCCGGCAGATTGGCGCCAAATCCCCGGCGTATCGCCGCCGTCCCTTCTGCCCCCGACCCGGTCCTTCTTCCCCCTTTTTCTCCGCGGAGCCTGCGGCCTCCCGCCAGCCCGGGAAATTATTTACCGGGCCACCCCTGCCGCTGCTGCACCCCTGGGGCGACCGCGGGGAACCGCACCACCACCAGAGCTGTGGACTGGGGCCGTTCCCTGCCCGCGGCGACACCTGAGCTAATTCTTGCCAGCACTTCCGGGCTGCCCTCGACACGGGAGGAAGTGTGACTGCTCCTAGTACTGCGAGCTGGGATACACGTAAGAGTTTTCTCGTTTTCCCCTCATACAGCCGGTACTCTCTGCTAGTACTTGCAGAATTGTTTGCGGTAGGGGCGAATTTTCATCAGTGGTTATTTTCTGATAGTTACTTGCAAAGTACTTTCTGTAAGTCGGAGAGAGCCGGAGCAGATGTTGGAAGCGCTTACACAGAACAGGGTGAGAGAATTTGTGAGAGCTGAAACATCACTCTCAAAGAGAGTTCTCAGTCTAGGGGCCCCGATCTTCTGCAATAGACACAATATGTTGGTGTATACTTGGAGCCACATATGCCCCAAGTGCCACAAACACTCCCCATTCCGCCATCCGTGGCATGTCACATGCCAGTGGCCTTGGGCTCCTATGTTCCCCACGGCTTGATGTTCAAAGTGTGGTACTAGGCCCTCACCCCACCGCGGTGCAGCGGCGGTTTAGGCCTGTATCATGTGCCTGACAGAGAGATAGCCCTTTTCGTCAGCTCTCAAACGGTGCCGTGGCGCCGCTGCCCCACGTGCCTTACTATGCCGTTGCTGGAGGCCCTTCCACCACACTCTCTCTCTCTCTCAGCCCCCATACATCCTTCAGACGTCCCGCCGCCCGTCTTTTACTTCCTTCATTTTTTCCTCGAACGGTGCTATGTCCGCCCTGTGATACTAACAACGCGCTTGATGTCCACGAAGGCGATCTCTGGCTTTCTTCAGCAGAATTTCCGGAAGGCTTTTGACATTGTACCACACAAGCGGCTCGTAGTGAAATGTGCGTGCTTATGGAATATCGTCTCAGTTATTTGACTGGATTTGTGATTTCCTGTCAGACAGGTCACAGCTCGTAGTAATTGACGGAAAGTCATCGAGGAAAACAGAAGTGATTTCTGGCGTTCGCCAAGGTAGTGTTATAGGTCCTTTGCATTTCCTTATCTATATAAACGATTTGGAAGACAATCTGAGCAGCCGTCTTCGGATGTTTGCAGATGACGCTATCGTTTATCGACTAATAAAGTCATCTGAAGATCAAAACAAAACTGCAAAACTATTTAGAAAAGATATCTGAATGGTGCGAAAAGTGGCACCTGACGCTAAATAACGAAAAGTGTGAGGTCATCCACATGAGTGCTAAAAGGAACTCGTTAAAACTTCGGTTACAAGACAAATAAGTTTAATCTAAAAGCTGTAAATTCAACTAAATGCCTAGGTATTACTATTACGAACAACTTAAATTGGAAGGAACACCGAAAATGTTGCGGGAAAGGCTGTGTTTCATTGGCAGGGCCCTTAGAAAATGTAACAGACCTACTAAGGAGACTGCCTACACTACGGTTGTCCGTCCCCTTTTAGAATAGTGCTGTGCTGTGTGGGGTGCTTACCAGATAGGACTGACGGAGTACAGCGAAAAAGTTCACAGAAAGACAGCACGTTTTGTATTATCGCGAAATATGGGAGAAAGTGTCACAGAAATGATACAGGATTTGGACTGGAAATCATTAAAAGAAAGGCGTTTTTCGTTGCGACGGAATCTTCTCATGAAACTTCAATGACCAACTTTCTCCTCCGAATGCGAAAATATTTTGTTGACACCGACTTACATAGGGAGGAACGATCACTACGATAAAATAAGGGAAATCAGAGCTCGTGCGGAAAGATATAGGTGTTCATCCTTTCAGCGCGCTATACGAGATTGGAATGATAGAGAATTGTGAAAGTAGTTCAACGAATCCTCTGCCAGCCACTTAAATGTGAGTTGGAGAATATCCATGTAGATGTAGATGCAGATGTAGAACAGGTCACCGAACGTGCTTCAGGTGAAGCACCCCCATAACGACTGGCGATCGGTGTGCACTCCTTGTCTTGCCACAACTTCCACTCTGCAAGATACCTTACAGCCAATGGGAAGGAAGTATGCCGCTCACGCCTTCACGGGATTCACTTTGGAGACACCCCATCGTGTGTCGCCTGTGATGTTCTGGATACAGACTTGTACCGCTTGGTGTGTGGATCGCTGATAGGCTCTTGGTGCGAGACATGCTGGCCTTTATGTCCTGTACGTCACCTCATCAGATACCTCCTCACATGCTCTTCTTTCCGGACTCGGTAGGCTTCCCACAAACGAAGACGAATTCCGTAAAGTGTATTTGTAGACACGCAATTCACTACTTGTTTGTAGACGCCGAGAAAAATATACTTGATTTTTGGGGCTTCCTTATTGAGCGACATTGTGCAGTTGTCCGGAATCCAATTTCCTTTGTAATGTCCTGTTAACCCACCCCGGTGTTGGGGTGCTACTGCAATCGGGAGTGAACTACTCCTTTTCCACCCTTGCTACCGGTTATTCTTTGGTCATTGGAATGTTCTTCTGCGAAAAACTATGCTTCGATAGTTCCATCGAGTGGCGCAAGTTGCCTCTCCCTCCTCCTGGCGACGTCTGTTTCCAGCTACACTCGATGATATATAAAAATAAATAAATAATACAAAAACGCTTGTCTCATTGACGAGTTTCGTACCTCTACTTCACGTTCGCTGCACTTTCTTTGGTTCCTGGGCGGACGGAACGGGACATGGTGGCCAGTCCTCGGGTTGCGACCCCTGCCCACTTTGCCCCCACCCTTCCCTTTGGGCAGCAGGAAGGTTCCTTTGAAAAAAAAAAGTAGCGCCTTTAACTAATGATCAAAACGTCCTCGGCCGCGGGTTCGAACCTCATCAGTGTCTAAATTTTGAATAAAACTCATCAATAGTGGCGGCCAGCGACCCTGTCAAAGAGGGCGGAGGAACGCACACAGATTTAGGGCACTCTTTAGCCTTTGGGGTGGGAAACTGTGCCTAAAAGGCTGAGGAATCAGCAATGATCATCAGCATCAGGGTGCGAAAGGCAAAAAGGAAACCACTGCAGTTGTGTATCCACAGAACATGCGGTCTGTTGAAAGGATCCTGTAGCCACCATTCATTAGTTCGGTAGCCCATTTTCACTAGTTTTCTCTTTCCTTCCTTGTTTCTCTATTCTCTTTACTCTCATAGTGGTGTGATTGAATGAAAGTGGTTGTGTGTCACGTTGCTAGACGGTGGCGTAGTCTGCTGCAGAAAGTCTGCGATAGTCGTACAGATTCAGCAGCAGTTGTACAGAATAGCCAGCTCTCGTAGTGGTCAAGTAGGCAAAGAGGTTTTCGCTACTTGTGAGAAATCCACCTGCGTTAGGTTGGTGGCGGAAATGGCATCTTTGGGTTTTCCGGGCCACGCGGAGCGTGGAAGAGGCTGGAGAAGAAGCGGGAGGCAGTCTGCCGCCGGTACGGGAAGCGTCCACAGCTGTGCTCCAGTCGAAGAAGGGTGACATTAAATGAAACAACAAGTTCACTGTTACCAGTCACCGTTTTATTTATTTCCACGACGCGTTTCGAAGGTTTAAACCTCCATCATCGGGTGGATTTACATTAGTAAGTGTGTGTGTGTTGTGTTACGATTTTTGGAGGAACTTGTGGCACTGCCTTCAGTGGTCACAGGTTCCTTCTGCTGTCGTAACACATCACACTTATACTGCCACATTTGTAAACAAATACCATGTAACAACTGAGCATTACATCAATATTATAACTATTACGTTAAAAAAGCACTTCAGAGAGGACAACCACGGAAGGGGCAGTGCGACAGTCAGATCTGAATAAGATGGAAAGATAACTGGCGCTTCTGGGAAAATTAGCGCCCGACTGCTACTAGATAGAAACTCAGCTTGTGAGGGATGCCGTAGCTAACCAGAAGGCCGCAGCGTGTCAGAGGCTACGGTGAGGAGGGAAGCGCGTTCACCTACACAGCCGAGGCGGACTGGCTGCGCCCGGTGGACCGGCCGGTAACAAGTGGGACCCCGCATCAGCGCCTGCAAACGCCACGAACAGATCGGGAGGCCGACAGAAAACAAGTAAACATACAAATCGTGCATAATAATCGCGGAACATACGAAAATGCTCAGACCGGGACAAAAGCTCAATCTGAGCGTGGCCCCAAGCACCGACCAAACCTGACGTGTAACAAACAGAATTTTACAAAGAATTATTAATGATTAACCGGTTAATCTTACAATAAAATATAAGAATTTAATGTACTAATTACACACAGCCCTCAGTAGTTTTAACTTAAGGGCTTAGAAGGTAACGGCCAAATCCTGAGGGCAACTACAATCGTAATCATCTTTGAAACAATGTAACTAACCACGTTACTACGGGTTATTCCTTATTATTGGGAATGGAAATACTTATTGCTTATGAAATCAATGTGAGAAGAATAGGGTCGCCACCGACTCAAACCATACAACTAATCAAAGATTTGGTCGAGTCGGAAAATAAATTAATTTGATCACAGACCAAAAACTCACAAAAATGCATATGTTGTGAGGTCGCTCACAGCGGATACGATGTAATTAATAGTATTGCCCGTGCGCTGTTCACGACAATCAAACATTTAAAATAAAATAGAAAATGCATGAACACTGCATAAGATCAGCTCCCAGCAACACACCTGAAAATATGACTTAATCTAAAGCATTTGTTATAAAATACAAGAGGAGACTAATCACTGGACCTGTGCATAAGGAAACGCATTGGATGTGCTAATGGAAAAACTACGAGGTGAGTGGCTTAGGCGCAAAAACGTAATCTCGGAACACAAGAGAAAATTGTACATAAAATCATTTATTCCTAAACTAAGGATGTGAGGCATGTACACGATTCCTGATAACATGTGGTTTGTGGAGACACAATTTCTAGGTATAGTGCCAAATCCCAACAATATCACATCAAACAATCATGTTAACATTTTCTAAAACAAACATGCGATCGGACAGTTAGTGATGCCGCTAGCCCAACAACTATAATGTTCTACCACGTGGTTGGCTCCCCACGGACGAAAGACACGGAAAGCAAGGAAAATTTACGAGAAGGCAAGGCTCTAAATATTTAGAAAGGTGAAAGCTTATACAGGCACAGCTGAAGGCAAACAGACATTCATACAGAAGCGAGTGCTCACTTCTTATCGACACCTTTGTGTGGCGCTCTTCCGGCGGATCCAAGTCTGCTACAGAAATTTGCTAAAAGAAAAATCTGCCAAAGTTTTGCATTCCTTGCTGCGACAAGGCAAAGCAATCTTCCAGATTTGAAAAGCGAGACCAAAGGCTAACAGCTCTCCCCTCGCCAAGTAACAACGCGCCACGCTGTCAGTCTAACTCACCCTTCTTCGACTGGAGCACAGCTGTGGACGCTTCCCGTACCGGCGGCAGACTGCCTCCCGCTTCTTCTCCAGCCTCTTCCACGCTCCGCGTGGACCGGAAAACCCCATGAGGCCATTTCCGCCACCAACCTAACGCAGGTGGATTTCTCACAAGTAGCGAAAACCTCTTTGCCTGCTTGACCACTACGAGAGTTGGCTATTCTGTGCAACTGCTGCTGAATCTGTACGACTGCCGGCCGAAGTGGCCGTGCGGTTAAGGGCGCTGCAGTCTGGAACCGCAAGACCGCTACGGTCGCAGATTCGAATCCTGCCTCGGGCATGGATGTTTGTGATGTCCTTAGGTTAGTTAGGTTTAACTAGTTCTAAGTTCTAGGGGACTAATGACCTCAGCAGTTGAGTCCCATAGTGCTCAGAGCCATTTGAACCATTTTTGAATCTGTACGACTATCGCAGACTTTCTGCAGCAGACTACGCCACCGTCTAACAACGTGACACACGACCACATTCATTCAATCACACCACTATGACAGTAAAGAGAAAAGAGAAACAAGGAAGGAAAGAGAAATACTAGTGAAAATGGGCTACCAGACTAATGAAAGGTGGCTACAGGACCCTTTCATCACCCCAAACGTCCCGGAGAAGACTGCCGCGAATTTTCTCGCCATGCTAGGAGATTCGCCAACAGTCTTCGAAACAAACATACCCTAACGAGTAACAATTGCAACAGCAGCACAAAAGAATTGATTAATCTCTTGTATCCAAGTGAGCTTTATCTGACCTTAGTCAATAATTGTGACCTCATGCGGTCCGCAAAGCAAACAGAACAAATTAAATTAAGCGTGATACTGTACGCTAACATCATGTCATCTGACCTACTACGACCACAACCATGAGATACACTCCTGGAAATTGAATTAAGAACACCGTGAATTCATTGTCCCAGGAAGGGGAAACTTTATTGACACATTCCTGGGGTCAGATACATCACATGATCACACTGACAGAACCACAGGCACATAGACACAGGCAATAGAGCATGCACAATGTCGGCACTAGTACAGTGTATATCCACCTTTCGCAGCCATGCAGGCTGCTATTCTCCCTTGGAGACGATCGTAGAAATGCTGGATGTAGTCCTGTGGAACGGCTTGCCATGCCTTTTCCACCTGGCGCCTCAGTTGGACCAGCGTTCGTGCTGGACGTGCAGACCGCGTGAGACGACGCTTCATCCAGTCCCAAACATGCTCAATGGGGGACAGATCCGGAGATCTTGCTGGCCAGGGTAGTTGACTTACACCTTCTAGAGCACGTTGGGTGGCACGGGATACATGCGGACGTGCATTGTCCTGTTGGAACAGCAACTTCCCTTGCCGGTCTAGGAATGGTAGAACGATGGGTTCGATGACGGTTTGGATGTACCGTGCACTATTCAGTGTCCCCTCGACGATCACCAGTGGTGTACGGCCAGTGTACGAGATCGCTCCCCACACCATGATGCCGGGTGTTGGCCCTGTGTGCCTCGGTCGTATGCAGTCCTGATTGTGGCGCTCACCTGCACGGCGCCAAACACGCATACGACCATCATTGGCACCAAGGCAGAAGCGACTCTCATCGCTGAAGACGACACGTCTCCATTCGTCCCTCCATTCACGCCTGTCGCGACACCACTGGAGGCGGGCTGCACGATGTTGGGGCGTGAGCGGAAGACGGCCTAACGGTGTGCGGGACCGTAGCCCAGCTTCATGGAGACGGTTGCGAATGGTCCTCGCCGATACCCCAGGAGCAACAGTGTCCCTAATTTTCTGGGAAGTGGCGGTGCGGTCCCCTACGGCACTGCGTAGGATCCTACGGTCTTGGCGTGCATCCGTGCGTCGCTGCGGTCCGGTCCCAGGTCGACGGGCACGTGCACCTTCCGCCAACCACTGGCGACAACATCGATGTACTGTGGAGATCTCACGCCCCACGTGTTGAGCAATTCGGCGGTACGTCCACCCGGCCTCCCGCATGCCCACTATACGCCCTCGCTCAAAGTCCGTCAACTGCACATACGGTTCACGTCCACGATGTCGCGGCATGCTACCAGTGTTAAAGACTACGATGGAGCTCCGTATGCCACGGCAAACTGGCTGACACTGACGGCGGCGGTGCACAAATGCTGCGCAGCTAGCGCCATTCGACGGCCAACACCGCGGTTCCTGGTGTGTCCGCTGTGCCGTGCGTGTGATCATTGCTTTGTACAGCCCTCTCGCAGTGTCCGGAGCAAGTATGGTGGGTCTGACACACCGGTGTCAATGTGTTCTTTTTTCCATTTCCAGGAGTGTATTATCTTAAAATTGCTTTAACCAACTATTAAAAGTGAACATAGAGGCATAGATGAACAGGTACACAAAATATATACATATATAAACAAATTCAATGTTGCAAAATCATTATAACGAACCAAAGCAGTATCAGCTGGTGCTGACATAAATAAAAACATGTAAGTGAAAGTGCAAAGTACAATTTTCACAACAAATACAGTGATACAAAATCATTAATGAACCCAATGGAATGACAGCTGGTAGATAACCACCTATGGAAAATAAGACATGAGTACAAAAACACACCCAGAAACCAGCTCGTTGACACGCTGTCATTTTGCAGTTTCGTCACATGGTATTTTCACTGGGTATTCTCTTTAGGTGCTGGGGTGGGCGTCTCTTCTAAAGGTGACTTGGAGGATAAGCTACTAGGGGACCACAACACTGAACTGGGGAGTTCGCAGCGGCGTTGATTGTAACGCCCGTTGTAACCCAGGTTGTTCATCTTAGACAGCACCCCTCGACGTTGCCTCGTGCCCGTTTCCACCCTCTGCGTCCATACTGTGGGATGGTTCGGCGTTGCAGATTTGCAGGACATCGCCATTTGTGGGCCCTGCCTCATCATCGAGAAGGCGGCTTGGCGGTCGTCGTCCGTGTGTTGTGGAGGAATGTGTTTTACCGACACACGCCCCCGTCTCCTGTCGTGTCAATGGGGAGACACGCGCTCTTCTGCGTCGCATCGAGGTCGACGTAAACTCGTGCGGGTGTCGGGCTTGAGACCCGCTTATCACCTCTTTGCACCGTCTCAGCTGATGCGTCAGTGGTGGGACCCGTGTCCCTCCGGGCAGTGGGCTTTACCTCACTGCAGCGGCCGTCTGGACTAGCGGCGCTCAGGGATCGGCGGCCTCGCCTGGTGTGCGTCATACTTTCCCTTTCGCTTGTCAGATGGCTAGCGCATGGGGTGGAACGCCGGCCATCAGCTGGCGCTGCCGTGGTGACACGCCTGCGGGCTCCGGTGTGAGCCTGCGCCTGGGGGAAGACCAGCATCCCCTCCCCTCTGACGGGGAAACAGCTGTGACCGCTCGCCGCACCACTGCTTCGCTGTTGATACCATGGTTCTGCAACGCCTGCCGGTGGACCAAGCCCTGTGCTTTCTGATGCGGAGGCTCCCTAGGCGGCCTTGCACCCACTTAGGAACTGCGCTCACAGGGATCGTTACAAAATATCATGTGTACAGATTACCACAAAATCTTCGGAGTTTCTCACTCCTGATCAATACATGGAATAGTGCCCAAAATTAACTTGACAAAAAGGGCCTTCTTAACATTACTAATAAAAAAAACAATGAAGAAAATTAAATAACCAATATTCAAACAAACAAAAAATCCTTTTTATAAAATATAGTTCCAGCATTACATCTGCTGTCAATCATTCAGGGTAGATCTTGTACAAGGTTTGGTCAGGATTTGGATAGGATTTGGCCCCGCTGCTAGCTACAGACACAAAACTCTACCTGCTCCTAACTACGCTCTCACACACAATCTACACAGCTCGTACTAGTCACCATCACCATATAGCCCGACTACAATTCCCACATATAAACCAAATATTCCTTTCAACACCAATACCCATATCGTTGTTCATTGACTGCTCCTCCAAGGTTTGCAGAACATGTTTGCTAATCTGTGAAAAATTTCCGAGACTTCTTTTCTATGGACATTGCATAATAAAAGTTATGATTAATGAGGCACGGAAGGTTCATTCAAGTCACATCTGGAATGGTAAATGTTTCAACATCTATTCATCAGACTAATGCAAAAGGTCAGTGGGCATAAAAATGGAAATAAAAATCATCCTATTCTATTAGCAAACACATAAACACTTCGTCCTATAAGTACATAAAAAAATACTGCCAAAAGAAATCCATTGTCCAGGGCCATGAGTACCCAACTTACTGCACTCACCACATGTCCCCAGGGGTCCTCACCTACCGTCATGTTATTTTAGCTTGGAGGTAGTCGCATTGATTCTCTATTAAATATCAAGCTGCTTGAGTTTATAAGCTGTTTCCATATACATCTTCTGGGGTTTCACATCCTGGTGTCCTCAACTGTACCTAGTAGTATGTGACGGCAAGTTACACTTTCCAAATATCTTATAAGATGGCAACTCTGAAAATCAAACACTATTAATCTCCCTTCATACACAAGTCCTTCACCTACAAGTCACCAAGTTGCTTCATTAACATCGCAGTACATTTGAAAAATCTCACTGAATCATGCTCACCTAAGGGGAATAAGAACACTAAAACTGTAATTTATCATCAAGAATTACCTTACGACCATTGACTCGCCACACCAACACACCCGATACCTTTTTAGTCATCAAAGAACGAAAGCCATCTTACTGTAATAGGAAACGCTTCATATGAGCCTCATAATCATTCACATTCAGATGTTTTGAAGCTGCACAACACTATTCCTTTCTGCTGACAAGAAGAAATAACTACACACATATTGGGGGACCCTTTACAATTCATAGAAAATATACATGTTAATTTTAATCACACCAGAGTGAATCAAAACATTGGAAAATACGCACTGTAGTTTTACGAAACAGAAGCGATTGGGTTTACCGCAGACACACCAATACTGTGGCCCTCCCTCAACAAATCTTCCATAATAACGTCTTCCTTTATCAAATGCACATCAATATCGTCAATAGCACAGGTCCTCATTAAGTTGCGCCAACCGAGTCATCCAACAGTCATTGATCCCTTTGATTGGAGGCATTTGTCGGATTGTGCCGCGGGTTTGCGGGACGAATTTCAACACCCACTGGCGGACCACCCGTACTGTTTACGGCAACCTTGTTGTTGCTTGTTCGATAGTTATTCTGTGGTCGGTCACGACTAGCGTTCCTATGTCCGCTGTAATTGCGCCTAAATCTCTGCTCGTTAACATATCTTCTAAACTCCCGAGGGTGTCTTTGATTTCCTCTAAGCGAATGATGACCATTGGCGTAGTTCGTTCTGCCCGCGTTCCGTGAGGAGTCGCGACGCTGCCACCGCTCGCGCGCTCTGTAACTCTGAGGCGACCCGTTACGTCTGGAGTGCCACCTGTCTCTACGGCTGCGGCTTCGCTCGCGCGGCCGCTGCTCGTAGGCGCTCTGACCGTAATTCTGCGTGGTGCCATTCGCGTCGCACTCAAGCTCTAAAAGGAAATTGCGAAACCCCTCTACGTCATCCTTACATCGCCCTGCAAGGATAACGTGCCGCAACTGCTTTGGAAACTTTCCCAGGCAAATACGAATAATTTCCGCAGGTCCATAAGGATCGTCAAGATGTTCATTCGCCTGCAGTATGTGCTCGAACATCTGCACAGCGCTGGAGAATTTTGACCTGTTTAACTCTGGTAGCATAATGAGTCCGTGTTTTACACGACTTATTGCGCTGCCACTGACCAATAGATCGACAGGAAGTGTTGTCGAAACTCCCCAACAGTGTAGCAATTGCGTGCAATTGACCTCATCCGCGCCGCTGGCTCACCTTCGAGGTAGCCGCACATATACTCCATCTTGTGCGCACTGGGCCACGTAGGAGGAAGGGAGAACTCGAACTGCTGTAACCAGGCCCGCGGGTGAATCCCCGTAGCCGAGTTACGGAAGATTTCAAACTTCCTCACCGTCAGAAAATGTTTAAAGTCAAATTCGTGAGTTTCCCTTGGCGAACGATCCTGAGGGGATCGGCGCCGTTCACACCTGGTACGAGATCCGTGGTCATGACGATGATCAAATTCGCCATCGTTCCCGGAATCATCGTCGGAATAATGGCCCTTTTGTTCATTTCTTTCAACTTCATGGGCCTTTAACCCTTTTAGGTGAAGTTCTAAACGGGCAATGCGCTCACATATTCCCTCGGTAACCCCTCTTTGTTGTATTTTTATTTCACACTGTCCACGCGGACATTTCGTTATCGACCGTATTTCGTCTGCATCCGCTGATGACGAGGTAATCGTTTCCCTATTATTGTCAGACTTACGCGCCACTGCGTCTGATATCCTGGCTATTTCTTCTCGCATCTCTCGGTGGGCCGTGTCTTGTTTTGTTTGCGTAAGCCCTTGCTCTCGCTCGAGAGCTATTATCGCCTGGCTGTGGGTTTCTACCTGCGCGCTAAGGTGGACCGGGCACTTAGCCGCAGTGTCCTCTATTCGGGACACAAGAGCCGCGTGGTCACTCTGGCATTGTTCTGCTAACGCGCGGAGATCCCTGGCGGAATTTTGTCCTACTCGGGACTCAAGAGCCGCTTGTTCACTCTGGCATTGTTCTGCTAGTATACGTATATTCCCAGCGAACCTTTCTTCTTGCTCCATCACCTGCTTGCTAATGACTTGGTGCCACTCTTCTAAGGCGGAGATGCGTTGGTCAATGATCGCCAGTTTCTCCCCAACACCCTGTACTATTTCACTAGTCAATCTTTTATTCGCTTCCTCGATATGCCTCCTATTTTCTTCTGCTTGTTTTTTATTCACTTCCTCGATATGTCTCCTATTACTGTCTAGTAATTGTCGTAGCATAGCCTGTAATGAATTTGCATCTATCGAATGATTCGAAATCACTACAGCGGGCTCAGGATGGACAACACTTGTACTTGCGTTTTCCGCGTTTCGTTCCTGGTCGGACTCGACGTTTCGACCTCGTCCTTGTTCAGGGTTATTGTCTGGCAGGTTTTTCCGATCGCGGCTCCCTGAACAGCTACGCGTCTCCATCATAAGGATAGTTACTCCGTGCTCCAAAATACAACAAGAATAATGCCAAAGTCTCCTAATGGACTCACAGTCCCCACAAAGAACCCAAGATTTACTATATGACACCCGTACACGCCACAGGACAAGAATCAACCCAAACTTGTAACACAATTGCATACTAAATCACAATGTCTATACAGTAATAGATATACAAGATAAAACATGTAAGAAAATGCACGCCTATATCATAAATTCACGTAAATTCTGTATTACATAAAGACAATATACCAATTAGCACATCCAACCGAAAATAACTAATCCCCACTGCGCATCAGAAGATCTCTGGTTTACCAAAATCCTGGCAGGGTCGCCATGTGTAACTAACCGGTTACTACGCTTTATTCTTTATTATTGGGAATGGAAATACTTATTGCTTATGAAATCAACGTGAGAAGAATAGGGTCGCCACCGACTCAAACCATACAACTAATCAAAGATTTGGTCGAGTCGGAAAATAAATTAATTTGATCACAGACCAAAAACTCACAAAAATGCATATGTTGTGAGGTCGCTCACAGCGGATACGATGTAATTAATAGTATTGCCCGTGCACTGTTCACGACAATCAAACATTTAAAATAAAATAGAAAATGCATGAACACTGCATAAGATCAGCTCCCAGCAACACACCTGAAAATATGACTTAATCTAAAGCATTTGTTATAAAATACAAGAGGAGACTAATCACTGGACCTGTGCATAAGGACGCATTGGATGTGCTAATGGGAAAGCTACGAGGTGAGTGGCTTAGGCGCAAAAACGTAATCTCGGAACACAAGAGAAAATTGTACATAAAATCATTTATTCCTAAACTAAGGATGTGAGGCATGTACACGATTCCTGATAACATGTGGTTTGTGGAGGCACAATTTCTAGGTATAGTGCCAAATCCCAACAATATCACATCAAACAATCATGTTAACATTTTCTAAAACAAACATGCGATCGGACAGTTAGTGATGCCGGTAGCCCAACAACTATAATGTTCTACCACGTGGTGGGCTCCCCACGGACGAAAGACACGGAAAGTAAGGAAAATTTACGAGAAGGCAAGGCTCTAAATATTTAGAAAGGTGAAAGCTTATACAGGCACAGCTGAAGGCAAACAGACATTCATACAGAAGCGAGTGCTCACTTCTTATCGACACCTTTGTGTGGCGCTCTTCCGGCGGATCCAAGTCTGCTACAGAAATTTGCTAAAAGAAAAATCCGCCAAAGTTTTGCATTCCTTGCTGCGACAAGGCAAAGCAATCTTCCAGATTTGAAAAGCGAGACCAAAGGCTAACAGCTCTCCCCTCGCCAAGTAACAACGCGCCACGCGGTCAGTCTAACTCACCCTTCTTCGACTGGAGCACAGCTGTGGACGCTTCCCGTACCGGCGGCAGACTGCCTCCCGCTTCTCCAGCCTCTTCCACGCTCCGCGTGGACCGGAAAACCCCAAGAGGCCATTTCCGCCACCAACCTAACGCAGGTGGATTTCTCACAAGTAGCGAAAACCTCTTTGCCTGCTTGACCACTACGAGAGTTGGCTATTCTGTGCAACTGCTGCTGAATCTGTACGACTATCGCAGACTTTCTGCAGAAGACTACGCCACCGTCTAGCAACGTGACACACAACCACATTCATTCAATCACACCACTATGAGAGTAAAGAGAATAGAGAAACAAGGAAAAGAAAGAGAAATGGTAATGAAAATGGGCTACCGGACTAATGAAACAGTAATATTCCTGAAAGGGTAAATCTCAGTAGAGTAATGGAACCGAATTACGCCAACGAGCCAAGATTGACTGGCCCGCTAGCGTTTGCTTACCGCACCTGCAGCCAGTTTTATAGTCGCTAAGCCGCGTGGACTGGCCGCGAGGTTTGAGACGCCATGTCGCGGATTGCGCGGCCCTTCCTGCCGGAGGGTCGAGCCCTCCCTCAGGCATGTGTGTGTGTGTGTGTGTGTGTGTGTGTGTGTGTGTGTTTTGTTCTTAGCATAAGTTAGTTTAAGTTGTGTGTAAATATACATAAATGGCCTGGGTGACAATCTGAGCAGTTCTCTTAGGTTGTTCGCAGATGATGCTGTAATTTACCGTCTAGTAAGGTCATCCGAAGACCAGTATCAGTTGCAAAGCGATTTAGAAAAGATTGCTGTATGGTGTGGCAGTTGACGATAAATAACGAGAAGTGTGAGTTGAGCCTCATGAGTTCCAAAAGAAATCCGTTGGAATTCGATTACTCGATAAATAGTACAATTCTCAAGGCTGTCAATTCAACTAAGTACCTGGGTGTAAAAATTACGAACAACTTCAGTTGGAAAGACCACATAGATAATAATGTGGGGAAGGCGAGCAAAAGGTTGCGTTTCATTGGCAGGACACTTAGAAGATGCAACAAGTCCACTAAAGAGACAGCTTACACTACACTCGTTCGTCCTCTGTTAGAATATTGCTGCGCGGTGTGGGATCCTTACCAGGTGGGATTGACGGAGGACATCGAAAGGGTGCAAAAAAGGGCAGCTCGTTTTGTATTATCACGGAATAGGTGAGAGAGTGTGGCAGATATGATACGCGAGTTGGGATGTAAGTCATTAAAGCAAAGACATTTTTCGTCGCGGCGAGATCTATTTACGAAATTTCAGACACCAACTTTCTCTTCCGAATGCGAAAATTTTTGTTGAGCCCAACCTACATAGGTAGGAATGATCATTAAAACAAAATAAGAGAAATCAGAGCTCCAACAGAAAGGTTTAGGTGTTCGTTTTTCCCGCGCGCTGTTCGGGAGTGGAATGGTAGAGAGATAGTATGATTGTGGTTCGATGAACCCTCTGCCAAACACTTAAATGTGAATTGCAGAGTAGTCATGTAGATGTAGATGTATGTCTAGGTACCAATGGCCTCAGCAGTTCGGTCCCTAGGAATTCACACACATTTGAACTTTTATAGTCGCTGCACCAGTCAGGAAACCAACAACTTCCAATACAAATCAGTGGTCACTAGCGCACGTGGCGACCTAGAACATATGACAATCTCAGACGCAGCTGACAAATAAGCAGACTTAAACAAATCTTAATTAAAGGAAATTTTGAAACACACAAAAGTGGCACTCAAATGATGTGAAACAGAGGCACCAAAAGGTAAAGTCAGTTGTTGAAACAGAGTGGCGCAGAAACACAGGCAACCCAGCGTAGCGGCAGCAACTTCAACACGGGAGCCCACGGCTCACTCACAGGACAGCACTGTTACAATCGTTTACTCACACAGAATAATTTTCTCCTACATTATCCCTCATTTCGTTTTCTTAATGAGTATTCGTAAACGTAAACTCTGGCCGCAGGTTCCGGCGGGGTTTGGGGTCCGGCCACAGCCATACATTGCCATACATTAATAGATTGGCAATACCACACACAGTATCAAAGGCGTCACTGAAGCCACAACTTTAGTACAGCAATATGGCGGCAAGCGCAAAGGACGCGTGAAAATCTGTTTGTTTACTGACAAAACAGTCGTAAGAAATTGGGATAAACTGATAGCCGGCCGCGGTGGTCTAGCGGTTCTAGGCGCTCAGTGCGGAACCGCGCGACTGCTACGGTCGCAGGTTCGAATCCTGCCTCGAGCATGGATGTGTGATGTCCTTAGGTTAGTTAGGTTTAAGTACTGCAACTTACGGGGGGTTTATTGTAAAATTATCGATATACTGAAAAATATCTGTTGGTAGTCTTAGTCGACCATGAGTTGCTATCTGACTTAAGTTGACTCTGTTTAAACGCGCGGTCATGCCCTCAGTATCATTTCCATCGAAATTATCATTACACTCTAATTATTAAACAGAAATATGGTGATTGCTAGCAACGAAATCAATAATGCAATGATTCTGCCTGAACGGACACAGACTCAGAGAGCGCCAGTCAAAGAGCTAGCGGAATATGAACTCATTTAGAATTACAGTGCCCTACTTTGGCTGATGATTGCTAATACCACCGTAATTCTTCTTGATGATTACGGCGGTCAGTCCAGCCAACGTCGTGATGTCGTCTTTCCCGTGAGCGAGCTTGGCTTTAATCTCCAACGTGGACGTGGTTAGCGTCCGTAAACTCATGTACGCATGTGTTCAATTGCAGAGTCCGTCACGAGTCAATACTCAAGCTACTTGCACTAATGCCAAGGGTAGTTGGTCGACTCAAGTGCGCGGCAGCAAAGGTACACTTCAGATTCCATATGAACACCACAAGTTAGCATAAATCTGTGTGTGCAGTCGTATGCTCTACACTATTCAGACTTGAGAGTAACCACTGGACTCCGTGCCGGTAACTTCTCCGACCTACTTCTCTCCATGTTCTCCAAGCAGGGCAGCCAGACAACGCGATTGCTCTAGTACACTGCCGACCCCAGAGTCCCCCTTCAGAGTTTTTGCAAACCTGGCCGTTCTTCGCCGCATAGATCCGTGCGCGTTGGTAGCCAATCACGACACAGACTTCCATGTATCCGTCCGCGTTTGTACCCAACCACGACACAGAATTCTCCCGCGGTTACTGTTGCCGCCTAACTTTAAATATGTATCCTACGCGCTCTGCGCCAATCGCGTCAGTCTTCTGCAAATTTTACACTTCTTGTTGTGGTGGCCCAGCCTCTCCCAACGTCTTTGGTGGTCTGAAGTGCCAGCCGACAAAGGGGTCCGGCCACGGCCATGACATAAACACCTTCCTTAGGGGTTCCGGCCGTGTTCCAGCCCCTGCGGCCATCTCGTTAGTTTGACATGACACACACAACTTCCTTTGCTGTGACCATTCTCTTCTACCTCTCCTACCGGTGGGCCAATTATCAATTATTATTCGGTGTATTAGTACTGATTTAGCATGATGTAAGGTGCAAAATCTGCTACCTTACAGTAGTTCTTAGTTCTAGACGACTGATGACCTCAGATGTTAAGTGCCGTAGTGCTCAGAGCTATCTGTCATACAGTAGATGTCATGAACCAAGTCTTCGAACAAGGCACCTGGAATACGTTTTCGAATTCATGACATCCACGGTATGACAATGTCGTTTGTTTCTGGGAGACGCATATGGAACCTGAAGATGGCGTAGTGGAATGCCGAATCTGGTAGTCAAAATAAAGTAACATCTCAATTACACGGCTGTTGGCGATTTCATTGACAATAACCTCCAGCTCTGCTCAGCCTCCCACTTTTCTCCAGCACGCTGCTTAAGAGCCTTTCTCTCGCCACGGAGCGTGCTCCCTCCAGTAACCCACCAGCGAAAGCGCTGGAGTCTATTGCCCTCTCGGGAAAATCGATCGGGACGCATCAGAACGGGGAATCGAAGCCGCGTCCTCCGCACGGCAATCAGTCGCGGCCACCACTCAACTACGGAGGTGGACAAGTAGCATTCGTAATCAGATTGATTACCGCCTCCGTATGCGAGGTCGCTAACGCGCGTTTGTAGTGTGGTGCTCGACTAGCAGGTACGCCGGTTCGAATCCTGGCGGTGAAAATTTTCACCTCCAGTATGTGGCCAGCATAGAGACGAGAGTTGCTGGTGAAAAGCTCCTGGTCACCAGTCTATGTACCAATATCCTTGATCGAATTCCAAACCTTTCCAGAGCGTCTCATGAAGTGACCTGTCCGTCGGATGGGGACGTTATGCTCGCATGTCCTCTTGGTGCTATTCAAGAGGAATGGGCCGAGTGTAGGCACTGGGTTTCAACCTCTCCCTTTCCTTCATCCATTACAGTGGTGTGTGAGTGCAAAGTATGTTACCTCTCGTGTTTATTAATTAACCATCAGTTGCTACCTATGTGTCTTGAATTTTGCCGATTATGTTGCTTATACAGGGTGGTCCTTTGATAGTGACCGCGCCAAATATCTCACCAAAATAGCATCAAAAGAA